>NC_073380.1:7827294-8139112 GCF_028641065.1 Leucoraja erinaceus | reverse complement strand
GAGTTTAATTCCCGAGATGGCAGGACTGTCATATGTTGAAAGAATGCATCCCGCCCTTTCGGTTAGTTGGCGTTTCGGCTTCGTACGCTTTCGGTTATGATTGAATGGCGGAGTAGACTCGATGGACCGAATGGCCTAATTCTACACCTAAATCTTGTGAACTTGCGAACCTATCTCATGTACCCTTTTTGCGAAAGAATTGCCTGTCCGTTTCCAATTAAATCTTTGCCCTCTCAGCGTAAACCTATGTCCTCTGGTTTGTGACTCCCCTACACTGGGCAAAATACTCTGTGCATTCCCCATATCTATTCCCTCATGATCCTATACACCTCTACAATATCACCCTGCATCCCTATATCTAGCTATATCCCTATAGCTCAGGCCAGAAGTCCTGGCAACATCTTTAGAAATCTAACCCGCACACTTCCCAGCTTAATGACACGCTTCCTACAGCAGGGTGACCAAGGCTGAACACAATACTCCAAGAAGTGTGGGTTTGTCGGGTAATTGGCCTCGGTAAAGTTTGCAAATTGTCCCTGGTGTGTAAGATAGTGCTACTGTACGGGGTGATCGCTGGTCGACGGGGACGCGGTGGGCTGAAGGGCCAGTGCCTGCGCTGTATCTCTAAACCAAACTGTAACCAAAAGGTCCAGATTTCCCAAGTGCTTCGACTGTTTCCCGAAGACTTCGGGGAGACCTGGTATTAACAATCAGCTCTAACTGGAGCTACATTGTTTTCCCATAACTTCTTCCCCAAAGTACCACCTCGCTGTAGAATTTATGCAGTTCTGTACTCTTGTTATGTTTTAAATTTAGAAACCAACTTTAAAAATGCAGCTGGGAGTCTGTAGATCAATATTTTCCGCAGCAGCATATTACAGTCAATTTATTCCTAAAGCTGCTAGCTTTTTCCAAAGAAGCACCTGATTAAGTTCATAAGTAACTTGATGTAGATTAGTTTCCTGACTTCATTCCTTTTATAGCGCTTGCAATCAAAGAGGTGAATTGATGCATACATTTTATGAGATGATATTCTGTCTGGTTTGGACTCACTGCAGCATATGCATTTTGCCCTCCTGCTCTAATCAGTTTCAAGAAAGCGCATGAGAGGTTTCTGCGCTATCAGCGAAATGTTTCACCGACTATCTTAACTGAAGTGACTCTCATCTCTATCTTATGCTCCAGTTGCCACGATAGACACAAAATGCTGGAGTTAATCCAGGGTGGCACGATGGCGCAGCGGTAGATTGTAAGGTCATGTTATAGTAGTATTAGGCCAGTCGGCCCATCAAGTCTACTGCGCCATTCAATCATTTTCTGATCTATCTCTCCCTCCTAACCCTATTCTCCTGCCTTCTCCCCATAACCTCTGAGTTGCTGCCTTACAGCGTCAGAGGTTTGCAACCTTCACGTGGTCCGCCCTGTGTCGACTAATGCAATCAACTCAACGTGCACAAACGGAAGATCAAATAGATCAAGTTGTACAACAACTTTTGGCTGTGCACGCCACACGAAAGAAGAAGAAGCATCAGAGACCCAGGTTCAATCCTGACCACGAGTGCTGTCTGCACAGAGTTTGTACATTCTCCCTGTGATCTGCGTGGGTTTTTATAGTACGGTACCTTGGTTTTCTTCAGGGATCTCCGGTTTCCTCCCACACTCCAAAGACGTGCAGGTTTATAAGCTAATTGGCTTTGGTAAAATTGTAAATTGTCCCTAGTGTGTGTAGGATAGTGTTAGTGTGCGGGGATCGCTGGTTGGCGTGGACTCGGTGTGCCAAAAGGCCTGTTTACATGCTGTAACTCTAAACTAAACTGAACTAAACTCAGCAGGTCAGGCAGCATCTCTGGAGAAAAGGAATAGGTGCCGTATTATTTCGAGAGCCTTCTACAGACTTGTAAACCGACGTCAGTCTGAAAAATGGTCTTGACCCGAAACGTCACCTATTCCTTTTTTCTGGAGATGTCCCGCTAAGTTACTCCGGCATTTTGGGTCTATCTTCGATGAAAACCAGCAACTGCAGTTCCTTCCTACACTTTTTGTCCGCTCCACTGCGAAATCTCCTCAAGGTGTGCCCACTTTGAAGAAGTTCTTCTCTCTCTCCGACAGGAGTTCTGCGAGACCCTCTCTCGCTCCCCCCCCCCTCTGTGATTCCTCCTGCTCTCCGGCTCTAACACCACGGTTTATCCCGGACTCGCTACCACAGACGCGTGTGTTTTCTCGGTGCTTGCCTGCGCCTCCATCTTTGTCCTCGGAGTCTTCCAACTCCGCTGCAGGATCTCCCAGCCCGGGTTACAGGTACCGACAGTCAATCCCAACAGTTCTCCACACTGGCTGCGACTCGCCGGAACCAGCAGGCCCTTGCCCTGACTCTCCCGCAGCTCCGGGCCCTCACTCGCACACACCTGCAACGGAACCCAACTTCACTTCATCCTATCATTTCCCTTGTCAATTCTTCCCTTCCCTCTCGTACCACCCCCTCCCCGGGCACTTTCCCTTGCAACCGCAAGAGATGCAACACTTGTCCCTTTACCTCCCCCCTCGACTCCGTTCAAGGACCTAGGCAATCGTTCAAGGTGCGACAGAGGTTTACCTGCATCTCTTCCAACCTCATCTATTGCGTCCGCTGCTCTAGATGTCAGCTGATCTATATCGGTGAGACCAAGCGGAGGTTGGGCGATCGTTTCGCCGAACACCTCCGCTCGGTCCGCAATAACAAAGCTGACCTCCCGGTAGCTCAGCACTTCAACTCCCCCTCCCACTCCGTCTCCAACCTCTCTGTCCTGGGTCTCCTCCATGGCCACAGCGAGCAGCACCGGAAATTGGAGGAACAGCACCTCATATTCCGTTTGGGGAGTCTGCATCCTGGGGGCATGAACATCGAATTCTCCCAATTTTGTTAGTCCTTGCTGTCTCCTCCCCTTCCTCAGTCCCCCTGCTGTCTCCTCCCATAGGGAGAGATCTGCAGGGGCATTGTGAGGAACGGAGAGGAGACAGCCCATCCCCCAGCCTTCGGGCTCCTCCTCCTTTTTCCTTTCTTGTCCCCGCCCACCCACGATCAGTCTGAAGAAGGGTTTCGGCCCGAAACGTTGCCCATTTCCTTCGCTAGATAGATGCTGCTGCACCCGCTGAGTTTCTCCAGCTTTTTTGTGTACCTTCACTTCATCCTACGCTGTTTCCGCACTGTATCTCAAAACTAAACGAAACCAAACACTCACCATGATATCTGCTAATGCATTGTGACATTGAGAATGAACCTTTTAAATTCAGAGCCCTTCTCATGCGACAGCAAATTGTTTGAAATAAAATGGGAAAGCAATATGGTCTGATTGTTGTCTGCTTATCAATTTCTCATTTAATCTGCAAGAGTTGTTTGATGCTGAGGTAAGGAACTGTAACATGGGCTTATTAAATTTACAAAGCTTCCAGGTAAAATCTTAATGAAGGATTTTTTTCTGATGGTAACACATATGACGAGAGACAGAACCGTCTGCCTTGCTATATTGTTGTGGAGATTTGAATGGAAACCTGTTCTGTATCTGTGTTTCGATGGCCCTGGATGTTATGTGGAAAGTTTGAGTGCATTCAGATCAATGCCTCTCTTCTGCTGCCAATTGATTTAGGGAACTAAATAAATTAAATATTTTTGTAAACAATGGGGCAACTATTTCACAACCACTGCAGCACATTATTTATAGAAAGGAACTGGTTTAAGCCGAGGATAGACACAAAATGCTGGAGTAACTCGGCGCGACTGGCAGCATCTCTGGAGGGACGGAATGGGTGATGTTTCGGGTCGAGACCCTTCTTCAGACTGAGAGTCAGGGGAAAGGGAGATACAAAGATAAGGAAGTGTGAGGTGTGAAAATGGGACAAAGGGGATGCAGATCAAGTAACATGTGGAATAGATCATTGTTAGCGAGGAGAAGGTGACAACAAAGCAAACAGAGATAAAAATGTAAATGAGGACAGTCAGACTGATTGGAGAACCGGGAAGGGGGGGGGATAGAGAGAGAGGGAAACCAAGGGTTACTTGAAGTTAGAGAAGTCAATATTCATTCCGCTGGGGTTTGAGCTGCCCAAGCAAAATTATTTCGATTATTTCAAAATGATTTTGTGTCTTTCTCAGACTTTTAACAGAATTATTTTTCTAAATAAAAAATAAACCTGATGAGCAATACGCATATAAACAATTGCAACCTTATTGTCACAATGTCATGTTACTGGTAGTCCAGCATTTCCCCCTCCTTGCTGCCATTGAGAAGTTGCTGGTGACCTGAAGGCTGCAAGAAATGACGCAGCCCAGACCATCACACAAGCCAACCTCCCTTCCATTGACACCATCTACACTTCACACTGCCTCGGCAAGGCCAGCAGCATAATCAACGACCAGTCTCACCCTGATCATTCCTGCTTCTCCCCTCTCCCATCGACAAGAGGTACAGAAGTTTGATAACGCGCACCTCTGCATAAAAACTTGTCCTCGAAACCTCCTTTAAACTTTGCCCCTCCGACCTCAAAGCTGCGCTCTCTATGCTTTAACATTTCCAACCCTGGGAAAAAGGTTCAGATTGTCTACCCTATCTATGCCTCTCATAATGTTGTATACTTCTATCAGCGTTCTAGAGAAACAGTCCAAGTTTGACGAGTTTGAACATAGAATTGGAAAAAAAGGAAAAAGGTGGTGGAGAAAGGACTGGAAGAGAAAACTGTGAAGGAAGCAAGTGTCCAAACTCCTTGGAGTAAGAAAACAAAACTTTAATTATTGACACAGAGTGCTGGGGTTACTCACTAGGCCAGGCAGCATCTAGGGAGATCATGGATATGCAACGTTTTGGGTCGGGACCCTTCTTCAATCTGAAGAAAGGTCCCAATGCAAACCGTCGCCTATCCATGTTCTGCTGAGATACTGCCTGACCCGCTGTGTTACTCCAGCAATCCGTGTCTTCCTTTGTAAACCAACATCTGCAGTTCCATGTTTCTAAATTTCAAATAGGGTAACAATTTGGTTTTAGTTGACAATTGTCATTCAATTCCAATTGATGATTTCACTCCCACTTCTACATTGTGGAAGACTGAGTCACATGCTCTTCCAAAGAATAGTAGTCCTTGTCTCCTTATATAACGTGTCTGCTGATCTACTGAAGTCTGCATCTTTTCCAATCGGCACATTCTAAGTTTACTGAAGTACTGACTGTTCCTTTCAAACGACTTTATCTGACAATAATAACATTCAGCATCTTCAAGGTTGAAATACGTTGAAGAAAAATATGCAGTGGATATGGAGTGGGAAAGGTAGCTGGATAATGCTTTGACATACTTCCCCAATGTTGTGATCCACACAACATGGAAATATATGTTTGACTTACATAATATTGATAGCTGTTTCAGCCATACCTATGTGGAAACAAAGAACAGGGCGGCATGATGGCGCAGCGGTAGGATTGCTGCCTTACTGCACTGGAGACCTGGGTTCGATCCTGACTACGGGTGCTATCTGTACAGAGTTTGTATGTTCTCCCTATTTTCTCTAAGGCTCCCGTTTCCTCCCACACTCCAAAGATGCACAAGTTTGTAGCTTAATTGGCAATAAACAATAGACAATAGACAATAGGTGCAGGAGTAGGCCATTCTGCCCTTCGAGCCAGCACCGCCATTCAATGTGATCATGGCTGATCATCCAAAATCAGTTCCCCGCTCCTGCCTTCTCCCCATATCCCCTGACCACTATCTTTAAGAGCCCTATCTAGCTCTCTCTTGAAAGTTTCCAGGGAACCGGCCTCCACCACCCTCTGAGGCAGAGAATCCCACAGACTCACAAACTCTTTGTGAGAAAAAGTGTTTTCTCGTCTCAGTTGTAAATGGCTTACCCCTTATTCTTAAACTGTGGCCCTTGGTTCTGAGCTCCCCCAACATCGGGAACATGTTTCCTGCCTCTAGTGTGTCCAAACCCTTAATAGTTCAAGTTCAAGTTCAAGTGAGTTTATTGTCATGTGTCCCTGTATAGGACAATGAAATTCGTGCTTTGCTTCAGCACATAGAACATCGTAGGCATTTACTGCAAAACAGATAAGTGTGTCCATGTACCATAATATAAATATATACACACAAAATAAATAAACTGATAATCTTATATGTTTCAATAAGAATCCCTCTCATCCTTCTATCCAAAGTTTACAGAATTGGCTTCTGGAAATCGTCATAAGTGTGTTTAGTCTAGAGATACAACATGGACACAGGCCCTTTGTCCCACTGAGTCCGTACCGACCAGCAATCCCCATACCCTACACAAGGGACAACTTACAAATTTTACGTCTTTGGAGTGTGGCAGGAAACTGGAGCACCCAGGGAGAAACCATGCAGTCACGGGGAGAACGTGCAAACTCCATAAGGACAGCACCTGTAGTCAGGATCGAATCTGGGTCTCTGGTGGGACAGGGGCATTATGCAGCAACTCTACCACTGCGCCACCGTGCATGTGTAGGATAGAACTAGTGTGCGGGCGATCGCTGGTCAGCGCAGACTTGATGGGCTGAAGGGCCTGTTTTCACGCCGTGTCCCTGGATAATTGACAATTAATAATTAATACACAAAAGGGCTGGAGTAACTCAACAGGTCAGACAGCATCGTTGGAGAACACGGACAGGTGACTTTTCAGATCGAGATCCTTCTGCAGACCTACTGAAGGATCTCGACCTGAAACTTAACCTATCTGTGTTCTCCAGAGAAGCTGCCTTGACCTGCTGATTTACTCCAGCACTTTGTGTCCTTTTCAGTAGTATCAATGACGGCAGCTAATCCTTCCAGAGGACTCGGAGGTGTTACGGCATCTGCATCGGTGTGCAACGCCATCTGCATCGACATGGCTGTGTAATCTTCAAAGCTTGGGGGAAATCTTCCAGTACAAACTCGAAATGTCATTACACGCTCTCTGTCATGACTTTTAATCAGATGATGATCATCTGGATTTTGTTAAAGGTCATGGCAGCAAAAAGGAGATCAGATTGAGAGGTTAAACGCTCTAACAGGAATTGGTATCTCATTGTGTTGGAAGGAACTGCAGACGCTGGTTTAAACCGAAGATAATCACGAAAATAACTCAGCGGGTCAGGCAGCATCTCCGGGGGAAAAGAATAGGTGACGTTTTGGGTCGAGAGCCATCTTCAGACTGAGAGTCAGGGGAAAGGGAAACGAGAGATATAGTCGGTGATGTAGAGAGATATAGAATAAATGAATGAAAGATATGCAAAAGAAGTAACGATGATAAAGGAAAGGCTATATTGTTAGCTGTGTGCTGGGTGAAAACGAGTTGTAGACAATGAGACTCAACAAGACGACTTTGAAGCTGGTACGACGTGGGTGGGGGAAGGGCGGAAAGAGAGGGGTTGCAAGGGTTACTTGAAGTTAGATAAATAAATTTCATGCCGCTGGGTTGTCAGCTGCCCAGGCGAAATATGAGGTGCAGCGGTATGAATGTTGATTTCTCTAACTTCAAGTAATCCTTGCATCCCTACTTTCTCCATCCCTCCTCCACCCAAATATGATGTGTGTTTGACGGCACAGAGTATGAACTCGCTAGAATTTAGATGGATGAGGGGGAACCTCATTGAAACTTACCTAATAGTGAATGGCCTGGATAACGTGGACGTGGAGAGGACGGGCAGCGCGACTCTCGTCAGCAGCGGCCTCTGCAGTCCGTCTGTTTTTTTTTATTATTTTCTGTTTCGTTTAAATGTAGTTTTTAATTATTTTTTGTCGGGGTATGTGTGTGGGGGAAACTCTAAATTCTTTCCCCTGCACGGGAGACCCGACCTTTTCTTTGTCGGGTCTCCGTTGTCGTTGGGGCTGCTACGTGGAGCGGCCTCCAGCAGGAACGACCTGGGGCTCCAGTCGCGGAGCTGCGGACGACTCACCTTCACGGAGCTGGCCGAGTCCGGAGTGGGTGGAGCTGTGGTGGAGCGCTGCTGTGGCCCGACCCCCGGAGTTTCGGAAGCTCCTACCGCAGGTCTGTGGACTGAAATACCGGGAGCCCGCGGGTCCCTGGTTGGGAGACCGCTTTTCGGGGCTTCCGCAACGGCGACTTCTCCCGCCCGAGTTGCGGGGTTGAAGATTACCTGGAGCGGGGCCTTACATCCCTGCCCCGCGCGGCTTGGAATTGCCGCGGGGCTTTGTGAGCGCCCGCCGGGGCTCCAACACCAAGAGCCCACCGGGGCTCCAACACCAAGACCTGATGCAAGCTTGGCCTTGCATCACCCGGCGTGGTTTTAATGGCTGCGGGACATTTAACATCGCCTGCTGGGGGCTTTGACTCTGTCTTTGACTCTGACATGGGGTGGAGGGGAGTGCAGGGGAGAGATATGTTTTTTTCTGCCTTCCTTCACAGCGAGGAGAAGATGCGCTGTGAAGGATGTTTGTGTAAATTGTGTTGTGTCTTGGGTCTTTTTCGGTTTGTATGTATAACTGCAGAAACGACATTTCGTTTGGACCTCAATGGGGTCCAAACGACAAATAAATTGTATTGTATTGTATTGTATGGTTTCCACTAGTGGGAGAATCTAGGACCAGGGGCCGTAGCCTCAGTATAAAAGGACATATTTTTAGAAAGTAGATGAGGAAGCATTTCTTTGGTCAGAGGGTGGTGAATCTGTGGAATTCATTGCCACAGATGGCTGAGGAGGCCAAGTCAATGGATATATTTAAGGCAGAGATTGACAGATTTGTGATTAGAACGGGTGTCAGGGGCACATCTCCAGCTCCCTCCCGGTCACCCCAATCGCGAGCAGACTCCGGGGTTATGGGGAGCAGGCAGGATAATGGGGTTGAGAGAGAGACAAATAGATCAGCCATGATTGAATGGCGAAGTAGACGTGATGGTCACAAGGGCCTAATATTGCTCCTACAACCTCTGAACTTATGAATGCTATTAGGGATGCAGGTGCCTGAATATAACATGAATATGTTGCCGTTGCCGAACCAGCAGGTCGAGGAACAGCTTCTTCCCGGCGGCTGTCACTCTCCTCAACAACGTACCTCAGTGACTGCCAATCACCACCCCCCCCGGACACTTATTATTATTTATTCAAATCATATGCTATGTCGCTCTTCCAGGGAGATGCTAAATGCATTTTGTTGTCTCTGTACTGTACACTGACAATGACAATTAAAATTGAATCTGAATCTGAATCTGAATCTGAAAATTGTAGACAGCCTTGGCAAATTCCCAGCCTATCTCCTTTTCCAAAAAGCGAGTTTTGTGGGTATTTGGGTTAATTATTGTTTGAAAATAGCCCCTCGTTGGTGTTGAGAGCGGATGAGTTCCAGGTTGGCGCACTAGTGTGAACGGAGGATCGATGGTCAGTGTGAACTGCACAGGCTGAAGGGCCTGTTTCCATGCTATATCCATAAACCAAACTGTGCGTGTTAAATGCCTGAAAAATCAATAAAAGTATATAAAGAATGGTGGGGCGGCACGCTGGCGCAGCGGTAGAGTCACTGCCTTGCAGCGTTAGAGACCCGGGTTTGATTCTGGCCTCTTGCGCTGTGTATACCGAGTCCGAGTTTGCACCTTCTCCCTGTGACTGCGTGGGTTTTCGCCGGGTGCTCAGGTTTCCTCTCACACACCAAAGACGTACAGGTTTGAAGGTTAATTGGCTTCATTATCCCTATTGTGCGGGATAGTGCTGGTGTATGGGGTGATCACTGGTCGGCGTGGACTCAGTGGGCTGAAGGGCCTCTTTCCAAGCTATATCTCCAAACTAAACTAAACAGATATTGTAACCTTTAAAAATGTTCCGTAAAATCAATTACTCATGGTTTTCATACTCAGCAGGCACCCTTTTAAACCTTGAATTGCTTATTTTGCAAAGTCAATTTCCTTTTCACCAGCTGCTCTTGTTTGCCTCCTCCACGCATCACACCACCTCAATGGCCATTGTTTTCTCTCCTACCTCATGTCAAGGTTCCATCAGTCACTTCTCCTCCACACTGAATTACATTAACATTTAAATATTGGTCTCAGGCTCCGGGCCTCTTTTTCTCCTCTACTTCATCATTATCACGTATTCTCCCGCCAGATTTAGGGACATTTTCTTCCCAGCTGTTATCAGGCAACTGAACCATCCTACCGCAACCAAACAGCAGTGCTGAACTCCCAGGAGACCTTGGGTCTATCTTTGGTCAGGCTTTACTGGATTTATCTTGTACTAAATGTTGTTACTCCCGTATCATGTATCTGTACACTGTGAACTGTTCGATTGTAATCATGCATTGTCTTTCTGCTGACTGGTTAGCGAGCATAGAGTCGTAGAGTGATACAGCGTGGAAATAGGCCCTTCGACCCAACTTGCCCACACAGGCTGAACTAGTCCCACCTGCAGGCGTTTGGCCCATATCCCTCCAAACCTGTCCTATCCATGTACCCATCTAACTGTATCTTAAACATTGGGAGAGTTCCTGCCTCAACTACCTCCTCTGGCAGCTCGCTCCATACTCCCACCACATCTTGTGTGCAAAAGTTACCCCTCGGGTTCCTATTAAATCTTTTCCCCCTTCACCATCAAGCAACAAAAGCTTTCACTATATCTCGATACATGTGACAATAAACAAAACTAAACAAAACTAAATTAAAAACTATAAAAAACGAAACTTTCTCCTACCTATTATAATTCTCTGTTGCCATCTCCCCATCATCCTGTATTTCCATTAGTATTTGCATGCTGCTCCTTGCACTAATTCCTTTGTTCTGTTAATATCCCCCAGTATTAGCGCGAATATTGTCTCTGACATTACATTTCAAATGTTCCACATCTGAGCCCTTCTGCAACTATTTGCTTGTTCTCTTCTACATTGACGCTAGTTTATGAACCAACTAGTATTTTTTTAACATATAACTTTCCACCTGTTCTATTCTATCCCGAGCCTTGCTAATCCTAGTCATCCTTTAACGCAAAAGTAAGATATTCCTAAAACCAATACTTACTTCCCTGTTCTTTTTCTCCAAAGATGCTGCCTGACCTGTGAGAGTTGGGCCGAAGGGCCTATTTCCAGGCTGTATGGGCTGTATGACTCAAGAGATCATTAAATGATTTATTATTTTGTAGCAACAGCTTTACCCATCATCATGAAGCCTAAACAACCAACAATTGCCAATGACATCTGACCAAGACATTTGTGAGGCTCACTGGGCAAATATGCTATTATATATTTTGTTGCTCCTGGAAATCAGATTCAGATTCAGATTCAGATTCAATTTTAATTGTCATTGTCAGTGTACAGTACAGAGACAACGAAATGCATTTAGCATCTCCCTTGAAATCTAGTGGAATTCCTGGGCTCCCATCCTCGAACATAGAACAGCACAGCACAGGAACAGGCCCTTGGCCCACAATGTTTGTACTGAACATGATATCAAGTTTTATCTACTTGCACACAATCCTTATCTCTCCATTCCTTGCATATCCAAAAAAAATTAAACGCCACTATCGTATCTGCCTCCACCACCGCCCTTGGCAATGAGTTCCAGCAACACACCAGCCTCCATGTAAAAAATGTTGCCCGCACATCGCCTTTAAACTTTGCCCCTCTCACCTTAAAGTATTTAATATTACCTTCTTAGGGGGGGCGGGAATGTTCTGACTGTCTTCCCTATCTCTGCCTTTCATAATTTTATATACTTAAGGTCAAAAGTGATTTAGGCCGACTGTGATTCAATCATGGCTGATCTATCTCTGCCTCCTAACCCCATTCACCTGCCTCCCCCCATAACCGCTGACACCTGTACTAATCAAGACTTCTGACAGATCTCCTATCAATGTTCATTGTCCCAAAGAAAACAATATTAATCTGTCCATACTTTCCTGAGAGCAAATGCCCTCTAATCCAGGCATCATTCTGGTAAACCTCTTCTGCGCCTTTTCTAAAGCCTCGGAATCCTTCCTGTATTGGGACAAGATATCCTAGTTAGTGTTACTATCGGCAAAGATACTAATACAGGCTCTCACAACTGTCCTTAATTTAGGTGAAAGAAAATCTGACAGTGTTTCTGATTCTTATCCACAGGCATTGAGCACAAAGGCTGTAAATCCTGCACATGAATCTCTTTGTAATGACAGGTGTGAATGATATGCAATTTGGAAATGATTTTCCTTTAACTGAAAAGCCCGAAGTCATTTCAGAATGAATTCAGTAATCTCATATTACCAGCATGGAAGCCATTTACAAAAACATATTATCTGCAGTGTCTGTGCTCCCATTGCACCCCTCCGTTCCTGATCTGTGCCTCCTTCGAGCATAGATTCCCAGGGTACAAAACAGATGACTTTCTGAATATAACGTCTGTTCCCCAGCAGAACCATGGGGAATAATGACAAGATATGTGAGCGATGGTGTTTACAACTTACTAACTGATCCAGTTGAAATTTCTAATTTCTCAGGGAAAACAAAATATTGTGGATTAGAGTGCTGGAGTAACTCAGCGGTCAGGCAGCATCTCTGGGGAACATGGATAGGCAATATTTTTCAGGCCAAGATGTTTCTATGGACTTCAGGCGGCATCAGAAGGGTTCTTCAGAACCTGAAGGCCGCATCTCTGGAACATTTGGACAGGCAAAGTTATGGGTTGGGACCCTACCTTAGACTATTCAGGCAGTATCTCTGGAGGACGTGGACAGACGACATTTCGGGTCAGGGCACTTCTTCGGACACTTCAGGTAGCATCTCTGGAGGACATGGATGGCCAACATTTTGGGTCAGGTCCTTTCTTCAGACACTTTAGGCAGCACCTCTGGAAGACGTGGATAGGCAACATTTCGGGTTGAGACCCTTCTTCAGGCACCATCTCTGGAGGACATAGACAGGCGATATTTTGGGTCAGGACCCTCCTTCAGACTCTTCAGGTAGCATCTCTCTGGAGGACATCAATGGGCAGTGTTTCTGGTCAGGACCCTTCTTTGACTCTGCAGGCAGTATCTCTGGGGGTCATGGACAAGCGACGTTTCAGGTCATGGCTTTTCTTCAGACTTTTCGGACTACTTCGGATTCCAGCATCTCTGGAGGATATAGATAGGCTTCAGAGGAATCTTCAGGCAGCATCTCTGGAGGATATGGATAGGCTTCAGAGGAATCTACAGGCAGCATCTCTGGAGGATATGGATAGGCAACATTTCAGGTTGGCATCCTTCTTCACAGTCTTCAGGCAGTAACTCTGGAGTTCTTGGATAGGTAACATTTTAGGTCGAGATTTTTCAATGGACTCTTCAAGTGGCATCTCTGGAGGAATAGGAATAGCTACTTTCCCACAGCCATCAGGCTATTAAACCTGGCTCGGACAAAACTTTGATTATTAATAACCAATTATCTGATATTTGCACTTTATCATTTTATTTATGCATGTGTGTATATATTTATATTCTAGTATATGGACACAGTGATCTGTTTTGTAGTAAATGCCTACTATGTTCTGAACCAAAGCAAGAATTTCATTGTCCTATCAGGGACACATGACGATAAACTCAATTGAACTTGAACTTGAACTTGGAATTGGACAGGCGATGCTTCGGGAGAGGACCCTTCTTCAGACTCCTCAGGCAGCATGAGTAGGAAGGAACTGCAGATGCCAAAGATAGACACAAAATGCTGGAGTAACTCAGCGGGAGGCAGCATCTCTGGAGAGAAGGGATGGGTGATGTTTTGGGTTGAGACCCTTCTTCAGACTGACAGAACAGGCTGACCCGAAACGTCACCCATTCCTTCTCTCCAGAGATACTGCCTGTTCCACTGAATTACTCCAGCTTTTTGTGTCTCTCTTCAGGCAGCGTCTCAGGAGGACATAGATGGGCAGCGTTTTGGGTCGGGACCCTTCTTCAGTCTCTATAATAATACTGGACTCTGTCTCTAAACTGCACCTCAAAGGGGAGCTGCGTATTGGTATTGGCATTGGTTAACAAAATGTCACGTGCACTGAGATACAGTGAGCTCGTTCTGCAGGCTTCCCAAGCAAATCATACCATGTATGAAGATGGTATATCTGAGGAGAAGAGTAGATGCGAGGGACCTGATCAAAGAGACACCCACAGGCTTCCAACACAGGATGCTTCACTCCAAGACTTTGCTGTAAAGCAACGGGCCTGTGGGAGGATAATCTCTTGATCCATGTGTTGCGTTGCTCTGGTTATAGCACGTACAAACAAGACTTGAAGACTTCTTCAAAGTAGGCATACCCTGAAGACTTGAAGACTGATGAGTCACCTTTGACAGCGACTGTCAGCAACCCAGCAGATATGTAAAAAATATTGTTGCCCAAAGATAATTCAAAAAGCATGCATCTGAATTAACCAAAAATGCAATGGTGCAACTACATAGGAAATACCATCCTAATGCTAATGAATGTAGCACATCGAATATCCACAAATGGCAGACAGTGCTGGCTTTATTACAACAATGCTGTATACAGGTTCAGGTTTATTATTTGTCACGTGTACTGAGGTACAGTGAAAAGCTTTGTTTGGCATGCTATCCAAACAGATCCAGTAATACTACACATGAATATAATCAAGTTTATTTTATTTTAGCAATTCAGCGAAGAAACAAGCCTTTTGGCCCACTGAGTCCGCGCCAACCAATAGCACTATCCTATACACTAGGGACAAATTACAATCTTTACCAAAGCCGACTAAGCTACAAACTTGTACGTCTTGGATGGACTGACCTTAGAATGGATCGACTAAGTTTAAGAATAAGGGGTAGGCCATGTAGGACTGAGACGAGGAAAAGATTCTTCACCCAGAGAGTTGTGAATCTGGAATTCTCTGCCACATAAGGCGGTGGAGGCCGATTCACTGGATGTTTTCAAGAGAGAGTTAGGTTTAGCTCTTAGGGCTAAAGGAATCAAGGGAAATGAATGAATGAATGCATGAATGAATGAATGAATTAATGTATGAATGAATAAATAAGTTTATTGGCCAAGTATATTCACATACAAGGAATTTGCCTTGGTGCGCCGCCCACAAGTGACAACATGACATACAGTGACAGTTAGGAATGACACATAAAACATTATCGATTAAACATGTGAATTAAATAAAATACCAGAGCAAAAGGAGGCTACAGATTTTTGGTTATTGAGTAGAGCTACTGCTCGTGGAAAAAATCAGTTTTTATGTCTGGCTGTGGCAGCTTTGGCAGTCCGGAGTCGCCTTTCAGAGGAAAGTGATTCAAAGAGTTTGTGGCCAGGGTGAGAGAGGTCAGAGATGATCTTACCCACTCACTTCCTGGCCCTTGCAGTGTACAGTTCATCAATGGAGGGAAGGTTGCAGCCAATAACCTTCTCAGCTGATCGGACGATTCGCTGCAGCATCTGGATGTCGTGCTTGGTGGCTGAGCCAAACCAGACCATGATGGAGAAGGTGAGGACAGACTCTATGATGGCCGTGTAGAATTGGACCATCATTGCCTGTGGCAGATTCTGTTTCCTCAGCTGTCGCAGGAAGTACATCCTCTGTTGGGCCTTTTTGACTGTGGAGTGGATGGTAGCCCCCCCACTTAAGGTCCTTGGAGATGATGGTTCCTAGGAACTTGAAAGACTCCACAGATGTGATTGTGGTGTTGCTGATGGTGAGTGGGGTGAGGGGAGGGGGAGCTCTCCTAAAGTCTACAATCAATTCCACTGTCTTAAGAGCATTGAGCTCCAGGTTGTTGCGATGGCACCAGGACGGCAGCTCAGTCACTTCCTGTCTGTGGGCAGATTCCTCCCCATCCTGGATCAGTCCAATCAGGGTTGTGTCATCCGCAAACTTGAGAAGCTTGACAGAGGATTCAGTGGAGGTGCAGTCATTGGTGTAGAGAGAGTAGAGGAGAGGGGAGAGTACGCAGCCTTGTGGTGCTCCTATGCTGAGTGTTTGCGGGACCGAAATGTGCAGGAATGGGGTACTGATTTCAGATGATCAGCCATGATCGTATTGAATGGCGGTGCTGGCTTGAAGGGCCGAATGGTCTACCCCTGCACTTAAAACCCACGCATGTCATGGAGAGAATGTACAAACTCCGTACAGACAGCACCTGTAGTCAAGATCGAACCCGGGTCTCTGGCACTGTAAGGCAGCAACTCTGCCGCTGGGCCAATGTGCCACCCCAAGTTGAACTCAAGTACAGTAGATAGAATAGAGATAGAGCAAAGGGGAAGATATAGTATGCAAAATATAGTTCTCAGAATTGTCAGTACATCTGTTCCATAGTTCAATATCTGTAATGGGGTGGAGGTGAATTGGACAGTACCCTAGTTTATGGAATGTCCATTCAGAAGCCAATCAAATCAAATAATATGATATGTGTAGGAAGAAACTCCAGATGCTGGTTTAAACTGAAGATAGACACAAAATGCTGGAGTAACTCAGCAGGACAGGCAGTATCTCCAGAGAGAAGGAATGGGTGATGTTTCGGGTCGAGACCCTTCTTCAGACGTAGAAGCAGTCTGGGAATGGGTGACGTTTCAGGTCGAGATCCTTGAGGATTTCACTGAGTTACTCCAGCATTTTGTGTGTCTATCTTCCAAATATTACTATAGATAGATGCAATCAAGCAGAACACAAATACTAATGACAGTGACGATGCACAATGTTTATAAGGATTCCTGTGGTTACTGCTTCTGTCAACCCTCAAGCAAAGTGTCATTATCAAAAATAGAACCCAATTTTCCCTTCGTGATCTCAGATGTTTGTTGATAGATTGATTGATAGATACAGCTTGGAAGCAGGTCCTACAGCCCACCGAGTCCACGCTGACTATCGATCAACCGTTCATACTAGTTCTATGTTTCCCATTGACAACTTAGACTCCAAGGACAATTTACAGAGGCCAATTATCCTACAAACACACACATTTTGTTTGTTAGATTAGAGATACAGCATGGAGACAAGAGACAAGAGACAAGAAACATTTATTTGTCACATGTACCAATTGGTACAGTGGAATGTGTGGTCACCATACAGCTACAAATAAAAAAGAGCACAGAACACGATAGTCTTTAACATAGACATCCCCACATAGCGGGATCAAAGTTTCCCACTGGGAGGGAAGGCATCAAAGTTCAGTCATCCTCCTCTGTTGTTCACCCGTGGTCGGGGACCTCCCGAAACCCTTCGCTGTCGCCACTACAAGCGGCCCGATATTCAAGCCCTCTCGCCGAGATGATGGAACTCCGACATCGGAATGGGAGAAGAACCTCAGCGGTTTGGACATCCGAATCAGCCACTTCCTACCGGAGTCCGCGGCTCCCGAAGTCCACAGGCTGTGCTGGGCGGAGATTCACGCTGGCGGCCCTCGGCAAAAGGTCCCAGGACTCCGCGATGTTACAGTCAGCGCCGCCCGTGCTGGAAGCTCCGCAAACCACAGCGTCACGATGTTGAAGCAGCAGGCCCAACACTCCGGCGCTTCAAATGGCGATCCAGGTAAGGCATCGCTCGCTCCGCGGTGAATCCAATGCCGCGCCGCCGCTGAAGCTTTGGCCGGTCCCCGGCAGGAAAGGCCGCTCCAATCCAGTTGGTAGGCCGCGAGGAGGGGGGCGAGGACGCGACTCGGAGATTAGTCGCATTCTCGCCAGGAAGTGACTGGGAAACGGTTTCCCCCTTACCCTACCCCCCTCCCCCACATAGAAAAACTAAAGAAACCTCCAAAACATACTTTTAAAACAGACTAAACATTTTAAAAAAGATAGAAAAACAGACAGCCCCTAGTGTCAGGCCCGAGTCTGCACCGACCAGTGATCCCCACACATTAACACTATCCTACACACACAAGGAACAATTTACATTTATACCAAGCCAATTAATCTGTAAACATGTACATCTTTGGAAGGTGGGAGGTAACCAGAGCACCAAATCTCTCCCCATAGCAACAAGTAGCATCCGATATCAGGATTGAACCTGGATCTCTGGCACTGTAAGGCAGCAAGCAGCTCAAATGTATTAATACCTCTGTTTTCTCTACTAACCTTTTGCTAACAGTCTACTATGGTTCACGGAGTTTATTCGTGGCCGCTACTTATTGATTGCATTTATTGTGTCATCAAATGATATCTGAATTAATCAGGTGTAATTGTGTCATATGATTTATTGATTGATTGAAAGAAGGATTGTTTGATTGGCGATCAGGTTTCCTCTCACACCTAAAGGAAACTCACACGGCCAGAGGGGAGAACGTGCAAACTCCGCACAGACATGGCCCGAGATAAAACCCAGGAGACTGCAGCTCAGCTGCGCCATTGTGCCACCCTGTGTCCTATAATCATAGAATGATAATAGACAATAGACAATAGGTGCAGGAGTAGGCCATTCAGCCCTTCGAGCCAGCACTGCCATTCACTGTGATCATGGCTGATCATCCACAATTAGTACCCCATTCCTGCCTTCTCCCCATATCCCTTGATTCTGCTATCTTTAAGAGCTCTATCTAACACTCTCTTGAAAGCATACAGAGAATCGGACTCCACTGCCTTCTGAGACAGAGAATTCCACAAATTCACAACTCTCTGCATGAAATGTTTTTCCTCATCTCCGTACTAAATGGCCTACCCCCTCATTCTGAAACTGTGGCCCCTGGTTCTGGACTCCCCCAACATCGGGACCATGTTTCCTGCCTCTAGCATGTCCAATCTGCCTCCTCATCCTTCTAAATTTCAGTATATACAAGCCCAGTCGCTCCATTCTGTCAACATATGCCTTAGTCCCGCCTTCCCGGGAATTAACCTCGTGTACCTACGCTGCACTCCCTCAGGAGCAAGTATGTCCTTTCTCAAATCTGGAGACCAAAACTGCACACAATACTCCAGGTGTCGTCTCATCAGGGCCCTGTACAACTACAGAAGGACCTCTTTGCTCCTATACTCAACTCCTCTTGTTATAAAGGTCAACATGCCATTAGCTTTCTTCACTGCCTGCTGTACCTGCATGCTTACTTTTAGACACAGCATGGAAACAGGTCCTTCGGCCCAACTTGCCCACGCTGGCCAACATGTCCCAGCTACACTAGTCCAACCTGCCTGTGTTTGGTCCATATCCCTACAAACCTGTCCTATCCATGTACCTGTCTAATTGTTTCTTAAACGTTGGGATAGTCCCAGCCGCAACTACCTCCTCTGGCAGCTTGTTCCATACCCCCACCACCCTTTGTGTGAAAAAGTTACCCGACAGATTCCTATTAAATCTTTTCCCCTTCACCTTGCACCTGTGTCCTCTAGTCCTCGATTCACCTACTCTGGGCAAGAGGCTCTGTGCATCTCCTCGATCTAATCCTCTCATGATTTTAGACACGGTAGGATTATACAAACCTCGGCAAAGAAAATATTGAAAAACAATCTCATTTAAAAAATAATAATCTGACCATCACTGTGGGCTTCCAATGTACTGCTCAGCACTCTATGAATTTTGTGCATTTGGAGTATTGTGCATTTGGTGCATCCTTATGCAGTTTTAGGATGCATATCTGAGAAAGGATGTACTGGCATTGGAGAGGGTCTATAGGAGGTTTACGCGAATGATCCCAGGGTTAATATATGATGAGCGTTTGAAGGCACTGGGCCTGTTCTATAGACAATAGACAATAGACAATAGACAATCCTTCGAGCCAGCACCGCCACTCAATGTGATAATGGCTGATCATCTCCAATCAGTACCCCGTTCTTGCCATCTTCCCATATCCCCTAACTCCGCTATTTTTAAGAGCCTTATCTAGCTCTCCCTTGAAAGCATCCAGAGCATCACTGGAGTTTGGAAGGATGAGGGGACCCCTCATTGAAACTTACCGAATAGTGAAAGGCCTGGACAGAGTGGCTGTGGAGAGAATGTTTCCACTAGTGGGAGAGTCTAGAAACAGAAGACATAGCCTCAGAATAAAAGGATGTATCTTTAGAAAGGAGATGAGGAGAAATGTCTTTAGTCAGAGGGTGGTAAATCTGTGGAATTCATTGCTACAGATGGCTGTTGAGTCAATGGATATTTTTAAGGTGGAGATTGATAGATTCTTGATTAGTACGGTGTCAGGGATTATGGGAGGGAGGCATGAGAATGAGGTTGAGAGGGAAAAATAGATCAGCCATGTTTGAGTGGCAAAGTTGACATGATGGGTCGAATGACCTAATTCTACTTCTCGACCTTATGAACTTATGAAACTATGAACTATGAACTCTATCGGAGAAATCAGCAGGCAAATAAATAAGGTGACGTACTATGAGGGGAACAGGTGACAAATGGAGCACTGGGATTGCCAACATTGCTGCCAACCAGCCAGTACACGCAGCTGCTGATGGCCCTCATTATCCACACAGCCTTCCCCTTAATTACCAGGAATTTATCATAAACAGGATGGGTTCCACTCTCTCATTACGGGAGTGGACCATGGGACAAATTTCTCCATGGTCAGTTCCATGCTTCTAAGAAATACATTTAACTCCTTCCCCCTGAGTGAGTCTGTTTAATTTAATTTACTTTGGTTTAATTTAGTTTATTGTCACGTGTACCGAGATTAAAAGGCCATAAGTGATAGGAGAAGAATTAGGCCATTCGGCCCATTGTCTACTCCGCCATTCAATCGTGGCTGATCTATTTCTCCCTCTCAACCCCATTCTCCTGCCTCCTCTCCATAACCCCTGACACCGTACTAATCAAGAATCCAGCCCTCGGCCTTAAAAATATCCATTGACTATGAATTCCACAGATTCACCACCCTCTGACAACATAAATTGCTCCTCATCTCCTTCCTCTCACTAGTGGAAACACCCTCTCCACATCCACTCTATCCAGGCCTTTCACTCTTTGTTAAGTTTCAGTGCGATCCCCTCTCAGCGCGGCTCGTGGACCTCGGGAGCCGCGGTCTCCCGGAAGGAAGCGGCCGGTAGGCGGCGCGGCTCTGGCCAGCAGCGGCCTCTGCAGCCTGTCCGCGTTTTTATTATTTTTTGTCTGTGTTTTTATGTAGTGTTTGTTATTTATGTTGGGGTGTGTGTGTGGGGGGGGGGGGGGCGGGGGTGGGAGGGGGGGGGGAAACTTTTTGAATCTCTCCCTGCACTGGAGACCCGACCTTTTCTCGTCGGGTCTCAGGTGTCGTTGAGGCCGCAACGAGGAGCGGCCTCCAACAGGAAGAGACCGGGGACTCTGGTGCCGACTCACCGTCGCCGTCGCGGAGCTGGCCGAGTCCGGAGCGGTGGAGGAGCGCTGCTGCTGCTGATGCTGTTGCTGCTGCTGCTGCTGCTGCTGCTGCTGCTGCTGCTGCTGCCGGAGAGTCGGAGGCTCTCTACAGGTCTGTGGACGACGGCGCCGGGAGCCCACGGCTCCCTGGGGGGAGACCGCTTTTCGGGGCTTCTGCGGCGGCGACTTCTCCCGCCCGAGTTGCGGGGTCGAAGAGCTCCTGGAGCGGGGCCTGACACCACTGCCCCGCGCGGCTTGGAATGGCCGCGGACTCTGCGAGCGCACACCGGGGGCTCCAACATCAAGACCCGGTGTGCGACCTTGCACCACCCGGCGTGGCTTCAATGGCCGCGGGACAATCGCCATCGCCAGCCGGGGGCTATGACTTTGACTGTGACATCGGGGGGGGGGGGGAGAGTGCAGTGGAGAGATAAGTTTATTTGGCCTTCCATCACAGCTATGTGATGGATGTTTATGTTAAATGTAATTATGTTGTGTCTGGGGTCTATTTGTGTGTAATGTATGGCTGCAGAAACGGCATTTCGTTTGGACCTCCAGGGGTCCAAATGACAATTAAATTGACTCTCTCTCTCTCTCTCTCTCTCTTGGCCGCTCCAGCCACTCCGGGCTGCTGAGAGTGTTCACCCGACGCCGGAGCTCCATCATCCGGCAAGAGGGCCTGAAGCATCAGCTGCAGAGGCCTCAATAAGCCCGGCTATGGGTGAACTGGAGATGGGACTGGACTTTTGCTGCCTTCCTCCACAGTGGGAACCATTGTTTTTTTTGTATGTTTGCTGTTAAATTCTTTAATGTTGTGACTTATCTTTATTCGTGTGCTGCATTGGCAAGTCGAATTTCACTACACCAATTGGTGTATGTGATAATAAATGGCCTTTGCCTTTGTCCTTTGTCTCATCCAGCGAGTAGAGGCCCAGCGCTGACAAACCCTCATCGTATGTTAACCCTGGTCTCCAGCCCCAGCTCATCCTTCCTCAGATATGGATCCCAGAATCGCACCAAATGTGGTCGGACCAGCGCCTTACAAAGCTGATAATAGTCGAGAGCCTTCTTCTGATTCTCTCCTTATAACTGGCACTGGTGTGATGTTTTATTCCAAATGTTGGCACATTGCTGACAACATGTTATGATGCCAATGAGCAGCAGTTGCTTGTTAGAAACCAAAGCCTATTCCCCGTGGAAAATATGAAATTGGCTCTGGTCAGTTCTGTAGGCGCAGATGGGCTCATCTGTCGCTAATAGATCGACCTTCAACCTTAGAAAATCGTTATATACTTTTTCGTTGGGAGGGAGTCAGTTTTATTTTTCAATCTTTTGCTGCAGATCTTCCATGAAACTCAGGGTGAATGTGTGTCTTATCCTCTGCTGGGAATTGGACTGAAGATGTGCCCATCTGACCTCTTGGCCTCAGTGTCTAACTGACATTTGAGTTTTGTTTTGTCGAACAGAAAAGCTGTCAGTCAAGTCTTCAGCTTTGAATTCAGTTCACATGTTAGCTTCGCCGACAAACAGCTCTGGAGTACTCTTTTGGAAACAGCGACCCAGGGGTGCTACATATCAGGAAAATACCAGGAGCTTTTGTACTTCGAAATTGGCATTCGGTTCATTTTACCCTTTTAATGAGACATCGCTGCACTTCTTGATTAGTGCGGGTGTCAGAGGTTACGGGGAGAAGGCAGGAAAATGGGGTTAGGAGGGAGAGATAGATCAGCCATGATTGAATGGCGGAATTGCCTTGATGGGCCGAATGGCCTAGTTCTACTACCATCTCTTATGACAGCTGATTTTCTAAACATTGGTTCAAATGTAATTTTAGTTTAGTTCAGTTTAGTTTAGAGATACAGCATGGAAACAGGTCATTCGGCTCACCGAGTCCGCGCCGACCAGTGATCCCCGCATATTAACAATAGCCTGTCACTGGGGACAATTTTACAATTTTTATCATAGCCAATTAACCTACAAACCTGTACTTATTTGGAGTGTGGGAGGAAACCGGAGCACCCAGAGAAAACCCAAGCAGGTCACGGAGGAATAACGCACAAACTCCGTACAGACAGCACCCGTAGTCAGGATCGAACTCGGGTTTCTGTCGCTGTAGGGCAGCAACTCTACCGCTGTGCCACCGTGCTGACAATTTACTTAATAGGCAGTAAACCACAGCCCACTATGTTCAGAGTGAATTTTCGCCCACTGTCCTTTTCATAACATATTTCAGTTTATTTCTTGTAATTAAAGGTGTTGCTCAAAGTTTGTCTGAATTCTATTAATCCTTCATTGGCAGAAAATGACTCATAGGAGAACCACAAGAATAACTCAACTTTTAAAATATAACATTACTGGACTAAGTGGGACCCGTTGGGTCCCAGCATCACACGGGAGGGCTGGTCACCAATGCAATATTCCACCTCTCCACCAATTCCAATATTGCTCGCCAGTGGGAGTGGGGGGGGGGGCTTTCTGTTGCGCTAGTATGGGTGTTGCAGGCCGAAGGTACTGGTTTCCAGAGGGCTAGTATAGACATTGTGGGCCAAATGGATTCTTGGGCTGGCAACCAACTGTTGCAATGATTTTAAAAACCAAGCCAAGGCAAACAATTTGGCTGCAGCCACCTGACAACCAAAATTCATTTGGTGAACACAAACTTGTTTGAAAGGCGAGGCAAACAATTGGGCAACAGCCACCCGACAACCAAAATTCATTTTGTGAACACAAACTCATTAAAAAGGCGAGGCAAACAATTGGGCAGCAGCCACCTTACAGCCGCATCAAGGGGACTCACCGTGGAGTAGACGTGCGTTCAGTGTTATTCGCAGCTCAGAGAGCCGTGACCCTCTCGCTTCCTGGGTCTGGCAGAGACTGAGTGAGGGACTACACTTCCGGGTTTTATAGTCCCACCCCCCTGCCGCCAGCGGGGGCAGCAGAGAGAATGGGGATTTTTAAAAACACATTAATATTTCTCTGATTTTTCATTGATGGGAAAAATCCTCTGGTCCCAGAAGGCGGAGGGGGGTTCTGAGCGAGGTGGCCAAAAATGACGGCCGTAGGTGGCGGTGTTCTCTCGGAAATCACACCACAGAGAGCCAAAAGCGGTCAAGATCAGGCTTTTAGTAATATAGATTTCTCAGAATATGTGCAGCACGGTGGCGCAGCGATAGAGTTGCTGCCTTACAACGGTAGAGATCCAGGTTCGATCCTGATCACGAGTGCTGTCTGACCGGAGTTTGTACGTTTTCCCCGTGACTGCGCGGGTTTTCTCCAAGTGCTCCAGTTTCCTTCTGCAATCCAAGGATGTACAGATTTGTAGGTTAAGTGACTTTGGTAAAATTGTCCCGAGTGGTGTAGGGGCAGTGTTAGTGTAGGAGGTAATCACTGATCGATGGCCCACTGTATCTCTAAAATCTGTATTCCTAAAATAAAGTCTCAGATGTCATATGAATGCCATATGATCTCCCTCCCCTCCACCAGTCCCTTCCACCGATACCCCTCCTTCCAGCTTTACATTTCACTCCCCTGCTCACCTTATGTGACTCTCTTTTGCCTCCTTTTCATCCCCTTATCTCTGCATCTACACATAGTGCCATAGAGAGTCATAGATTAATACAGTGTGGAAACAGGCCCTTCGGCCCAACTCGTCCACACCGGCCAACAATGTCCCAGCTACCCTGGTCACATTTGCCTGCGCTTAGTCCGTAACCCTCCAAACCTGTCCTATCCATGTACCTGTCCAACTGTTTCTTAAATGATGGCATAGTCCCAGCCTGAACTACCTCCTCTGGCAGTTTGTTCCATACACCCACCACCTTCTGTGTGAAAAAGTTACCTCTCAGATTCCTATTAAATCTCTTCCCCTTTACCTTGAACCTATGTCCTCTGGTCCTCGATTTCCCTATTCTGGGTAAAAGACTAAAGCTCACACCCTCTAGTCCTGGCAACATCCTCATAAATCTTTTCTGAACCCTTTCGAGCTTGACAATATCTTGAAGCTTAAAGTATATACATGTTATATGCATCCGTCAGACCCCACGAAAAAGTCACCTATCCATGTTCCCCAGAGATGCTGCCTGGCCCGCTGAGTTACTCCAGTATTTTGTGTCTTTTTTTGCAACCAGCATCTGCCTTTCCTTGTTTCTTCTTCCAGAGTTGGTCTTTTGTCAACAAAATAGAGAGAGTACAGAGGAGATTTACTAGAATGTTGCCTGGGTTTCAACAACTAAGTTACAGATATAGGTTGAATAAGTTAGGTCTTTATTCTCTGGAGCGCAGAAGGTTGAGGGGGGACTTGATAGAGGTCTTTAAAATGATGAGAGGGATAGACAGAGTTGATGTGGACAAGCTTTTCCCTTTGAGAATAGGGAAGATTCAAACAAGAGGACATGACTTCAGAATTAAGGGACAGAAGTTTAGGGGTAATATGAGGGGGAACTTGTTCACTCAGAGAGTGGTAGCGGTGTGGAATGAGCTTCCAGTGGAAGTGGTGGAGGCAGGTTCATTGGTATCATTTAAAAATAAATTGGATAGGCATATGGATGAGAAGGGAATGGAGGGTTATGGTATGAGTGCAGGCAGGTGGGACTAAGGGGAAAAAAAATTGTTCGGCACGGACTTGTAGGGCCGAGATGGCCTGTTTCCGTGCTGTAATTGTTATATGGTTATATGGTTTATGAATTATATTTATTAACATGTGATGTTAAACTCTTTCCCAATCAGTTATTTCACAAAGATATGTTTTTTATTAAAAACATGCCAATTGCTGAATATGATCATCCAGTCTCTGAATTATATGTTTGTTAAAAACGGGTCAAAGCATGGTATAGCAAGCCGCTTTCATTGTCACCTGTGGAATCATGGAATCTTGGAATCAGTCAACCATTGCAACAAAGAAATAGGCCATATTGACAAAAGCTCTTTGTAAAAGCAATGCAGTTAGACCCAGTCCCTATCTCTTTCATTCTAGCCTGTATTTTCCCATCAAGTATTAACCAACTTCCTTCAAAATATCCACTGACTTGGCCTCCACAGCCTACTGTGACAAAGAATTCCACAGATTCACCACCCTCTGACTAAAGAAATTCCTCCTCATCTCCTTCCTAAAAGAACGCCCTTTAATTCTGAGACGATTACCTCCAGTCCTAGACTCTCCCACTAGCGGAAACATCCTCTGCAAATCCACTGGATCCAAGCCTTTCATTTCTCTGTATGTTTCAATGAGGTCCCCCCTCATTCTTCTAAACTCCAATACGTAAATATCCATATTCATTTGTTTGCAATGCTTTTGCTGTAGGGAACAATTTTTCCGTAGTTTTTTTTGAGTTTTGGAATAACAACATGACAATTCAGCCCAACGAGTCCACCCGTTCACAACCCCACTTTCACATCCACTCCCTACGCAGTGGGGGCATTTTTACAGAGGCCAATTAACCCACAAACCTATATTACTCGTTATGGACAGTCTGTGAGAAGGACTTTAAGGATTTGGGTTGATACTAGAGCCAGACTTGAACTTGTGCGCTGCTTGGTTCATAAGTTCTAGGAGCAGAATCAGACCATTCGGCCCATCAAGTCTACTCCGCCATTGAATCATGGCTGATGAGAGGGGATCTCATTGAAACATATAAGATTGGTAAGGGCTTGGACATGCCAGAGGCAGGAAACATGTTCCCGATGTTGGGGGAGTCCAGAACCAGGGGCCACAGTTTAAGAATAAGGAGTAAGCCATTTAGAATGGAGACGGGGAAACACTTTTTCTCACAGAGAGTGGTGAGTCTGTGGAATTCTCTGCCTCAGAGGGTGGTGGAGGCAGGTTCTCTGGATGCTTTCAAGAGAGAGCTAAATAGGGCTCTTAAAAAAAGCGGAGTCGGGGGATATGGGGAGAATAAGGTGGATCAGTTGAATGTGCAGATAGATATTAATGACTATGATATAGTTGGGATTACGGAGACATGGCTCCAGGGTGACCAAGGCTGGGAGCTGAACATCCAGGGATATTCAATATTCAGGAGGGATAGACAGAAAGGAAAAGGAGGTGGGGTAGCTTTGTTGGTTAGAGAGGAGCTTAACGCAATAGAAAGAAAGGACATTAGCTTGGAGGATGTGAAATCGATATGGGTAGAGCTGCGAAACATTAAAGGGCAGAAAACGCTAGTGGGAGTTGTGTACAGGCCACCTAACAGTAGTAGTGGAGATGGGGATGGCATCAAACAAGAAATTAGAAATGCGTGCAACAAAGGTAAAACAGTTATAATGGGTGACTTCAATCTACATATAGATTGGGTGAATCAAATTGGCAGGGGTGCTGAGGAAGAGGATTTCTTGGAATGTATGCGGGATAGTTTTTTAAACCAACATGTAGAGGAGCCAACGAGAGAGCAGGCTATTCTAGACAGGGGTATTGAGTAATGAGGAAGGGTTAGTTAGCAATCTTGCTGTGCGTGGCCCCTTGGGCAAGAGTGACCATAATATGGTTGAGTTCTTCATTAGGATGGAGAGTGACATAATTAATTCAGAAACAAGGGTTTTGAACTTAAAGAAAGGTAACTTTGAGGGTATGAGACGTGAATTGGCCAAGATAGACTGGCAATTGTTTCTTAAAGGGTTGACGGTGGATGTGCAATGGAAGGTATTTAAAGACTGTATGGATGAACTACAACAATTGTTCATCCCAGTTTGGCAAAAGAATAAATCAGGGAAGGTAGTGCATCTGTGGATAACAAGGAAAATCAGGGATAGTATCAAAACAAAAGATGAAGCACAAAAATTAGCCAGAAAAAGCAGCCTACCAGAGGACTGTCCAGCAGAGCAGAGGAGGACAAAGGGGTTAATTAGGAAAGGGAAAATAGATTATGAAAGAAAACTGGCAGGGAACATAAAAACTGACTGCAAAAGCTTTTATAGATATGTGAAGAGAAAAAGATTAGTTAAAACAAATGTAGGTCCCTCGTAGTCAGAAACAGGTGAATTGATCATGGGGAACAAGGACATGGCAGACCAATTGAATAACTACTTTGGTTCTATCTTCACTAAGGAAGACTTAAATAATCTGCCGGAAATAGCAGGGGACCGGGAGTCAAATGAGATGGAGGAACTGAGTTAAATCATCTGGAAGTGGTATTAGCCAGGAAATGGTGTTAAGAAAATTGAATGGATTAAAGGCCGATAAATCCCCAGGGCCAGATAGGCTGCATCCCAGAGTATTTAAGGAAGTAGCCCCAGAAATAGTGGATGCATTAGTGATAATTTTTCAAAACTCTTTAGATTCTGGAGTAGTTCCTGAGGATTGGAGGGTAGCTAATGTAACCCCACTTTTTTTAAAAGGGAGGGAGAGAGAAAACGGGGAATTACAGACCAGTTAGTCTTACATCGGTAGTGGGGAAAATGCTAGTCGGTTATTAAAGATGGGATAGCAGCACATTGGGAAAGTAGTGAAATCATTGGACAAAGTCAGCATGGATTTATGAAAGGTAAATCATGTCTGACGAATCTTATAGAATTTGTCGAGGATGTAACTAGTAGAGTGGATAAGGGAGAACCAGTGGATGTGTTATGGCCTACTCCTGCACCTAATTTCTATGTTTCTATGTTTCTATGTTATATCTGGACTTTCAGAAGGCTTTCGACAAAGTCCCACATAAGAGATTAGTATACAAACTTAAAGCACACGGTATTGGGGGTTCAGTACTGATGTGGATAGAGAACTGGCTGGCAGACAGGAAGCAAAGAGTAGGAGTAAACTGGTCCTTTTCAGAATGGCAGGCAGTGACTAGTGGTGTACCGCAAGGCTCAGTGCTGGGACCCCAGCTATTTACAATATGTATTAATGATTTGGATGAGGGAATTGAATGCAACATCTCCAAGATTGCGGATGACACAAAGCTGGGGGGCAGTGTTAGCTGTGAGGAGGATGCTAGGTGGCTGCAATGTGACGGATAGGCTGGGTGAGTGGGCAAATGCATGGCAGATGCAGTATAATGTGGATAAATGTGAGGTTATCCACTTTGGTGGCAAAAACAGGAAAGTAGACTATTATCTGAATGGTGGTCGATTAGGAAAGGGGGAGATGCAACGAAACCTGGGTGTCATGGTACACCAGTCATTGTAAGTAGGCATGCAGGTGCAGCAGGATGTGAAGAAAGCAAAAGGATTTGAGTATAGGAGCAGGGAGGTTCTACTGCAGTTGTACAGGGTCTTGGTGAGACCACACCTGGAGTATTGCGTACAGATTTGGTCTCCTAATCTGAGGAAGGACATTCTTGCCATAGAGGGAGTCCAGAGAAGGTTCACCAGACTGATTCCTGGGATGTCAGGACTTTCATATGAAGAAAGACTGGATAGACTCGGCTTGTACTTGCTAGAATTTAGAAGATTGAGGGGCGATCTTATATAAACGTACAAAATTCTTAAGGGGTTGGACAGGCTAGATTCAGGAAGATTGTTTTCAATGTTGGGGAAGTTCAGAACAAGGGGTCACAGTTTAAGGATAAGTGGGAAATCTTTTAGGACCGAGATGAGAAAAACATTTTTCACAGAGAGAGTGGTGAATCTCTGGAAATCTCTGCCACAGAATGTAGTTGAGGCCAGTTAGCTATATTTAAGAGGGAGTTAGATGTGGCCCTTGTGGCTAAAGGGATCAGGGATATGGCGAGAAGGCAGGTACAGGATACTGAGTTGGATGATCAGCCTTGATCATATTGAATGGCGATGTAGGCTCGAAGGGCCTGCACCTATTTTCTATGTTTCTATGTTTCTATGAATGCAGGAACGTGCTACTGATTGGGGATGATCAGCCATGATCACATTGAATGGCGGTGCTGACTCGAAGGGCCGAATGGCCTACTCCTACACCTATTGTCTATTGTCTATTGATCTGTCGTTCTATCTCAACCACATTCTCCTCCCCTTTCCCCATAACCCCTGACATTCTTATTCATCAAGAACCTTTCTTCAAGTTTCCACTTGTTCAATTTGTTGATGTCAATGGAATTACATTGATCCCTCCTTTTTCCATTTAAATTTGTTTCTATTTCAACCGGGTTCACCAACTTTTTTAGGATGAGAGGGGATCTTATAGAGACATATAAAATTCTTAAGGGATTGGACACGCCAGAGGCAAGAAACATGTCCCCGATGTTGGGGGAGTCCAGAACCAGTGGTCACAGTTTAAGAATAAGGGGTAGGCCATTTAGGACTGAGGTGAGGAAAATCTTTTTCACCCGGAGAGTTGCGAATCTGTGGAATTCTCTGCCACTGACGGCAGTGGAGGCTGATTCACTGAATGTATTTAAGAGAGAGTTGGATATAGCTCTTAGGACTAAGGAAATCAAGGGATATGGAGTGAAAGCAGGAACAGGGTACTGATCCTGGATGATCAGCCATCTTCATATTGAATGGTGGTGCTGGTTCAAAGGGCTGAATGGCCTACTCCTGCACCTATTTTCTATATTTCTATGTTTCTATGCTAGAAAAAATTGTTTGACAAGAGTTTAACAAGATAAAAATTAGGATATTTTCTTTGGTGGGGAATGTAGTAATAAAGAGTATATTCTAGCAATGAATGGCTCAGCCACCTAAAACTGCGATGTGGTAGGAATCCTCTCATGGAGGTTTATGAATGTATAGGATTCTCTAAAGCAGAGGGCGGCATGGTGGCGCAAAGGTAGAGTTGCTGCCTTACAGCGCCAGAGACATGTGTTCGATTGTGACCACGTGTGCTGTCTATACATAGTTTGTACGTTCTCCCCGTGACCTGCGTGGATTTTCTCTGGGTGCTCCAATTTCCACCCACACTCCAAAGATGCACCAGTTTGTAGGTTAATTGGCTTCAGTGAAAAGTGTAAATTATCCCTCGTGTGTTGGATAGTGATAATGTGCAGGGATCGCTGGTCGGCGCAGATTCGGTGCTTCTACACTCTATAAACTAAAAAGAGGCCACAGTTGTTGTCTATCAAGTCTATTTGAGTGTCGAATGCATAGTCATACTGTGGAAGAAGAGGTTCAGAGAGATATGGGCCAAGCGCAGGCAGGTCGGACTAATGTATATAGGGCATGTTGGTCAGTGTGGGCCAATTGGGCCAGAGGGCCTGTTTACAGGCCACCAGGGGTGCCACACGATTGGCAGCCACGCCAACAGTCTGTCTGTTTTTTCATCTTTTTTTAATTTTTAGTGCGTTTTAAAAGTCTGTGTAAATGTTCTCCAATTTGTATTATGTGGGGGGAGGAGGAGGGGGTCGGGGGAAACTTTTTTCAGTTTCTTACCTTGCAGGATATGAGATTGTTTTTCTGGATCGCATATCCGGTTGCTCTGCGGCCTAACATCAATGGAGCTGAATGCATCCTCGCACTGACTTTGGGCCCCGCCTCGCGGAGCGTGGTCTTAACATCGGAGTCGATCCCTTGCCTGGGATCGCTCTAACCGCGGCCTGCGGACTTTACATCCAGAGCTCGCAGTCTCAGGAGAGGGCGAGTCGGGAGCTCCAGCGAAGGCGGAGGCTCGACCAGCCCCGACGCGCGGTTTGATCGCGCGGAGCTGACATCCCCCCCCCCCGATGCGGAGGGCCAAAACACGCCGGCTACGGGAGTTAAGATCATCCCGTCAACGGAGGGCTCGAGGCCCAAGACCATGGGAGAGGAAGTAGAGAAGAGATTTGATCTTTTTCGCCTTCCATCACAGTGAGGAATGTGGAGTCTCCGTGGTGAATGTGTTTTGAATGTTCCGTTGCTTTTTATTGGTATGACTGTATGGCAAATGAAATTCGTTGTATGTTGCAAAACATACTTGGCTAATAAAGTATTATTGTGATTGTATGACTCTATGACTCTCTGAGAAATGCTGTTTGGAAATGGGAAAGGTTTGGAGTTGAAGCAAAGATCAGATCGGCCATAGTCTCATGGAATGGTAGTACAGATTGCTGATTTACAGCTCATGTCACCAAATAGTTAATAAATTCTCATGCATATTCAATTATCGTCAATTATTTTGTTACAACATATTTGACAAAAGAATTATGCATATATAATAATTGTTTTTAGTTAAGTTCTTGCTTTAACTATTTCACAATTATTCGCTTTGAATTAAAATTTATTTGTAATTACATGAAGAAATCATCTGTGTCACTGGTCGAATTTCGATTAACACATTCAGGGACGGCGCAGTGGCACAGCGGTAGAGTTGCTGCCTTACCGCGCCAGAGACCCGGGTTCGATCCTAACTACGGGACCTGTCTGCACGGAGTTTGTACATTCTCCGTGTGACCACGTGGGTTTTCTCCAGGTGCTCAGATTTCCTCACACACTCCAAAGAGGTGCAAGTTTGTAGGTTAATCGGCTTCAGCATAAATAGTAAATTGTCCTTGGCGTGTAGGATACTGCTCGTGTACAGGGTGATCGTTGATTGGCGCGGACTCGATAGGCTGAATGGCCTGATTCCCTGTTGTATCTCTGAAGTCTAAAGTCTACATTCCATGTAAATCTTCCTATTATTGCAAACTTGTGGCAGGTTTTAACCTATTTAATTTAAATGGCATAATACTTGCACAGAGCAACATAATAGAAGGAGGTGAAGCTCTTTTTTTAATAAAGTTTCTCCCTTATATCTTCTTGTCTTTCCAAATCCTCACACTTTTGGTTTTAAGTCAATTGAATCCCATTCTGTGATGGTATCTATCAGTCCTGTTCGAATTTCATCATCTCAGTTTGTGAGAAGAGATTCAATTTTATTTTTGTTAGAGTGGTTAACTCTAAGCCAGCTCAAAGCCTGCGGATACATTATTCTCCTGCTATTGTGTTAATGTTTTTCATTTATAAATAAAACAACACAAGAAGTACCTACAGATCCCAATTAACAAAGCTGGAATCAAATGCCCATGCCTAATTCATTCATAACTTCAGTTGTGGCCCTTTCTGTCAAAGGATGTCCAAAGGTCCCTGTGCTCTACAGCAGGTTCATAAGTGATAGGAGCAGAATTAGGCCATTCGGGTGGAAATAGTGTTAGGAACAGAATTAGGCCCATCTGGTCTAATCTGCTGTTCAATCATGGCTGATTTATCTTTCCCTCCTAACCCCATTCTCCTGCCTTCTCCCCATAGCCCCGGACACCCATACTAATAAAGAATCTATCTCTGCCTGAACCATATCCATTGACTTTGCCTCCATAGCCTTCTGTTGTTGTCAGAAGGAATCAGAGTCCAGTTGATTGATGATGACACTGTACCATTCAGGACCGAATTTCCTCCAGCATTGTGTCCTCTATTTTCCAGTGCCGACCCAAAACGTCACCTATTCATGTTCTCAAGAAATGCTGCCTAACTAGTTTAGTTTAGTTTAGTTTGAGTTAGTTTATTGTCATGTGTACCAATATACAGTGAAAAACTTTTGTTGCAAACTAACCAGTCAGCGGAAAGACTGTACATGATTTCAATCGTACCATCCACAGTGCACAGATACATGAGAAAGGGAATAATGTTTAGCACGAGATTAAGTCCAGTAAAGTATGATTAAAGATGCTCCGGGGTCTCCAATGAATTAGATAGAAGCTCAGGATCGCTCTCTAATTGTTGGGAGGATGGTTCGGTTGCCTGATAACAGCTGGGAAGAAACTGTACCTGAATCTGGAGGTTTTCACGCTTCTGCACCTCTTGCCTGATGGGAGAGGGGAGAAGAGGGCTGACACAAAGCTGAGTGGCAGTGTGAACTGTGAAGAGGATGTTAAGAGGTTGCAGGGTGACCTGGACAGGTTGAGTGAGTGGGCAGACGCGTGGCAGATGCAGTATAATATAGATAAATGTGAGGTTATCCACTTTGGCGGCAAAAACAAGGGGGCAGATTATTATCCCAATGGGGTTAGATTAGGTAAGGGGGAGGTGCAGCAAGACATGGGCATCCTTGTACACCGGTCACTGAAAGTTGGCGTGCAGGTACAGCAGGCAGTGAAGAAAGCCTCCATAACAAGAGGATTTCAGTATAGGAGTAAAGAGGTTCTTCTGCAGTTGTATAGGGCTCTGGGAGACCACATCTGGAGTATTATGTACAGTTTTGGTCTCCTAATTTGAGGAAGGACATCCTTGTGATTGAGGCAGTGCAGCGTAGGTTCACGAGATTGATCCCTGAGAAGGCGGGGCTGTCATATGAGGAAAGATTGAAAAGATTAGGCTTGTATTCACTGGCGTTTAGAAGGATGAGGGGGTATTTTATAGAAACATATAAAATTATACAAGGACTGGACAAGCTAGATGCAAGAAAAATGTTTCCAATGTTGGGCAAGTCCAGAACCAGGGGCCACAGTCTTAGAATAAAGGGGAGGTAATTTAAGACTGAGGTGAGAAAAAACTTTTTCACCCAGAGAGTTGTGAATTTATGGAATTCCCTGCCACAGAGGGCAGTGGAGGCCAAGTCACTAGATGGATTTAAGAGAGAGTTAGATAAAGCTCTAGGGGCTAGTGGAGTCAGGGATATGGGGAGAAGGCAGGCACGGGTTATTGATAGAGGACGATCAGCCATGATCACAATGAATGGCGGTGCTGGCTCGAAGGGCCGAATAGCCTCCTCCCGCACCTATTTTCTATGTTTCTATGTTTCTAAGAGGGTGTGACTCGTCCTTGATTATGCTGGTGGCCTTGCCGAGGCAGCTTAAAGTGCCAATTAAGTCAATGGCAGGGAGGTTGGTTTGTGTGGTGGTCTGGGCTATGTACAGTAACTCCAGCACTTTGTGCCATTTTTCAAAGTGCTCGAGTAACTTAGAGGACCAGGCAGTATACCTAGAGGACGTGGATAGTTGATGTTTTGGGTCGGGACTCTTTGTGAGATTGTATTGGTTTTGTCTGTGGTTCAACAGAGAAGCAGTATAACGTGAGCGAAACTGTTAACTGGACTTTGTCCATCACGTGGCATCCTGCACACAGACCTTACCTATTGCTGTTAAGTTGTGGCTGCATTAAACATTTACAATGCTGGTGCATTTCAAGCCACTGTACTATCACATCCATAGATCAATGCAATGAATAGGTCACTGCTGCCTTGTTTACCTGCCAATACCTTTGTAACTTTCTGAATGTAATAGAGGGAACAAACTAGAGAAGGGCATGCACTCTTCCCAGCTACTGACGCATAGGCTTGGAGGACCTAGCCCTTTGTAGTGGGTAATGTGATAGTGATCGGTTTGTCCACCATCAGTGTGATTTCTCCACTGATGCTTTAAGCCTTCGCCTTTGAAAGGACAATTGAAAGAACATCCAAAGAGCGATCTTGAATTCAGCCGATGGGAAGGAACTGCACAATTGGCTATGTCTGGTTCTTTGAAGGAATTCTCTTGGTCCCCAGAGTTGCTACTTGAAAAACAGGCCACGATCTCCAAACAAAACGTATAGGATTCCTTCATGGAAGTGGAAAGTTTGTGAGAGCTCTGACAAGCTGACATTTAAGTTAACCTCCGGAAAATGAATGCTCCCTCTCTTCAAGAATGTGATCCAAGGGTTATTGAGGCTTGGATAAAGGGAATAAAGAAAGCATATGACGGGTACAGGGAGGACCGTCTAGAGGAAAAAAATGTGTAAAGAGGTAATTTAGTTTAATTTATTTCAGTTTATTCGAGTTTATTTTAGTTTTGAGTTTAGTTCAATTTGGTTCAGTTTAGTTTAGTTTAGTTTAGTTTAGTTTAGTTTAGTTTAGTTAAGTTTAGTTTTGTTTAGTTTAGTTTAGTTAAGTTTAGTTTTGTTTAGAAATACACTGCCCTTTGGACCACCAGATCTGTGTCGACCGGTGGTCACCCATACGCTAGCACGATCGTACACACTAGGGACAATTTACAGACGCCAATTACATCTTTGGAACGTGGGGGAGAACTGGAGCACCCGGAGAAAACCCGCGCGGTCACAGGGAGAATGTACAAACTCGGTACAGACAGCACCCGTAGTCAGGATCAAACCCGAGTCTCTGACGCTAAAAGGCAGCAACTCTGCCTCTGAATGATTTGAGGAGGTGTTGAAGAAGGGGATTGATCAAGTCAAGTCAAGTCAAGTTTATTCGTCACATACACATACGAGATGTGCAGTGAAATTAAAAGTGGCAATGCTCGCGGACTTTGTGCAAAAAGACAAACAGACAAACAACCAAACAAACTATAAACACAATCATAAACACACACATATTCTTTTACATATTAAACATTGGAAGGAAAAACGTTCAGTAAAGTTAGTCCCTGGTGAGATTTACAGTCCGAATGGCCTCTGGGAAGAAACTCCTTCTCAACCTCTCTGTTCTCACAGCATGGCAATGGAGGCGTTTGCCTGACCGTAGCAGCTGGTACAGTCCATTGCATGGGTGGAAGGGGTCTCCCATGATTTTGTTGGCTCTGGAGTTGCGCCTTCTGATGTATAGTTCCTGCAGGGGGGCGAGTGAAGTTCCCATAGTGCGTTCGGCCGAACGCATTACTCTCTGCAGAGCCTTCTTGTCCTGGGCAGAGCAATTCCCAAACCAGATGGTAATATTTCCGGACAAGATGTTCTCCACAGCCGCTGCGATGAGGGTAGGGCAGTGGAATTTCAGTGAAGCATTTGATATAGTTTATAGTTCGACAAAGTACCTCATGCATGGCTCTTCCGGAATATTAAGAGGCTTGAGCTCTGCACTGACCTGGTGGTTTGGTTTCAGAATTTGGCTTACTCATAGACAGTAGAAGGCAGTCATGGAACGTATTATACTGCCTAAAGGTTTGTGACCACTGGTGTTCCACAGGGATCAGCACTTGGACCTCTGCTGTGTGTGATGTATATGAATGACCTGGGCGAGAATGGAGATGTTTTATTAGGCTAGGGAGGTGGGATGTTATATGACAATATAGAAACATTAAACATAGAAATTAGGTTTTGAGAATGTCCTTCGACCGGAGGCGCCATTCAATATGATCATGATCAATATGTACCTGATTCACAATGATCTTTTTAGGGGCCACATCGTGAAAAGGGATTGGCCTCAACTGGCCCTCTGTGAGGGTTCAGAGATGGAAGGTAGATAAAGTTCTTCAGCCAGAGGTCTGTGGCCCCTTGTCCTGGACTTCCCTAAGTACCGGATTCACAATGGCTTTAGTCGTGAAAAGGGATTCGGAACTGGCTGAGGGTTGTGGTGGAAGGTAGATATTCCAGCCAGAGGTCTGTGGCCTGCAGAGTTCCACAAGGAACTGTGCTAGGACCTCTACGTTAATTATTTTTTAAAATTATATTTATAATTATATTTATAAGTAGCGAGAGGATTTGAGTATAGGAGCTTCATAGCGAGTGGATTTGAGTATAGGAGCAAGGAGGTCCTACTGCAGTTGGACAGGGCCCTGGTGAGACCACACCTAGAGTATTGTGTGCAGTTTTGGTGTCCTAATTTGAGGAAGGACATTCTTGTTATTGAGGGGGTGCAGCGTAGGTTTACCAGGTTAATTCCCGAGATGACGGGACTATCATATGATGAAAAAATGGGTCGACTGGTCCAATATTCACTGGAATTTAGAAGGATGAGAGGATATCTTATAGAAACATATAAAATTCTTAAGGGATTGGACAGGCTAGAAGCAGAAAAAAGTCCTCATGTTGGGGGAGTCCAGAATCAGGGGTCACGGTTTAAGAATAAGGAGCAGGCCATTTAGGACTGTGATGAGGAAAAATATTTTCAGTCAGAGAGTTGTGAATCTGTGAAATTCTCTACCACAGAAGACAGTGGAGGCCAATTCACTGGATGTGTTCAAGAGAGAGTTGGATATAGATTTTAGGGCTAATGGAACCAAGGGATATGGGGAGAAACGGGGTCCTGATTCTGGATGATCAGCCATCTTCAGACTGATGGTTTGCAAATGACACCAAAATTGTACAAGTCGCAGACAGTGAGGAATACTGTCGGAAGATACAGCGCGATATAGACCAACTGCAGAAATGGGCAGAGAGATGGCAGATGCAGTTTAACCCAAGCAAGTGTAAGTCATTGCACCTGGGGAGGTTAAATGTAAGGGGAAGGTATACAATTAATGGCAAGACCCTTAACAGCATTGGTGTGTAGAGGGATCTTTGAGTCCAAGTTCATAGCTCACTGAAGGTGGCAGCACAGGTAGATAAGCTGGTTAAGAACGCATGTGATATGCTTGCCTCCATTGCTAGGGGCACAATATAAGAGTCAGGAAGTCCTGATACAGCTCTGTAGGAGTTTGGTTAGTCCATTATTTGGAACTTTGAATGCAAGGGATTGAATTGGTGAGTCTTCCCAGCACGATTTCATGTTGTACGATGATTCTATAATTCTGGGGGAGACAAATTGTTTGGCTATTGTGTGTAAAATCAAACTTCGAGATTACTGCTCGGGGTTCGATAGGGATATGGAGAGAAGGCAGGAACGGGGTACTGATTGTGGATGATCAGCCATGATCACATTGAATGACGGTGCCGGCTAGAAGGGCCGAATGGCCTTCTCCTGCACCTTTTGTGTATTGTCTATTCACTGAAAAGCAGCTTTTACTTTAATATTTATTTTTTAAAATCTTAGTGTAGCTTGTTTTAAAAATACATTTGCCCAAAACCACGAATTAGTCTCAACTTAAATATGCCATGGAAACACATCTGAGTGTATGCCGTTATTTTCAGATATTATTTGTGTTGCTGGATTTCTCCTCTTTAAAAAGAAGGGAACACCCCCAAGTAAAATTGTAACATTGTCTCATTGTGACATCAGAACATCACATCACATCTTTGAATGGCAATTTATCTAAAATCAGTTTTTGAATCAACGTCAATCGAGATGTGACACATTTAGAGTACTGCGTCCACTTTGGTGCACCATGTTGAAGCAGGAAAGATGTTGTCAAGCAGGAAAAAGGCGCAGAAAACATTCTGTACAGAATGTTGCTAGGACTCGAGGTTCTGATCGACAGGGACAGGTTGAATGCAGGAGGATGAGGAGTGTTCTTACAGAATCACTGGATAAAATCACCGTGTAAAATCACGAGAGGAATAGTTCGGGTAGAGTCCCTTGCATGGAGTGGGGGAACCAAGAACCAAAGGACATAGATTTAAGGTGAGGGGGGAAAGATTTAATAGGAATCTGAGTCCACCAGGTGGCGCCGCGAGCAGCAACCCCGCCAGCAGCTCGTGTGTTTTTTTGACTATTTTGTAATTTTTAGTGTGTCTAAATGTATGTTTTAATGTTTCTCGGTATGTTTTGATGTGGGGGGTGGGGGGTAAATAAGGGGAAGCCGTTTCCAGTCACTTACCTCGACGGAGTTGCGACTTTTATCCATGTCGCATTTTCGCCCAACCTCGCGGCCTAACAACAGGATTGCTGCGGCCTCTCCAGAACGGTGACCGGCCCAGAGCTCCGCTGCGTGGACTTACCATAGCGGAGCGGACGATGGCATCCTTTGCCGAGGATCGCCAGTGTTGGAGCTCCGACCGCGGGGCCTGTGGACTTTAACATTGTGAAGTGGTGGTCTCCGGTAAGAAGCGGCCGATTTGGGAACTGGGGAGTGTGTTCCGATCCATCCTGACGTCAGAGTTTCGATCATCCCGACGAGAGGGCCTGAACATCTGCAGCGGCAACTGCGGAGGGTTCAAACAAAGGAGGAAGATGACTGAACTTTATTGCCTTCCATCACCATGAAGAATGCTGATCGCACACTGTGGTGGATGTTTATGCTAAATTCTATTGTGTATTGTGTTCTTTTTACTTGTATGGAGCATGGTAACTCAAATATCATTGTATCATAATGGGTGCATGTGACAATAAATGTGAATTTGAACTTGAACTTGAGGGGCAACTTTTATACACAGAGGGTGGTAGCTGTATGAAACGAACTGACAGAGGACATAGTTAAGGCTGGTATTATTGCAATGTTTAGGACAGGTACATGGATAGGCCAAGGTTAGACGGATAAGGGCCAAATGCAGGCAGGTGGTTCTAGTGTAGATGGGACATGTTGGCCGGTGTGGGCAAGTTGGGCCGAAGGGCCTGTTTCCATACTGTATCACTCCATGACCATATACAGGGCCGGATTTACGTATAAGCTAGACAAGCTTAAGCTTAGGGCTTCGAGATCTAGGGGGGCCTACTCACCTCGCTGTCTCACCGGACCCGTCAAACCTCGCCACCCCACCGGGACCTCGGACTCTTTCCCCGTTGACCCTGGCCACACCACCGCCCTCCAGCAGCCCGCAGCCATTGCCGTTGCCTAACCTGCAGCCTGGCCTGATGTTTCCATGCTGCAGACTCCAACTCCCCCGGGTTTGACTGCGCTGGGTCCTAGTGCTAGTCAGCCAACCCTGGTAATCTCAGTGGCTGTTCCACTGGGTCTTCCCCATTCCCCTCAAACCATGTGATCCCAGCTCTACCCAACCCACACTACAGTCCTCATACCCCCCTACCTCCTGACCACCCACCACCCCTCCCCCAGACATCGCCTTGGCCTCAGTCCACACACAAAAAAAGTAATTTAATTAAATAGATCCTGGAAAACCAATAACCATTGGTGAAAAACCAGTCCAGGCATTAAATTTTGGGCTTCAGCCCCATCCTACCCTTTGGGCTTCTACCCCATCCTAACTGTGTGTTAGTTGTCTGTGCATGATGTGTGTGTGGGAGGGAAGGAGAGAAGGGAGGGAGTGAGGGAGAGAAGGGAGGGATGGAGCGAATGAGAGAAGGGAAAAGAGAGAGGAAGGAGGGAGGGAAGGAGAGAAGGGAGGGAAAGGGCCGGAGGCAGGAGCAGATGCCAGGGTCCGGGCGGACAGGTGTGAGGTTTGTAAATGTTGCTCCAACCCCCGGCCCTCTCTGTATTGTTCACTGCGTCTTCCCAGGGGTGGAAACGGGGCTGTGTGCGTGAAGCACGGGGACTGGAGGGACGGGAATGCTGCCCCAGGACCGTGAAGGAACGACCCACCTCCCCCTCTCCCCCCTCTCCCCCTTCTCCATTCCCCCTCACACCTCCCTCCCCGTCTACCCCTTTCTTCCCCCTCCACCCCTCTACTCTCTCTATGCCCCTCTCTCCTCCCAGGATACATCTACCCTAGCCGAGAGTAGATTACTCTGGCGTGGGGCCCCCTTACTCGCGGGGCCCAATTGGGAGCAATCGGTCCAATCGGCTTAAGGTCGGCCCTGGCCTCACCTTTGTCCCCACTTAAATGAGTTCCATGCCCGCCGCGATTTGGATCTCTTCTTCCATCGCCTCCGCCTCACACCGTTCTTCCATGGGAAGGAGTCCTCGCCCCCCATTGATGATCCCTTTTCCCATCTCCAACGGACCCCCTCCTCTTGGACCCCCCCCTCATGGCCATTGGTACAATGAAATTTGGGGGTCACCATCCGATGTCGGAACGGGAGAACATTCTCAGCGGCTTGGACTTCCGAATCGGCCACTTCCTACCGGAGACCGCGGCTCCCGAAGTCCACAGGCTGAGCTGGGTGGAGATTCACGCTGGCGGCCCTCGGCAAAGGGATCCCAGGGCTCCGCGATGTTGTAATCAGTGCGGCCCGAGGCTGGGAGCTCGGCAAACCACAGCTCCATGATGTTGAAGCAGCAGGCCCCAACACTCCAGAGCTTCAAACGGCGATCCAGGTAACGCATCGCCTGCTCCGCGGTGAATCCAATATGTATTTTAAAACCAACTGTTTAATGACAACATACAGTAGGATCTAAAAGTGTCACACTGTCACTGTCAGGTAGTCATGGTCCTCTAGTCGTGGGGGTGGGGGATTGGGAAGGGGGGGCCTCACAAGTGAAATAGCTTAGGGCCTCTTTCATCTAAATCCGGCCCTGACTATATAACTCAATGACATAATCAGTATGAATGAATGAATGATGATTGAATGAATGAATGAATGAATGATGAAAGAATGAATGATTGAATGATTGAATGAATAGGTTTATTGGCCAAGTATTCGCATACAAGGAATTTGCCTTGGTGCTCCGCCCGCAAGTGACAACATGACATACAGTGACAGTTAGGAATGACACATAAAAAAGGGGTGGAAAATTGCAACCTTCACGTTGAACATGTTTCGACGAATGCAATCAACCCTGCGTGCACAACCAAATAAGATCAAATAGAACAAGTTGTCCTCTAACTTTAGGCTGTGCACGCCATACGCAAGAAGAAGAAGATACATAAAACACAAAACATTAATAATAAAACATTTACTTATTTAGCGGAGACTACAACTGAATTTTTATTGATGATGTAACAATACTTCCTTATTTTCCATCCTGATGTGCGTCAGATGCATGTTGATGTCCATTGATTGGATCTTTATTTTTTATCGGGTTGAAAAATTGAGTATCAGCATGGCTTGCGAGATTCTGCACAATCCAACAATCTCCGTTGCCAGACAAGTTGCTAGGAGACATAATGTCAAAGTGCACCGTAGTTATTTTTGTTGCAAATGCCTGGTGTATTCCTTGTTGCTAAGTTAGATTCCATCACCATGAAGTGCATTTTTGATCTAAATACACTTTTACCGTTCTCATCATCATTTTTCTCCATAATGTGCACAAGAAAGCCTAATGCACTGAATTTGAATCTTGTGAAAATCCTTTATTGACCAGATAACAAAACATTTGTCGATGTAACCGTAATGTTAACAAGGAAGATTTAGCAAGGAAAAACACAAAGTGCTCGAGTAACTAAGTGGATCAGGCAGTATCTCTGGAAAACATGGATGGGTGACGTTTGGGGTCAGGACACCTCTTCAGCCTGATTGTGGTGGGAATGGGAGGGGCGGGTGCAAGCTGGAAGAGAGGAGCGGCAGGATAAAGCCTGGTGAGTGACAGGTGGATATAGATGAGGGTGTGAGGGTGGTATTGATCGGTAGGAGAAAGAACAGCAATGAAAAGACAAAAGGTGTGAGACGAGGATTGAAGAGTTTTGAATTGTGAAGCCAGAGGAAGGAATGTAGTTTAGAGATACAGCGCGGAAACGGGCCCTTCGGCCCACCAGGTCTGTGCCGACCAGCGATCCCCGCACATTAACACTATCCTACACCCACTAGGGACAATTTTGTATTTACATTTACCAAGCCAATTAACGTACAAACCTGTACGTCTTTGGAGTGTGGGAGGCAGAGGAGAGAAATGAGTGCGAGTCCAGGTGATGGGTATGTGGAGGCAACTGAATTATCCTACCACAACCAGAGAGCAACAAAAGCTTTTCACTGTACCTTGTTACACATGACAATAAAATAAACTGAGACTGATAAAATGGGATTGGTGGGGCATTAATGTAATCGGGAGCTTAATAGTTGTCTTAGACTCCATGAACTGTAGGAAGGAACTGCAGATGCTGGTTTAAACTAAAGATAGACACAAAATGCTGGAGTAATTCAGCGGGACAGGCAGCATCTCTGGAGAGAAGGAATGGGTGACGTTTCAGGTCGAGTTGAAGAAGGGTCTCGAAATGAAAGTGAAGAAAGTGAATGGCATGTTGGCATTGATAACAAGAGGAATCGAATATAGGAGCAAAGAGGTCCTTCTGCAGTTGTACAGAGCCCAAGTGAGACCACACCTGGAGTATTGTGTGCAGTTTTGGTCCTCTAATTTGAGGAAGGACATTCATGCTATTGAGGGAGTGCAGCGTAGGTTTACAAGGTTCATTGCCGGGATGGCAAGACTGTCATATGCTGAGAGAATGGAGCAGCTGGGCTTGTACACTCAAGTTTAGAAGGATGAGAGGAGATCTCATTGAAACATATAAGATTGTTAAGGGCTTGGACAAGCTAGAGGCAGGAAACATGTTCCCGATGTTGGGGGAGTCCAGAACCAGGGGCCACAGTTTCAGAATAAGGAGTTTAGAACGGAGACGAGGAAACACTTTTTCTCACAGAGCGTGGTGAGTCTGTGGAATTTTCCGCCTCAGAGGGCGGTGGAGGCCGGTTCTCTGGATGCTTTCAAGAGAGAGCTAGATAGGGCTCTTAGAAATAGCGGAGTCAGGGGATATGGGGAGAAGGCAGGAATGGGGTACTGATTGGGGATGATCAGCCATGAACACATTGAATGGCGGTGCTGGCTCGAAGGGCTAAATGGCCGACTCCGGCACCTATTGTCTATTGTCTATTGAAACATCACCCATGCCTTCTCTCCAGAGGTGCTTCCTGTCCCGCTGAGTTACTCCAGTATTTTGTGTCTGTCCATGAACTGTAGGGCCAGTTTCGATTGTGTGTGACTCAAGAACTCTATACCAGTAGCAAATTCTCACGAGTGCTTTACAGGAAAAAAGTAGGCATGCTGAAAACTTAATGTATCACACAACAGACACTCTTATACCCGCTGCAAAACATGTGCCCAATTATTATTTTTTATTTTGCACAAGAAACTTTTACCCAGTAAGACAGTGGTAGAACGAGCATCTTGTGCACTTTGTTAAAAGGGTGGCATTTGGTTGGCGTTAAATAGCCTTGAAACAATTAATGAAAATGGAAAATCTTGGATCAAAGTCCCTTGCCTCTAATACATGATAATAAACAGGCTCACGCTGCAAGGGAAGAAACCTGGCCAAACATATTTCATAGATATTGATTAATTGCCTTTGAAAACTGGGAGCAGTGGTTATTTTTCATTAAGTACACAGACATTTGAAGAAATAAATGTCATTTATATAATGCATTAAATATCTCAGGATATCCTAAAGGCATTTCACAGACAACAAAGTACTTTTTTAATATAATAGCAACAGCAAAGATACAACGTAACCTTTAGGTAGACAAAAGTGCTGGAGAAACTCAGCGGGTGAGGCAGCATCTATGGAGCAAAGGAAATAGGCAACGTTTCGGGTCGAGACCCTTCTTCAGAATGATATGAGGGAGGGGGGAAGGGGGGGGGCGGGAAGAAGAAAGGATGAGGCGGAGAGTGGGCTGAGAGAGAGCTGGGAAGGGGAGGAGAAAGTAAGGACTACCTGAAATTACATGATGGAGGTGCAGGAAGGTCCCGAGAAAGCAAACGTGTCTGTGGTAACGGGCCTGGGTTAGGATGTGGTCGTAGAGTTGGAGGGAGGGGGGAATCACAGAGGGGGGGCAGTGAGAGAGGAGGTTGTGAAACTGTCTCCGGAGGAAGGAGGAGATCTTCTTCAAAGTAGGCATACCTTGAGGAGATTTCACAGTGGAGTAGACAAAGTGTTTAAGAAGGAACTCCAGATGCTGGAAAATCGAAGGTAGTCAAAAATGCTGGAGAAACTCAGTGGACGAGGCAGTATCTATGGAGCGAAGGAAATGGGCAACGTTTCGGGTCGAGACCCTTCTTCAGACTTTTAGTGCCATGCAGCACGGACAAATGCCCTTCACCCCATGTCACACATACTGACCAAGATGCCCCATCTAAATTCATATGAGGATTAGTGTTCTGCAGATCAATACATTTCTACTCCCTCATCATTTAAAAAAATCTCTGTTGTCATGGAGCCATAGTGCTCTACAACACGGGAACAGGCCCTTCGGCCCAACTCACCCATGTCGGCCAAGATGCCCCCTCAAAACTAGACCCATTTTAAACTTTACTGATACAGCGTGGAAACAGGCCCTTCAACTCACCAAGTCTAGCGATCATTCCATACACTAGCACTATCCTGCACACTAGGGACAATTTTCAATTTACAGAGACCAATGAACCTACAAACCTGTAAGTCTTTGGAGTGTGGGAGGAAACCGGAGCACCTGGAGAACACCCATACAGGTCACAGGGAGAACGTGCAAACTCCGTACAGACAGCACCCGCGGTCAGGATCGAACTCAGATCTCCGGCGCTGGAAGGCAGCAATTCTACCGCTGCGCCACTGCGCCCGCGTTTGGCCCATATCCCTCGAAACCTTTCCTATCCATGTACCTGTCCAAATGTATTTTAAATACTGTAGTTGTACTTGCCTCACCTACCTCCTCTGGCAGCTTGTTCCACCACCTTCTGAGTGATAAGGCTTACACTCAGCTTTCCCTTCTCACCTTAAACCTATATCCTCTGGTTCTTGATTGCTCCATCCTGTGTAAAAGACTCTGTGTGTTCAACCTATCTATGCACGCCGTGATTTTATGCACCTCTATTTCACCACCCATCTGTTTCTTGGGCTCCAAGGAATAAAGTCCTAGCCTGCCCATCCTTTTCCAATGTCCTGGCAACATCCTTGTAAATCTTTTCTCCACACTTTCTACTTTCCTACAAAAACCAAACACGTTACTCCAAATGCAAGTTTTCTGTAAAATACAGTTACCCACTGTATATAAGAAACAAGGATTTCAAATGTAGAGCCATAGATTCATACACCACAGAAACAAGCCTTTCGGCCCAACTCATCCACACTGACCAAGATGCTCCATCTAAGCTAGTCCCATTTGCCCATATCCCTCTCAGCCTCTCCTCTTCATTTACCTGTCCATGTGGCTTGGAAAGTGCCTTCGTTTTATTTTTTGTATTAGAGATACAGCATGGAAACGGACCCTTCAGCCCACCAAGTCCGTGCCGACGATCACATTTCTTTAAGCTAGAGCCCCATGTTATCCCATTTTCTCATCCGCTCCTTAAATACTAGGGGCAATTCACGAAGGCTAATTAACCTATAAACCCGCATGTCTTTGGGATGTGGGAGAAATCTGGAGCAGCCGGAGAGAACGCACGCGGTCACAGGGAGAAGGTCTAAACTTCACACAGACAAGGTCAGGATGGAACCTGGATCTCTGGTGCTGTGAGGCAGAGGCTGTGCATTGTTGTACATGCCTCAACTACCTCCTCAAGTTACCCCTCAAGTTAAAAGTAAACCTTTATCCTATCACATAAAATACAGTTGGAATGACGATATATCACTCATTAATTAACTTGTTTATATGCATGCAGCCATATGAATTTATTGATCCATAAATGACTCCATTAACGTATTGTTTCATTTATCAGTGTGGTTATGGGTTTGGGGAATTTATTAATCATTGGTGCCTAATATATTTCATTAATTCACTAGACCCATTGTTACACTAAATCATTAATTCTTGCTTTGATTGGTTTTTAATTAATTTGTCGGTGTGATTGCTGGTCTTTGGATGTTTTATGGTGCCATTGGTTTGTGAGAGAATTCACGTCCCTTCTGTTTCATTTATTCCTCTTATCACTCTGCTCGTATTCCATTAAAGTAACTATTTCTTTTTCAGTGACCCCTACTCCTCTAATTCTTTTCTGTGTCCCTCACTGACCTCTCGTTTCATAGATTTTCTTCCCCACTTATTCCCATTGCTCTCCGAATTAATTGATAATTGCTGCCTGCCTTTCAAAATAGCCGACAGCTGTCTTCAGTAATTCACAGAGTTAGGGTGGACATGAAATTACTTAGACTTTACAATTTAGGCTTTAGAGATACAGCGCGGAAACAAGCCCTTCAGCCCACCGAGACTGCGCCGACCAGTGATCACCCCGTCTATTCCACACACTAGAGACAATTTACACTTTACAGAAGGAAATTAACCTGCAAACTCACTCGTCTTTTGGGATGTGAGAGGAAACCAGAGCACCCGGAGAAAACCCACGCAGTCACAGGCAGAACGTACAATCATCCTACAGACAGTAGCATAGTCAGGATCGAACCCGGGTCTCTGTCGTTGTGAGATTGCAACTCTACTGCTGCGCCACCGTGCCAAATGCTTACGGATATTCCCCCTCCCACTCCATTCGTCTGAAGCCTGCCTGACCCTGCACTGGTTTCGACACTCCACCCCTCACCAAAAATCCTTCCACAAGCTTTAAAGTTCGCAACCGTGTATTTTTTTTTGTTTTTTGTTTTAGAGATACAGCGCGGAAACAGGCCCACTGGGTCCGTGCCGACCAGCGATCCCCGCACATTAACACCATCCTACACATACTAGGGCCAGTATTTTTACACATATGCCAAGCCAATTTACCTACATACATGCACTTCTTGGCGTGTGGGAGGAAACCGAAGATCTCGGAGAAGACCCACGCGGCCATGGCGAGAACGTACAAACTCCACACAGACAGCGCCCGTAGTCGGGATCGATCCCGGGTCCCTGGTGCTGCAAGCGCTGTAAGGCAGTAACTCTACCGCTGCGCCCTAACAATCTGCCAATCAGGGAACCCCCCTCACTTGAGATTAACTGTTGCCGCCCGTAATTTGTCCGGCCCCCATCTCCCTCACACTTTTCTGGTGCCTGGTCCCCTTGCATTCAGTCTGAAGAAGGGTCCCAACTTAAAACGTCACCTATCCATTTTCTTCAGGGATGCTGCCTCGCCCGCTGAGTTACTCTGGCATTTTCAATTGTTCATAGGTTCTAGGAGCAGAATTAGCCCATTCAGCCCATCAAGTCTACTCCGCCATTCAATCATGGCTGATCTATCATTCCCTCTCAACCCCATTCTCCTGCCTTCTCCCCATAGCCACTGACACCCGTACTAATCAAGAAGCTGTCAATCTACACCTTAAAAATATCCATTGACTTGGCTTCCACAGCCGTCTGTGGCAATGAATTCCACAGATTCACCACCCTCTGACTAAAGAAGTTCCTCCTCATCTCTTTTCGAAAGTTACGTCCTCTTATTCTGAGGCTACGGCCTCTGCTCCTAGACTCTCCCACTAGTGCCATCTCTCCCACTGTTTTGTGTCTGGCGTTGGTATAAACCAGTGCCTACAGTTCCTTGTTATTACATTTTGAATGCTTTTGGGAGAAGGCAAGCTAACGGCGGCTGTATTTTCTTCGAAACGGCCGAATTGCTAATCAAGAACCAGTTTAATACCAATCTTTACCAATATATTAATGAATTCCCCACTTGCGTTTGGTGAAGTATAATTTTTCTTTCACTACCCTGGAAGCAAAGTTGTTTCATTAATGATTGATCGTACATTTCAGTGTATCTTAAATTATAATCTATCAACTGCCTGGATTAATGAAGAACATTAATTTTTAAAGTACAGATTAATATTTATTATCATTTCAGCATGGTAACAATTATTTCACAAATTTCATTCCCTTTTCTCTGACTTCTGCGACAGCACTGAAAAAGATTAACGTCATCCAAGGTATTCACCAATCTGACTTGGAAATACATCACTTTTCATTCATTATTTCCTGGGGCAGGGATGACTGATCACCAAGAGCTCCAACCACTGGAATGTTTTCACCTTGATGTCAATTGATCGGTTTTACCATGGTCGACAAAATGGCGCAACGGTAGAGTTGCTGCCTTAGAGCGCCTGAGACCGGGTTTGATCCTGACCGCGGGTTCTGTCTGTACAGAAATTGTACATTCTCCCAGTGACCACCATGGCTATCCATCGGGTGCTCCTGTTTCCTCCCACACTCCAAAGACCTACAGGTTTTTGTAGGTTAATTGGCTTGGGTAAAATTGTAAATCGTCCCCAGTGTGTAGGATAGTGCTCGTGTACGGGGCGATCTCTGGTCAATGCCGACTCGGTGGACCGAAGGGTCTGTTTCAGTGCTGTCCTTCTAAAGTGTAAAGTCTAACGTCTCATGGTTTACTAGGATATGATTTCACCAGGTTAGTAACTGATTTTTCAGTGAATTTGCGACTGTTCTTAGCATTCGCTTTGCCACCTCATTGAAGCACACCTGTTCTCCAAGATTCTTGGCAATATGAGGTTTATGTCAGGCAGTGAAGTTACAGACTTTGGTAGGGTAGAACTGCATTCTATTGATAGCACAAAGAGCCTTATAGAAGAATTATGGGCGGCACGGTGAAGCAGCAGTAGAGTTGCCGCCTTACAGTGCCAGAGACCCAGGTTCGATCCTGACTACGGGTGCTGTCTGTGCGGAGTTTGTACGTTCTCCCCGTGACCTGTGTGGGTTTTCTCTGGGATCTTCAGTTTCCTCCCGCACTCCAAAGACGTACAGTTTTGTAGACTAATTGACCGTTGAAATTGGAAATTGTCCCTAGTGTGTAGGATAGTGTTAGTGTACAGGGATCGCTGGTCGGCGCGGACTCGGTGGGCCGAAGGGCCTGTTTCCGTGTTGTATCTCTAAAACGAAAATTAAAGAAGGTTCTCAACTCGAAACGTTACCTATTCCTTTTCTCCAGAGATGCTGCCTGACCCACTGGGTTACTCCAGCATTTTGTGTCTATCTTATAGATTCCCTTCTTGAATTTCTAGATATGGTCCAAATTTATATTGTTTAACACCAAAATAATCTCAACACATTGAAATGTTGCCAATCCATGACCTCCAAAGGTGTTGCCTGACCCATTGAATTACTCCAGCACTTAGCTAGAGTAGATCCAATCACAGATCCAAACCAGGTTAGTTCGGGGCCCTGGTGAATATATAATCCATTGGAAACAATGGCCACACACAACAAAATCAAGGCCATTAACGTTAAAGGGTACGGTGTGGTGTCTCCTGCCATGTGAGGTGCTACACCTTGGCAGGACAAATCAAAATAGGACTAACATGGTAAATGGTAGGGAATTGAAGAATACAGTTGAACAGAGGGATCTGGGAATAACCGTGCATAGTTCCTTGAAGGTGGAATCTCATATAGATAGGTGGTAAAGAAAGCTTTTGGTATGCTAGCCTTTATAAATCAGAGCATTGAGTATAGAAGCTGGGATGTAATGTTAAAATTGTACACGGTATTGGTGAGACCAAATCTGGAGTACGGTGTACAATTTTGGTCGCCCAATTATAGGAAGGATGTCAACAAAATAGAGAGAGTACAGAGGAGATTTACTAGAATGTTGCCTGGGTTTCAACAACTAAGTTACAGAGTTTGGTTGAATAAGTTAGGTCTTTATTCTCTGGAGCGCAGAAGGTTAAGGGGGGACGATAGAGGTCTTTAAAATGATGAGAGGGATAGACAGAGTTGATGTGGACAAGCTTTTCCCACTGAGAATAGGGAAGATTCAAACAAGCGGACATGACTTCAGAATTAAGGGACAGAAGTTTAGGGGTAACATGAGGGGGAACTTCTTTACTCAGAGTGGTAGTGGTGTGGAATGAGCTCCCAGTGGAAGTGGTGGTGGCAGGTTCGTTGGTATCATTTAAAAATAAATTGGATAGGCATATGGATGAGAAGGGAATGGAGGGTTATGGTATGAGTGCAGGCAGGTGGGACTAAGGGAAAAAAGTTGTTCGGCACGTAGGGCCGAGATGGCCTGTTTCCGTACTGTAATTGTTATATGGTTATACATGGAAACAGGCCCTTCGGCCCCAATTTTGCCACATCGCCCGACACACCCCATTCACACTAGTCCCACCTGCCTGTGTTTGGCCCATATCCCTCTTGGCCCATGTTCCCGATGTTGGGAGAGTCCAGAACCAGGGGCCACAGTTTAAGAGTAAAGAGTAAGCCATTTAGAATGGAGACGAGGAAACACGTTTTCTCACAGAGAGTGGTGAGTCTGTGGAATTCTCTGCCTCAGAGAGCAGTGGAGACAGGTTCTCTGGATGCTTTCAAGAGAGAGCTAGTTAGGGCTCTTAAAAATAGCGGAGTCAGGGGATATGGGGATAAGGCAAGAACGGGGTACTTGTTGAGGATGATCAGCCATGATCACATTGAATGGCGGTGCTGCACCTATTGTCTATAAACCTGTCCTCTCCATGTACCTGTCTAAAAGTTGCTGATGGAACAATTTCAAGACATCTTGTAATGTACAGTGATCCAGGAGGCAGCCATTTTGATCTGATTTCAGATCTTTATATGAAATCACTCTTCCTAATATTGGTTTTAAACTTGCTTGTGTGAATTTTTTGTTTACTCTAGTTATACCGTAGCCAGAACAATGGGAAACTTCCTACTGTTCCAGCAGAAGGGATTTTGTTTCCTTTGTTCCCACACATTATTCAAAGAGGTTAATATAGAAACCCCGCAGAGTATGATTTTACAATCCATTATGATTAATTAACAGAAAATTATACGCTGGGATTTTGTAACCGAGTGCCGACATGAGGGCAGATTATGCTTCTGGGCTGAAAGCTTAGAAGAGCACTCAGTGCTCCATAGTGAACATCCCACGCAACTGTCTGAGCGTAGGGTGATGTGTTTGCACCAAATTCCACAGCATTCATAATGAAGGAGTTCAACCAAAAGTAAATTGCTGCAGATATTGGAAACAAGTTAGAAATATCAGGAAACATTCAATAGGTCAGGAAACATCGGTAGATAGAACTGGTTTCAGGCAAAACATTTTTTTAGCTTCAGAGATATACTGATGGGCCGGTCCCACTTAGGCGATTTTTAGGCAACTGCAGGCGACTAGTTTGCCACCACAGGTTCGCCGTCGGTAGCCGGGTGTAGTCTCCTCAGTCGCGCAAAAAGTCGTAGCGTCTTTCTGGTCACCACTAAATTTTCAACATGTTGAACATTTTTTGGCGACAGTGGGTTTGACGCCAATGAGCGTAGCTTGACTTCTCCTGACGTGGGTGCTGTCGTACGTTGTCGCCAGGATGACGTAGGTTATTGCCGGTTTTTCGGTGACCTGCACCGATTATGACAGGTCCCAGCAGTTGCCTAAAAATCACCAAGTGGGGCATGCCCATGGGGGGAATGCGACTTTTTCGTGTCGTATCCCCCTACTCTGCCTCCATCTGCGCTGAGGCCTAATGGCGGAGCTGGCGGCCTCCAGCCTGCGACTGACCCCGAGGCTCCGGAGGCAGAGCCAGCCAGGACTCACCAACGAGAGGCTGGCCGTCCAGGTGTGCAGGGTAAGAATAGCAACAGTGCCTTGGATTTCGTTGAAGCCGGGGAGGCGACGGAGACCTGGGGAAGAAGCTTCCGGAAGCTCCATTTTTGATGACGGGGAGGATTGGCACGGACATTCCTATCTTATCGGGAGGAGACTGCTTCTGTTGCTTGCCAAGAAAGCCTTCACAGGGCTATTTAACTGCTGCAAAAGAGTGGAGGTGCAGCAACAGCAGAAAGACTGCTTGGATTTATAAAGTACTGATGCTTTGATTATAAAGTACTGATACGTTGTGTGTTGTGCCACGCCCTAAAGATGGCGGCCCCTCAGAGTTATGCAGCTGGCGCACGGTCGGCAGTCTCCGAGACTGAGGGCCACGAGTTGATGGGGCGCACACATGGTATAAAAATGTACATGCAGAGCAACCTGTCCTTCAAGGCCTTTCTAGATGCGCTGGGTGAGACTGTTGTCAAGAAAGCCATAGTCTCGGGCGCGGTGGTCAGTGGGAAGGTTGTGGTTCTACTAACGACTGAAAAGGCGGTGGCTCCGGCTCTGGGAAGGGGGGTTACAGCAGGCGGGAATTTCGCAGCGGTGGACCCATGGGGGGGTCCCGTCTTGCCGGACATTCTGTCCAACATTCCCACTTTTGTTCCGGATGCGCTCCTGATCCCACATGTAAGGAAGCTGGGGGAGGTGCGGTCAGGGCCCACCAAACTGTTGTACAGGTTTGATGATCCTGAGATGCAGCATATATATACGTTCAAGCGTCGCGTGTATATACAGTTGGCACAGGGGACGGACACGGAGGGGAGTTTTGAGGTGGAGGTGGATGATTTCTCCTATCGCGTGTTCTGGAATGCGGGTCAAGTGCGTTGCCACGCTTGCAAAAAGGTGGGGCATTTTCGCAGGAATTGTCCCAGGACCCGGGCTGCCAGTTCCACCACGATGGCCCGGGAAAGCACTACTGGCCCATCTGGGGCTGCTGGTTTTACCACGGTAGCCCGTGAAGGCTTTACTCCCCTACCCCAAACCCCTCTCCCCCCACCACCCCCATGTCCCGTACCTGTGGCGGTGGATGCCGGAGATGGGCGTGGGGTGGATGGGAAGGTTTGGGAGCATCAGCGGGGGAGGAAAGTCAAGAAAACGAAGAAACATCTCCAGGCGGGTCCTCTAGAAGATGATCACCTCCAAGCGGGACCCCTGGCAGCAGATAAACTTGTGCTCGCCTCTGAGATAGACGGTAGTGCGGCGGTAGAGGCTTCTGCAATGGAGTTCACCGTACCACCGCACGCCAGTGGTTGGGAGAGGAGGAGGCATGGGTCCTCCGATACAGAGAAGGGCCTTGAAGTTCAGGGGCAACCTGAAGGGGAGCCTTCCCCTCCTGTTGAGGTGGAGAACCCAGGGCACGATTTCTCTGAGGGGGAGGATAGAAACATAGAAATTAGGTGCAGGAGTAGGCCATTCGGCCCTTCGAGTCTGCACCGCCATTCAATATGATCATGGCTGATCATCCAACTCAGTATCCCGTACCTGCCTTCTCTCCATACCCCCTGATCCCCTTAGCCACAAGGGCCACATCTAACTCCCTCTTAAATATAGCCAATGAACTGGCCTCAACTACCCTCTGTGGCAGAGAGTTCCAGAGATTCACCACTCTCTGTGTGAAAAAAAGTTCTTCTCATCTCGGTTTTAAAGGATTTCCCCCTTATCCTTAAGCTGTGACCCCTTGTCCTGGACTTCCCCTAACATCGGGAGCAATCTTCCTGCATCTAGCCTGTCCAACCCCTTAAGAATTTTGTAAGTTTCTATAAGATCCCCTCTCAATCTTCTAAATTCTAGAGAGTATAAACCAAGTCTATCCAGTCTTTCTTCATAAGACAGTCCCATCCCAGGAATCAGTCTGGTGAACCGTCTCTGCACTCCCTCTATGGCAATAATGTCCTTCCTCAGATTTGGAGACCAAAAACTGTACGCAATACTCCAGGTGTGGTCTCACCAAGACCCTGTACAACTGCAGTAGAACCTCCCTGCTCCTATACTCAAATCCTTTTGCAATGAATGGATGCCTCTGTAGGTCAGGGACCACCTGAGAGTGGCGATATATTACTCTTGGGGGCTGTTCCCCCAGAGAACGCGTCTGCTAGCTTAGTGGATGACCAGGGGCAGCCTGAAGGGGAGGATTTGGGTGAGGGGGTGGGTCCCCAACGTGAGCTCCCTGTTGAGGCTACAAGCCCAGTTGAGGGGTGTGATGCCCCACTGGTTGAGGGAGCAGGGGAGACTCCAGTAACATCGCCCCCTGAGGGCCACAGTGAGGTGATTCACCTGGTGGAGAGGGACGGGGACTCTCTGGGTGACGGTGCAGGGGCGGGTACCCTGGGTGGGGAGGAGGGTAAGATCGTTTCGGGTCATGTCCTTCGGTCCAACTCCAGACAGGCCCGCTTACAGCAAGGCCCGGGGACTTGGTCTGACTTCACTGTTCCCAATCTGGTTACAGAGGGTGGTGGGAGCGTGCAGGATCCTGGCCAATTATCAGACAGCTTGCCGCAGTCAGAGGCACTGGTACCTGCCCCTGTCACTGATCCTGGGGGTGGGATGGTGACAGAGGAGGGACTGTGTGATGTGGCTGGAATGCCCACCTCACAGGGAGGGGTGAGCGAGGCAGCTGAGAGTAGTAACCTTCCAGACTCGGGCTCGGACATTGGGTGCGAGGAGGAGGGGTACGCGGAGTCCATCGACAGTCAGTTGACAGATTGCTCCACCCGTGGCCCCGTGTCTCGACTTGTCGAAGTCTGGGAACTTCGGAAGTTCTTAAGACACTAGAGGGAGTAGGAACAAGATGGATTTGGCTGTCGACTGCTGGTCAGATCTGAGTGCGCCCATGTAGTCCATTCATGCCATCCTTCAGAAGAAGGGGATTGAGGCGGGGCTAATAAGAAATGAGAGGCGCCCGTTCCAAGAGCTTTTTAAGGCCCTAAAGGGGGGGGGCAGAAGGTTAGGGGCGGCTCCAATCCTTCACCGGGGGCGGGTAAAAGATCTAGTGTACTTTCAAAATGAAGCTCACTATAGCCAGCCTGAATATCAATGGGGGCAGAGGGTCTCTCCGTAGGTTTGACCATCTCTCAGCGCTCAGGGACGGGAGGTATGCGGTGAGTTTCCTGCAGGAAACACACACTGTGGTAGTGATGAACCCACCTGGCTCCTGGAGTGGGAAGGGGGGGTCTACATGAGTCATCTCAGCTCCAATTCGAGTGGAGTGGCCTTCCTGTTGGCCCCGTCTTTCCAGCCGGAGATCGTCAAAGTGCAGGACATTGTACCAGGCCGTTTGCTGTATCTGGCCGTGCGCTTGGATGGCGTGCCATTACACTTCATTAATGTGTACGCCCCCAAGATCGGCGCAATGCAGACGCGCTTAACAAGGGAAGTGACCACGTTGTTGAATACTATCGACCGTGGGGAGAGTGTTTTCCTTGGGGGAGATTTTAGTTGTGCCCTCGAGGCAAGAGATCGCTCTGGCATTCAGCGTGACCCGGGTGCAGTAAAGACTTTAAGGGAGATGGTGGACTCTTTTGAGTTGTCAGATCCTTGGCGGAATTTCCATCCCGACTCTAACACCTTCTCGTACAGGTTTGAGGGTGGTGGTTCCCGTATTGATCATTTATACGTGTCCAAGGCCTATGTCTCCTGTGTTTCGGCAGCCTCCATGCAGCCGGCACCATGCTCGGACCATTGCCTGGTGCGAGTGGATTTTATCCTGACACGCACACGGGCTGGGTCCGCGTACTGGCATTTTAATAGCCAGCTGTTGGAGGATTGCCGATTCCAGGATTCATTCAGGCAGTTCTGGGCGAGGTGGAGAGAGAGGCAGGGGCGTTTCCTTTCCCTAAGGCAGTGGTGGGACGTGGGGAAGGCCTACGTCCGTCTGTTTTGCCAGGACTACGCGAGGGGGTCGACTAAGAGGCGAGACTCCGAGATCGGACGACTTGAGAGAGAGTTGCTCGACTCGGAGGCTCGTCTGGATCGGACTGGTGGGGCTTTGTGTGAGTGGGAGGAATACCAGGAGAAGAAGGGAGCACTGAGAGACTTGCAGCTTAGGAGGTCCCAGGGTGCGTATGTGAGGTCGCGAGTCCAGATGTTGCACGATCTGGACTGCACCTCCCCCTTTTTCTTTTCCCTGTAGAAGGGGCGAGGAGCCCGCAGGCAGCTTGTTGAGTTGCTTGCGGATGATGGCTCCTTTGTCAAAGATCCAGAGAGCATTGGTGCCTCGGTTCGGTCTTTCTACAAGACTCTGTTCTCGGCAGGCACATCGAGTGGGGGGGCGCAAGAGGTCCTGTGGGAGGGCTTACCCGCTGTGTGCAATGATGTTGCTGAACACCTGGATGATCCTCTAACTCTGGAGGAGTTGACTGGTGCCCTGCACCAGCTCAAGGGGGGCAAGTCTCCAGGGCTGGATGGGCTGACTGTGGAGTACCTTAGAGCCTTCTGGGATGCCCTGGGGGGTGACTATATGAAGGTCCTGGGGTAGAGCCTGGCGACTGGGGAGATGCCCTTCTCGTGGCGCTGGGCAGTCGTTGTCCTGCTGCCCAAGAAGGGCGATCTCCGCCTTTTGAAGAACTGGCGCCCGGTCTCTCTCCTCAGCGTGGACTATAAAGTTTTTGCCCGGGCATTGGCGAATCGCCTGGGTCCCGTGCTGTCCCAGGTGATCCACCCTGACCAGTCGTACACTGTCCCGGGCCGGTCCATCCAGGACAATATCCATCTGGTCCGGGACCTGATCCATCTGACCCAGGGGGCTGGTCAGTCAGTCGCCTTTCTCTCCCTCGACCAGGAGAAGGCGTTCGACAGGGTGAAGCACGACTACCTTCTGGGGACTCTGCAGGCGTTCGGATTTGGACCGCACTTTGTGGCCTGGGTTCGACTTTTATACACTGCTGCAGAATGCCTTGTTAATGTCAACGGCTCTTTGTGGGCCCCCATTCCCTTTGGGAGGGGGGTTCATCAGGGATGTCCCATGTCCGGCCAGCTGTACTCCATCTGTGTCGAGCCTTTCCCGTGCCTTCTCCGGAGGCGGTTGACAGGCCTGGCTTTATCGGGGCCGGGGATGGAGGTGGTCCTCGCGGCCTACGCCGATGATGTCATTCTGATGTTCACCGACCCTGTTGACCTGCGGAGGATGCGTGAGTGCCAGCAGGTTTTCTCGGCTGTTTCCTCCGCCAAGGTCAACTGGGGGAAGCGTTCTGGTCTCTTGGTGGGGAGGTGGCAGGTGGACTCCCTGCTGGAGGAGATGGCAGGTTTTGCGTGGAGTACCACGCACCTCCTCTATCTGGGGGTCTACCTGAGTCCCGCTGAGGGGGGGTGGCCAGCGAACTGGCAGGAGCTGGAGGCGAAAGTGGTCGCCCGGCTGGGACGTTGGTCCGGCCTACTTGGTGTGCTCTGAGTCTCCCGTTGGAGGAGGGCGGTCAGGCGTTGGTCTGTATTCGTACCCAGGTGGCGGCTCTCCGACTCGGGACCCTGCGGAGGTACGTCTACTCGGACTACCCTCCTAAATGGCACGTGCTGGTCACCGCAGGAAGTTGAATATATCATAGATAAAAATGTTAATATTTTAATTTGATAATTTTGTTTAAGTGTTTTTTTAAATTGTTTGAGCTTTTTGAACATTTACGGTAAAAAAAAACAAAAAACAAGAGCGGGGCCAAGAAAATTGCTGATAGACACAAAATGCAGGAGTAACTCAGCAGGACCGGCAGCATCTCTGGAGAGAAGCAATGGGTGACGTTTTGGGTCACGACCCTTCTTTTCAGACTGAAAAAGAGTCTCGACATGAAACGTCACCCATTGCTTCTCTCCAGAGATGCTGCCAGTCCCGCTGAGTTACTCCAGCTTTGTGTCCATCTTCAAATGACGTCACACGCTCCAGACGGCTGTGCGCAAAGATCCTATATAAATCCTCTAGTATCTTTGGCTGTGCATACGCATGTAATCGCGCCAGAACTTCGCAGGACCATTGCAGCTCAACGCGACCGTGAGGTCGTGTAATTTGCGTGCCAAGGACATGTAAGTGGGACAGGCCCTTAAGGCTGCAACTCTACCTGCGTTACCCTGCTGCTCTTCATTACCAGCAATCAGTACCATTGGAAAGATAGACCTTCATCCTATTGCTCTCAAGCAGCATAGAACCAGGTCGGAGGAGTTTCTGATCTACTCTAGCTCACTGAAGTATTCAGTTTCACGTCTATTTTTTCAGTTTCTGTGTGATCTACTTTATTTAAATCATTCTCAGTTTATACAAGCAGGATGGAGCTCACATTGGCAATGTTGCTTTTGTTTTCTTTGCTATTTCTAATTTTTCTTTAACATATTTCTGTCAGCCAGGTTTTTGAATGTAATCAACAACCCATTTGACTGAGCATTTCATGCTACACTGTCAAGCTGTTCAAAACCCTTAGAACATTTACTTTCTTAATCTTTCAGATGTTAACGCACTTAATTCACATAATTTTAAGTGAACCTTCACTCATGCACGATGAAGTGGTCGTTCTGTCACAGGCTTTTTGGCTCATTAGTTTTCTTTCATATTTTCAAAATTAAAGTTTTCTTTTCAAGTTGCTACTTCATTATGTTACATTGATTTCCTTTGCATTTGTTATTCATTTTGTATCTTTTGTGCATTTCATGCAGCAATCATTTCATTTGCTAGAACTGGTTCTTTTAATCTCTTTTTCAAATAATTTATCACTTTTTAGTTTAGAGATACATAGAAACATAGAAAATAGGTGTAGGTGTAGGTGTAGGCATATTCAGCCCTTTGAGCCAGCGCCACCATTCAATATGATCATGGCTGATCATCCAGAATCAGTACCCCGTTCCTGCTTTTTCCCCGTATCCCTTGATTCCGTTAGCCCCAAGAGCTAAATCTAAAGGGCCTGTCCCACGAGCATGCGGTAAGCGCATGCAGCAAGCGCGACCAAACCGGAAGCGAGTGATCCCCGTACAGGGGCCTGTCCCACCAGCATGCGACTGCAGGTCGAGTGATCCCGTAAGAGTTGACGTGAAGTTCGAGCGAAGGCATACGCCGTCAAGACGCTGCGTACGGCATCAAGGCGGTGCGTAGGGCATCAATGTGGCTGTGGACAGCCGTTGCCGCGCGGAATTTTTGGACAGTATCAGTTTTTCGGAGCCCCGCGCGATGTCGGGACCAGCCCCGCACAACTCCATACGGCTCCGGCGATCGAAGTGGGACCGGCCCCGCGAGGCCGTACGGCTCAAGTGAGCACGTTAGGTTGCGCTTGCCGCATGCAGTCACATGCTCGTGGGACAGGCCTTTTACACTCTCTTGAAAACATCCAGTGCATTGGCCTCCTCTGCCTTCTGTAGCAGAGAATTCCACAGATTCACAACTCTCTGGGTGTCACAGGTTTTTCTTCAGTTCAGTCCTAAATGGCCTACCCCTTATTCTTAAACTGTGAACCCTGGTTCTGGACTCCCCCAACATCGGGAATCTTTTTCCTGCATCTAGCCTGTCCAATCCTTTCTTTAATATAAACCCAGTCGATCCATTCATAGCATGGAAACAGCATGGAAACAGCATGGAAACAGTATGGAAACAGCATGGAAACAGCTTGGAAACAGCATGGAAACAGTATGGAAACTGGCCCTTTGGCCCACCAATTCCATGCTGACCAAAAATCGCCCGTTCACACTAGTTCCCTGCTATCCCACTTTCACATCCACTCCCTGCATTGTAACGGCTATTTACAGAGGCCTCTTAACCCACAAGCCTGCATATCATGGGGATGTGGGAGGAAAGCTGAGCTCTCGGAGGAAACCCACAAGTCTCCGGGAGAACGTGCAAACTCCACACAGATAGCACCCGAGATTAGGATCAAACTCGAGTTTCTGTCATTGTGAGGCAATACACTCTTGAAATTCTACAGGTGTGCAGTAGAAAGATCTAAAGAACTGGAGTAACTCAGCGGGTCAGGAAGCATCTCTGGAGAAAAAGGACAGGTGATGTTTCGGGTCAGAACCCTTCCTTCAGTCTGAAGAAGGGTCTCGACCCGAAACGTCACCCATCCTTCTTCTCCAGAGATACTGCCTGACCTGCTCAGTTACTCCAGCATTTTGTGCCTATCTTCAATGTAAAGTAGCATCTGCAGTAAATTCCTACACATACTTATATATGACTTCATAGTACACATGAACACAATCCTTCAAGAAGGCATTTGACCAGAGGATTTCTGCCTTACCTTAGAATGTAGAACAGTGCAACAAGTCCTTTGGTGTACAATGCCAGTGCCGAACATGATGCCTGCATAATTGGAATGCAAAACAATCATGTTTAATCGGAACACAACTTTTTAAAAAAGATTTTAAAATGTATTTTCATTTCAGGCCTCATTTCGGGAGTAGACACAAAATGTTGGAGTAACTCAGTGGGACAGGCAGCATCTCTGGAGAGAAGGAATGGGTGACGAAGGGTGTTGACCCAAAACTCTCTCCAAAGATGCTGCCTGGCCCGCTGAGTTACTCCAGCATTTTGTGTCTATCTTCAGTTTTAAACCAGCATCTGTAGTTCCTTCTTACTAATTTCGAGAGTACTCATTTTGAGAAATTTATTTTTATGGGTGGTGAGAGAAAATGTGATTAATTTCCAATGATGGTATCATTAAATTATGTGGTTTGTGATCTGAATCGTTGCTATCAGCTGTGCATGTTATTCAATTCTCCTTTACCAATGGTTCATTAATTAACATAAAATCTAATTGATTCGCTTTCCATTCACAAGTTATACAAAGTCAAAATGGTGAGATTCATTGAAGATGACCCTTTTTTCTGTACTAATTGGAGTCATAGTGATACAATGTGGAAACAGGCCATTCGGCTCAACTTGCCCGCACCGGCCAACAATGTCCCAGCTACACTCATCTCACCCGCCTGCATTTGGACCATATCCCACCAAATCTATCCTATTCATGTTGTTTGATTACTAAATGACATATCACTTTTTAACATTACTTTGCACTTTTGGATAACAGATATTAATTATTTGCCTGTTGTGTGTCAGCTTAATGGAAAATATGATTCACAAACTAAGCATGCCATAAATATATGAAATATTATAATGCACTTAAGATGCAACATGATAATGTAATTTTACTGATGATTAAGGATCCCTACCATTTTGTAAAATGATAAATTTTAAGCTGTGCCATTGAGATTGCTATTGGTTTATTAATGCCACATCTACCGAGGTACAGTGAAAGGTTTTGTTTGCTGTCCAATTAACCTACAAACCGGTACGCCTTTGGAGTATTGGAAGGAACCGAAGAAAACCCACGCTGGTCATGGGGAGAATGTACAAAACTCTGTTTGAGTGCTGGAGATATCCTGTAATAGACTGCAGATGCTGCAATACTGAGCCAAAAACAAAGTGCCGGATTAACTCAGCAGGTCAGGCATTGTCAATGGAATGAGAACCTGAGTTAATATTTTTGGTAACATTTCCCCATCATGGCCTGAATATTCATGAATCATTTTCATGAATATTCACGAGACGTGTATGAATATTCATGAATTTCCATTCAAATCTCATGTCTCAAGGTTGTTGGTCAACCATAAGCCTACTGTTTGTGAACTGCCTTCTATCTCCACAGTCAGTTCACATCTTTAAAGAACACCTTTAGTGACAACAATTCTTTTCTGTCCTTTCAGACAAAATATTAATTACTACATGACTAATGGATCCTGAACATTGTGATTAGGAAACTGCTCATTGAGAAACTGGATGATATCAAATAGTAGAGAACAAAAGCAGAAGTCCATTGCTGCCGGTGGGAATACCTACTACAGCCATTAAATGTCAAATATTCATCTGACACCTGCCATATGCCTTCTTTGGGAACGAGTGTGATAGATTGTATGGTAGCTAAGATAATGGCAGTCAATTACATTCAGATGATTAAAAATGTTTAAAAAGTTAACTGCAAGCAGGCGCAATATGAATGATAGTGTAGGAAGGAACTGCCGATGCTAGTTTACACCGAAGGTAGACACAGAATGCTGGGGTAACTCAGCAGGACGGGCAGCATCTCTGGAGAGAAGGAATAGGTGACGTTTTGGGTCGAGACCCTTCTTCAGACTGCGAGTCAGGGGAGAGGGAATCTGGTGACACGGATGGGTATAATGAGAGTGTAAGTTGTGAAGACGACAGATCGAAGCAGGCAAAGATCAAGGAAATGTACAATGGTTGATTGTTGGCAGAGGGGAAGGTGACAACAAGGCATACAATAAGTAACGTTAGTCAGGAGGACAATGAAACTAGTTGGGGAACTAGGACGGGGGACAGACGGAGAGAGAGGGAAAGCAAGTGTTACTTGGAGTTAGAGAAATCAATATTCATACTGCTGGGCTGTAAGCCGCCCAAGTGGGAAGTATGAATAATTGGCTAGGTTTTATAAGATTTCTCATATAGGAAGTATCAAGGGGAGAAACATTGTCCTGGTTGTTGTGTGTGTGTGGAGATGTCATCAACTCTGCCTCCCTATTATCCCTCCCCCCCTCCAGCCCACTCAAGGCATGTTGTTACCCAATAGATCCCTTAATATCAAAATTTGGTGCCAAGAGCCATGATCAGAACCAGGGGCCACAGTTTAAGAATAAGCAGTAAGCCATTTAGAATAGAGATGAGGAAACACTTTTTCTCACAGAGAGTGGTGAGTCTGTTAAATTCTCTGCCTCAGAGGGCGGTGGAGGCAGGTTCTCTGGATGCTTTCAAGAGAGAGCTAGATAGGGCTCTTAAAAATAGCAGAGTCAGGGGATATGGGGAGAAGGCAGAAACGGGGTACTGATTGGGGATGATCAGCCAGGATCACATTGAATGGCAGTGCTGGCTCGAAGGGCCAAATGGCCTACTCCTGCACCTATTGACTATTGTCTATCAGCAGTTTTGGAGACATTTATTTTCGAATATTATATTTCAGATTAGGGCGGCATGGTGGCGCAGCAGTTGAGTTGCTGCCTTACAGCGCTTACAGCGCCAGAGACCCAGGTTCGATCCCGACCACGGGTGCTGTCTGTACGGAGTTTGTACGTTCTCCCCATGACTGCGTGGGTTTTCCCCGAGATCGTCGGTTTTCTCCCACACTCTAGGTTTGTAGGTTAATTGACTTGGTATAACTGTAAAATTGACCCTAGTGTGTGTAGGATAGTGTTTATGTGCAGGGATCGCTAGTCAGTGCGATTTAGATGGGCCAAAGGGCCTGTTTCCATGCTGTACCTCCAAAAAAAAAATTTGCTGTTTTATTTTAAATTAAAGTATCCAATTAAAATGCAAGACGATATGTTTTAATTTGCATTTGCATTAATTATGTGTGCTAATGCAGGGATATTTTTTAGGTGGAGATTGGCAGATTCTTGATAAGTAAGGGTGTCAGGGTATGGGGAGAAGGCAGGAGTCTGGGATTATAGAGGGAAAGATAGATCAGCCGTGATTGAATGACGAAGTAGACATGATGGACTGAATGGGCTCATTCTGCTCCTAGAACTTATGAACATCCAAGTAAAGCCTAGGATAACACTCTAACAACCTAAAGTAAAAGGAAGAGTTAAATAGACCATGTTTGGCTGAAGATATTGGACTGTGAATACTTTGATGCATTTACACAAGGTGAAAGGTTGAAATTAGGAAGTGATAGTGTGAAATAGTAGATTGGAAGACTACTATTTATATAGTGTTATAGTAAAAGGGAGAAAGGAATGAAATGAACAATTATAGGCGAGTCAGCATTGCATAATATTGTGCGTCACATTACAGAACAAGTATCTGAAGAAGGGTCCCAACCCAAAACGTCACCTATCCATGGTTAGTTTAGTTTAGATATACAGCCTGGAAACATGCCCTTTGGGCCACTCACCTATGACCAGCGATCACCCTCTACACTAGTTGTATCCTTCTCACTAGGGACAATTTACAGACGCCAATTAACCTACAAACCTGCACGTCTTTGGAATGTGGAAGGGACCTGAAGCACCCGGAGAAAACCCACGTGGGTCACAGGGAGAACGTACAAACTCCGCGCATACAGCACTTGGAATCAGGATTGAACCTGGGTCTCAGGTGCTGTCAGGCAGCGACTCTACCATTGTGCCGCTGTGCCAACCCCCCTCCGCCCCCCCACCCCACCCTGACCATTGATTGCACATTCACGTTAGTTTTACGTTATCCTACATTTTCAAGTCAAGTCAAGAGAGTTTATTGTCACGTGTCCCAGATAGGACAATGAGATTCGTGCTTGCTGCTGCACAACAGAATATTGTCAGCAAAAATACAGAATAGTTCAGTTCAATATACACATAAATAAGCAGCTAAAGTGCAATAGGCTGTTACAGTTCAGAGTCTGTTTGATGGCGAGTTTGATAGCCTGATGGCTGTGGGGAAGAAGCTGTTCCTGAACCTGGATGTAACAAATTTCAGTCTCCTGTACCTTCTGCCCGATGGCAGCGGAGAGATGAGCGCGTGGCCAGGACGGCGTGGGTCCTTGATGATGTTGGCTGCCTTTTTGACTCCCCGAACACTCTGGGGTCAATTTACAAACCTGCACGTGTTTGGGATGTGGGAGGAAACCAGTGAACCCGGCGCTGAAACCAATACTAAACCAGGAAGAACATGCAAACTCCAGACAGGGAGCAAACTCCCCAAGGTCAGGATCAAACCTGGGTCTCTGAAGCTGTGAGGCAGAAGCTCTACTGACTGCGCCACTGTGCCACCCTATGTTCTCCAGAGAAGCTGCCTGGCCTGCTGAGTATCTCCAGCACTTTGTGTCTTCCATTTCTCTGGTGTACAAGGAAAGTTTAACATTTCCATGCCAGTGCTGAGCCTTGAGGTGAATCGGTTTTTTTTAGGAGGTATCAGCTTCATTGCTAATTATGGGAATTTCAGAAAATATTATTCCAGGTGAATAACTTTTAAGGCTCATTAAGTTTAAATCCGAGAGTCGAACGACTGGAAAAATATTCTTGGTACCGTATGAAATGTCAGTGTGGCTAATCATCAAGTTAGAACAAGGGCAAGAAGATAAGGAGCAGGGATGGGCTACTAGTCCCCTCCAGCCCATTCTGCCACTCAACAAGATCTCGGCTGATTTAGCACAGCAAGGCTGTTTTCCTGCCCTATCCCCATTCCTCCTGATGCTGTTAATAGCCAGGAATGTATTGGCGTCTGCTTTGAACGCAATCAATGGCCAAGTCCTCATCGCCCTGGGGTGCTGAAAATTCCAAAGCTTTCTCCGCAGCCCAGAGTGAAGATATTTCTCCTCATTTCCAATTAGAACACAGGAGGAAGAACAGCACAGCACAGGAACAGGCCCCGCAGCCTACAATCTCTGTGCCGAACAAGCTGCCAATTAGTCTCCCCTTTATTTTGAGACGGAAATAGAAACATTGGAAATGCCGTATTCCCATGTCTTTTTGAAAACGCTGTGTAATCTTCATCTCTCGTTCACGCACGCTCCGACCAAAATCTCAAAATCACGAGAGACTCATTGTGTAACCATCCCACATAGGAGAAGCAAAATTATTTCCCCATTATGCATGATCTATAGGAATGCAAGTTCCAATCTGTGTTATTGTAACATGGCTATTAACCCAGAGAAGCAACATTACATGTGAACTAGAACACCAACTTTGTCACGCCTGTTGTCCGTTGCCTTGCAATACTTTTGCGGCATGGAGGCGCAGCAGTGAAGTTGCTGCCTTGCAGCACCAGAGACGAGGGTTCGGTCCTGGCTACGGGTGCTGTCTGTACGGAATTTGTATGTTTTCCCTGTGGCCGCGTGGGGTTTCAGCGGGTGCTCCGGTTTCCGACCGCACTCCAAAGGCGTGCAGGTATGTAGGTTGCGTAGGAAGGAACTGGTTCAAACCGAAGATAGACACAAAAAGCTGGAGTAACTCAGCGGGGGAAGGCAGCATCTCTGGAGAGAAGGAATGGGTGACGTTTCGGGTCGAGATCCTTCTTCAGACTGGTTAGGGATAAGGGAAATGTGGGATATAGGCGATGATGTGGGGAGATAATGAACAATTAATAAAAGATATGCAAAAAAGTAACAATGATAAAGGAAACAGGCCATTTTTAGCTGTTTGTCGAGTGAAAACGAGAAGCTGGTGCGACTCTCCTACTCCCAATTCTTCCGTTTACGCTGCATCCACCCCCCCAAGATGAGGTATTCCATTCCAGGGCATTCAAGATGTCCTCATTCTTTAGGGACAGGGGTTCCCCTTTCCCATCATAGATAGGCCCTCACTCGTGTCTCCTGGGCACCCCGCAGCTCCGCCCTTGCTCCCCCTCCCCTTACTTGCATCAGAGACAGAGCCCCCCGAGTCCTTACCTTCCACCCCATCAGCAGCCGCATACATCACAAAGTATTCAGACCCCTTCACTTTTTCCACATTTTGTTACGTTACAGCCTTATTCTAAAATGGATTAAATTCATTTTTGTAAATCATCGATCTATACACAATACCCCATAATAAAAAAGTGAAAACAGGTGTTTGGAAATTTTTGCAAAGTAATTAAAAAGAAATAACTGAAATATCACATTTGCACAAGTATTCAGACCCTTTACTCAGTATTTTGCTGAGGTACCTCTGGCAGTGATTACAGCCTCAAGTCTTCTAGGGTATGACACTACAAGCTTGGCACACCTGTATTTGGGAAATTTCTGCCATTCTTCTCTGCAGATCCTCTCAAGCTCGGTCAGGTTGGATGGGGAGCGTCGATGCACAGCTATTTTCAGGTCCCTCCAGAGATGTTCGATCAGGTTCATGTCCGGGCTCTGGCCAGGCCACTCAAGGACATTCACAGACTAGTCACAAAGCCACTTCTGCATTGTCTTGGCTGTGTGCTTAGGGTCATTGTCGTGTTGGAAGGTGAACCTCCACCCCAGTCTGAGTTCCAGAACGCTCTGGAGCAGGTTTTCATCAAGGATCTCACTGTACTTTGCTCCGTTCATCTTTCCCTCGGTCCTGACTAGTCTCCCAGTTGCTGCCGCTGAAAAACATCCCTACAGCATGATGCTGCCACCACCATGCTTCACCGTAGGTAAGATATTGGCCAGGTGATGAGTGGTGCCTGGTTTCCTCCAGACGTGACGCTTGGCATTCAGGCCAAAGAGTTCAATCTTGGTTTCATCAGACCAGAGAATCTTGTTTCTTATTCCATTTGACAAACTCCAAGCGGGCTGTCATCCGGTGGCGCTGTTGCTAGCTCTTTGCCTCCGCTTTCAGTCCGGTATCTTTTTGTTTTTTTGTTAAGTTTGAAGTGCGTTTTTTGTGGGATTTTTTATGTCTTTATGTGGGGGAAGAGGGTACGGTAAGAGAGATAGCGTCCTGCCCCCCCCCCGCGGCCTACCTACCGGTGGATTGTCGCGGCCTTTCCTGCCGGGACCGACCAGAGCTCCAGCAGCGGCGGCGCAGCACTGGATACATCGTGGGGCGGGCGATGCCTTATCGGGGATCGCCGTTTGGAACCCCGGAGTGCTGGGCCCGCTGCACCAACATCGCGGAGCTGTGGTTCGCGGAGCTCCCAACGCGGGCGCTGTTGATCAACATCGCGGAGTCCTGCGACTCCGCCCGACTCGGCCCGTGGACTCGGGAGCTGCGGACTTGGTGGGAGTTGGCTGATCTGGAGGTCCGGGCTGCTGAGGATGTTCTCCATCGGGGTTAGGCGTTGGGGTTTCCATCGTTCCCGGCGTGAGGGCCTGAGCTTCAGGCCGCCCGTGGCGGCGACTGCGTGTGCTCGGGAGGCCCCGACCATGGGTAAACATCTGGGAAGATCGGTGGGGAGGCTGGCTGGGCTATGGAACCTTCCTCAACTTTGGTGCCGCTGTGGGGTTACATTGTGTCGAGGACTTCTGTGCGTTTTTTTAAAATGTTTTATTTATTTATTATTTATTTTTATGTTACTTGACTGTAAGGAAATCCATTTCGTTGTCTCTTATGAGATAATATTGGATACAATACAATACAATACAATACAATGTGCCTTTAACTGGGGAGTGGCTTCCGTCTGGCCACTCTACCATAAAGGCCTGATTGGTGGAGTGCTGCAGATATAGTTGTCCTTCTGAAAGGTTTTCCCATTATCACAGAGGAACTCTGGAGCTCTGTCATTGTGACCATCGGGTTCTTGGTCACCTCCCTGACCAAGGCCCTTCTCCCCCGATTGCTCAGTTTGGCCAGGCGGCCAGCTCTATGAAGAGTCCTGGTGGTTCCAAAGTTCTTCCATTTAAGAATGATGGAGGCCACTGTGCTCTTCGGGACCTGCAATGCTGCAGAAATTGTTTTATACCCTTCCCCAGATAAGTGTCTCAACACAATCCTGTCTCGGAGATCCACGGACAATTCCGCCTTCATGTCTTAGTGTTTGCTCGGACATGCACTGTCAACTGTGGGACCTTATATAGACAGGTGTGTGCCTTTCCAAATCATGTCCAATCAATTTAATTTACCACTGGTGGACTCCAATCAAGTTGTAGAAACATCTCAAGGATAATCAATGGAAACAGGATAAACCTAAGCTCAATTTTGAGTGTCATAGCAAAGGGCCTGAATACTTATGTAAATGTGATATTTCAGTTATTTATTTTTAATTACTTTGCAAAAATTTCTAAACACCTGTTTTCGCTTCTTCATTTTGGGGTATTGTGTATAGATTGAAGACGTGATCGACGGTACGAATGGGTGACGTTTCGGGTCTAGATCCTTCATCAGACATCTCTCCACATCATCGTCCTTATCTCTCATTTCCCTTATCCCTAGCCAGTCTGAAGAAGGGTCTCGACCCGATCGAGCACGGGGAGCGAAGGTCGGCGTGGGCTCGGTAGCCCGAAGGGCCTGTTTCCACGTTGTATCTCTAAACCAAATTTAAATCCACTGTGCTTTTCCTTTCTGTGTTTTGATTCTTACAGATGTACAGCACAATAATCATGGGAATAACAATAGAAATATTAGATTTAGCAACTGGGGTTTATAATTTGCAAAATGCAAGCTATTTCAGTTAGTACGTTTATTAGCTTATTTTAAAAATAGTTGGTGAAGGTTACACTTGGGGGAAAATGCATCTGAGAATTTCATAAGATTCCAGGGGTTCCAGCTGTAAACATAATAGGAAAAAGATTAATTCTAATTTTAGTTTATGAAGAAAATTAAAGAAAATTACAATATTGTGCTCAAAAACATTTAAGGTATATTTTTACCCATGTACTGTATTAATTTTAATTTCTCAATTTTGAACACAAGAATTTCTGCACAATACAGAATACTGATGAATTTCCAATTGTGACATTGTGATATTGTAATGTTTTGAAAAATTTACTAGATTTTCTTTGAAATGGTTACATGGATTTCGATGACCTTCAGCCTATCTTTGATTGAACTTTGCTAACTTAACCTTGCACTAAACTTTATTCCCTGTAGACGGTTCGACTGTTATCATGTGTTGTCTTTCTGCTGACTGGATAACACGCAACAAAGGCTTTTCACTGTACCTCGGTACAAGTGACAATAAAACTAAACTGAACTGAACTAATCTAAGCCTGCCTGCATGTGATCCACATCTAGGGTTGCCAACTGTCCCGTATTAGCCGGGACATCCCGTATATTGGGCTAAGTTGGTTTGTCCTTGTCCCGTATTTGACCGCTACTACTCGGGTCGAGGGGACTGTCAGGTCGGAACGCCGCGTCCGGCCCCGCCTCACCCGTCCCGACGTAGTGCAGCCCATGGAGTGCAGCAGCAGCAGCAGCGCCTCGCCCGTGGCCTTATTGGTCGGCAGCCCGGCCAGCTGTCCAACCTTCGGACGATCGCTTACCCCCTCCTTCTCATGGCCGATCATTGGTTCATAAGTTGGATGGGGTGCCGGACTTTGCACGCGGCGCCAGGCCAAAACTCCTCGGCTGGTCCACCGGCTGGGCTGGGCTTTGCGTACAGTCCAGCACCCGGGGCCAACTCATCATTCACCCAGCCACGGCCGAGTCGGTCAACGAATTGCCGTCGGGAATTTGTTCCGTATTTTGACCTTTTGTCCCTTATTTGGGAGTGAGAAAGCTGGCAACCCTATACACATCCCTCCATTCCCTGCATATCCTTACGAAGAGGTACTTTGCAGCCAGAGTTAGAAATTATTCCACAAATCTTTGGAACCTCCTTGAAAATGTTTCTGACCTTAGGTCAGAATGGGAATTCAAATTTTACCGCACATCTCTGAAAGCCTTGATAAATGATGGTGAATTACCTGTCCACCCTGTGGGACAGCAGTTATCACCATTTCCCACATGGGACAGGTTGTTCTCCAGGTTGACAGTTCACATGTTCATAAGTGCTGGGAGCAAAATTCGGCCATTCGGCCCATCTCTGCCATTCTATCATGGCTGATCTATCTTTCCCTCTCAACCCCGTTCTCCTGCCTGCGCCCCGTAACCCCTGACCCCCGGCATTTGGTGATGGCCCGATCATAAGTGTAGCGACTATCACCAGACTCGACTCGTTCCCCAAAGACAAGGCTGCAGCACAACCTCACGATCTGTAAACAAAATTAAACAAGTCCCATGGAAACACAAGGAACTGCAGTTGCTGGAATCCTGAGTAAAACACAAAGTGCTGGAGTAAAACTCAAAGTACTGGAGTTCTGTGGATTATTGTGTTAACTAGTGTTTCAAGCCAAAGGAAGTAGTTGAGGCAGGGACTATCGCAACGTTTAAGAAATAAAACAGGAGCTCTTTCAGGAGAGAGCTAGATAGGGCTCTTAAAGATTGTGGAGTCAGGGGATATGGGGAGAAGGCAGGAACGGGGTACTGATTGGGGATGATCAGCCATGATCACATTGGATGGCGGTGCTGGCTCGAAGGGCCGAATGGCCTACACCTGCACCTATTGTCTATTGTCTAATTAGACAGGCACACGGATAGGACAGGTTTAGAGGGATACGGGCCAAATGCAGGCAAGTGGGACTAGTGTAGATGGGACATGTTAGTCAGTGTGGGCAAGCAGGATTGAAGGGCCTGTTTCCACACTGCATTACTCTATGACTAGGTGAATCATGAATCATTGAATCAAAAAGCTTTTCACTGTACCTCAGTAAACTAAACTGAACTGAACATTCAAGGTGACTTTTACAGCATCATTTCCGAGGGTAACTCATAAACTATTCAGATAAATGTGACAAAATATGTCACCTAGAAATTTGAGCTGCATCATCCGAATCCCATCACAGTTCACATACACTCGCACAAACACACACACATTATAAACAAAAGTTAAATAGTGTGCTCATATATATTGGAATTGTTAGTACCTTATCATGCAATCTACAGAGATTCACTTTCGCTTTGATTGCCAATTCACATTGCTATAAATTAAAAAGAACGCAATAGTTCTCTGAAATTGGTTTTTCTGCAGCTGTGGCTGGAAGTCATTTAGCCAGAACAGAGAGGACCGGCCTGCAATTTGTTCTCTGTTGGTATTCCCAGGCTTTCGCTGCAGTCTATTGTTTGAGAACCGCTTCCATTTCTCCTGTAAGCACCATGGTTTAATTGGAAACGGCTATTGCAAAAGCACACAATGCTTAATCTAAAATTAAGTTGCCGGTGAAACTGAAACCACAAATAAAATGCGTGAGACTTTTCTTCAAATAAGTCTCTACCTGAGGCTTTGCATGTGTGTGTAGTCAAATTTATTGTTGCAAGCAGTGCCGGATTTACGTATAAGCTAAACAAGCTATAGCTTAGGGCCCCCACTTTCTAGGGGGCCCCCCGAAAAACTTGATGGGCCTCGAGGTCTAGGGGGGCCTCCGGCCAAGGCAGGACACCTACTGTTCAACTCTGGGCGGCCCCCCTCTCTATCTCTCTCTCTCCATCTCCCCCCGCTATCCGTGTCCGGGCTCCGCTCGCTCCTCATCCGCCGGCACGGCAGGCCGCCTTGCACATGCGCACAACCACGGCCAGCACATCATCGGCAGCCCTGCGCATGCGCACTGCAACGGCAACTGGTCGGCGCTGGGCACTTTCTCCCTCGCTTTGAATTGTGGGAGATTTGGCCGCCATGGCTGTCCGGTCGTTGGGGGCCTCACAAGTGGAACAGCTCTTCATCTAAATCCGGCACTGGTTGCAAGGATTAAAATATTTGACAAACAATCCAGATACACACTCTGAAGCTTAAAGCAAGTAGGTGTAAAGTAAATGTGTAGGAACAAACTGCAGATGCTGGTTTACACCGAAGATGGACACAAAATGCTGGAATAACTCGATGGGTCAGGCAGCATAGTGTCATAGAATCTTACAGTGGGGAAACAGGCTCTTCGGCTCAACTTGCCCACACTGGCCAATGTTAGTTAGCTAGTTTAGTTTATTGTCATGTATGCCAAGGTACAGTGAAAAGCTTTTGCCCCATGTTCCTTCTACACTAGCCCCACCAGTCTGCATTTGCCCCGTATCCCTCTAAACATGTCCCATCCATGTACCTGTCTAAATGTTTCTTAAACGTTGCGATAGTACCTGCCTCAACTATTTCCTCCGGCAGCTCGTTCCGGGAGAGTCTCTGGAGAAAAGGACTAGGCGACTTTTCGGGCTGAGAGGCAGTGGAGAGGGAAACTTGAGGTGTGAAAAGGTTCAGAACAGAAAAATAAACACGACCAAGAAATTAATATTTTGGTCCTACTTCTTTGTGGACTTATTATACAGCGTTATTTTAAATGCAAATCTTAACTATCCATCTGACAATTCCCATCTTGCTTTTCAGGAGTTGATTAATTTAATTAGTGCATAAATCAATATTAATTATGTTCTAACTACGCAAAGAAGCCTTTCAATACACGCATTCAGAAAAATATGTGTTCGACTCGATTCTCCAACCCTATTCTAACCAGCAAGAAGTAGGTGCATGAACACTTGATCATCAAAGACATCAAAAAGTAATTACACTGAAGAGTCAACTTTCATTTATCACATTCTAGCATCTAGAATATTATGTTATTATATTAGCATTTCTAGAATGTTATTATCGGATTTGAAATATGGTTCTCTTCCATTTTGAACATTCAAAACCAAGTTACTTATAAAAGGGTCGCGACCCGAAACATCACCCATTCCTTTTCTCCTGAGATGCTGCCTGACCTGCTGAGTTACTCCATCTATCTTCGCTGTAAACCAGCATCTGCAGTTTCTTCCCACATAACTAAATTAAACTAATGTTTCCAGTAAAACATGAAGCGCTGCAGGGATTCAGCAGTTCAGGCAGCATCTGAGGAGGGATCGGACAGGAGATGTTTCAAGTCAGGACACCTTCTTCAGAATCGTAGTCTGAAGAAAGACTGCGACTCTAAACATCGCTTGTCCTTTCGTTCCACAGATGCTGCCTGACTCACCGAGTTTTTCCAGCACTTTGTGTTTTTGCGAAGATTCCAGCATCTGCGGCCTCTTGTGTTTCTTTTAACGTCGCAGGTGGCTGACCCTTCATCCGAACAGTCACATATAAATGTGGACCTCCCACAAAGGCACAACAGAGGATGTACTTCCTACGGCAGCTGAGGAAGCAGAATCTGCCACAGGCAATGATGGTCCAATTCCACACGGCCATCGTAGAGTCTGTACTCACCTTCTCCATCAGCCACCAAGCACGACACCTGGAGGCTGCAGCGAATCAGTCCGATCAGCAGAGAAGGTTATTGGCTGCACCCTTCCCTCCATTGAAGAACTGTACACTGCAAGGGCCAGGAAGTGAGCGGGAAAGATCATCTCTGACCCCTCTCACCCTGGCCACAAACTCTTTGCATCACTTCCCTCTGGAAGGCGACTCCGGACTGTCAAAGCTGCCACAGCCAGACATAAAAACAGTTTTTATCCACGAGTAGTTGCTCTACTCAACAGCCAAAAATCTGTAGCCTCCCTTTGATCTGGTATTTTGTCGGTTCACATGCTTGATCAATGGTGTTTTATCATTAATGTTTTATTATTATTAATGTTTAGTGTTTTCTGAGTCATTCGTAACTGTCACTGTATGTCATGTTGTTACTTGTGGGCGGAGCACCAAGGCAAATTCCTTATATGTGAATACTTGGCCAATAAACTTACTTACTTACTTTAAAGTCCTCTGTATATGCTGCAGTTTATAACCTGTTTTTGATAAGTCAGTTGCTGATTTGAATAGATTAAAACAAAAGTGGGCACGTGACATCTATCAGAATGGAAGACGTTAAATGTGAAATCTCCAAGTTTGCAGATGACACAAAACTGGGTGGCAGTGTGAGCTGTGAGGAGGATGCAATGAGGCTGCAGGGTGATTTGGATAGGTTGGGTGAATGGGCAGATGTATGGCAGATGCAGTATAATGTTGATAAATGTGAGGTTATCCACAGGTGGCAAGAATAAGAAGGCAGATTATTATTTGAATGGTGTCAGATTAGGAAAAGGGGAGATGCGACGAGACCTGGGTGTCCTTGTATATCAGTCACCGAAAGTAAGCATGCAGGTACAGCAGGCAGTGAAGAAAGCTATTGACATGTCGGCTGTCATAGCGAGAGGATTTGAGTATAGGAGCAAGGAGGTCGTACTGCAGTTGTACAGGGCCCTGGTGAGATCACATCTGGAGTATTGTGTGCAGTTTTGGTCTCCTGATTTGAGGGAATACTATTCCCTCAAATTGAGGGAATTGCTATTGAGGGAGTGCAACGTAGGTTCATCAGGTTAATTCCCGGGATGGCGGAACTGACATATGATGAAAGAATGGATCGACTGGGCTTTTATTCACTGGAATTTGAAAAGGATAAGGGATTGGACAGACTAGATGCAGGAAACATGTTCCCGATGTTGGGGAAGTCCAGAACCAGGGGTCACAATTTAAGAATAAGAGGTAAGCCATTTAGGACTGAGATGAGGAAAACTCACCCAGAGAGTTGTGAATCTTAGTTAGAAACGTACAAAATTCTTAAGGGGTTGGACAGGCTAGATGCAGGAAGATTGTTCCCGATGTTGGGGAAGTCCAGAACAAGGGGTCACAGTTTAAGGATAAGGGGGAAATCTTTTAGGACCGAGATGAGGAAAACATTTTTCACACAGAGAGGGGTGAATCTCTGGAATTATCTGCCACAGAAGGTAGTTAAGGCCAGTTCATTGGCTATATTTAAGAGGGAGTTAGATGTGGCCCTTGTGGTTAAAGGGATCAGGGTGTATGGAGAGAAGGCAGGTACAGGATACTGTTGGATGATCAGCCATGATCATATTGAATGGCGGTGCAGGCTCGAAGGGCGGAATGGCCTACTCCTGCACCTATTTCCTATGTTTCTATGTTTCTATGAATCGGTGGAATTTTCTTCCACAGAAGGCAGTGGAGACCAATTCACTGGATGTATTCAAGAGAGAGTTAGACATACTGTTGCTCTTAGGGCTAATGGAATCAAGGGATATGGGGAGAAAGCAGGAATGGTGTACTGATTTTGGATGATCAGCCATGATCATATTGGATGGCGGTGCTGGCTCGAAGGGTTGAATAAGTTTATTTTCTATGTTTCTATGACCCGGGTCTCTGGCGCTGTAAAGGGCCTCTCCCACTTTCACGACTTAATTCACGACCACTCGTGGACATTTATCATCATGCTAGAAAAAACGCCCCGACCCACTTGATGCCATGAGTTCCTACGACTAGCATCACGGCCTGCTACCTACGACTTCCTACGATCTCGTGACGACCATGCTGCGAGTACAAGTCAAGGGCAAAGTCGGCAGAGGTCATGAATTAGGTCGTGAAAGTGGGACAGGCCCTTAAGACAACAACTCTGACGCTGCCCCACCGTGCCGCACCCCACCCCCAAAAAAAAAGCAAATATTTGGAAATTAAAAATTAAACATAGCTTTGCTTTTGGATGTTAAAATTAGTTGCAAATAGATTCAATCAAATCTGGTGTTGTTGGCCAGACATTGCTTTCACTTTTGTTCCTTTAGGAGATTGATTTCCCTTTGGTATCGTGCAAAAATATTAATCATCGTGGCTCCAGCTGCAATCCTGGAAGCTGTCATGATTTCCCCTGGTGTGCCTGCCTCGCATGGAATTCCGGAGCTCCTCTGGGAATGCCTGTTGTTCTGATTAAACCTCACTAGTGCATCTTTGATATCTTATCGTGCATCTTCCAAGCATTAGGGAGGAAAGTGTTGAAGGATCGCCCTGAGATTTTTGGATGTGTTTTATCCAGTTCGCCCACCCAAGATGACACTGTTGAAGCAGATGAGAAACTATAGCTGGGTGCGGCTTGCTTTTGTTTTTACTGTCTTTCTCTCTATTGCCAGAGAGAACACTTTTAGACTTTAGACTTAGAGGATGGGCCTTTTATCCTAATTCTCTAATTTAGGGTGGCACAGTGGCGCAGCGGTAGAGTTGCTGTCTTACAATGTCAGAGAATTTACCGGGGACGATCCTGACTGCGGGTGCTACCTGCACGGAGCTTGTAACTTCTCCCCGTGACCTTCGTGGGTTTTCTCAGGGAGCTCCGGTTTCTTCCCATGCTCCAAAATCGTACAGGTTTGTTGGCTAATTGGCTTGGTATAAATAGGCCCTATCCTGTGTAGGATAGTGTTAGTGTGATAGGATCGCTGGTCAGCATGGACTGGGTGGGCCGAAGGGCCGGTTTCCACACTGTATCTCTAAGCTAAACTAAACCAAACTAAATTCTATCTCATAATGACCCATATCACAAGATCGTCTCTGCCAGCAAGCATGTTCATTTTTGCCAGTACTTATGCATGCAGATCAGATCTTCTGATGTCGATATAAAAAGCATACACTGCACATGGATCTACGGGATGCAGAGCTGCAAATTGCCAAAACTTATTCAATATATGTTGCAAACTCACCATCTTTAGACTTTAGAGATACAGCACGGACACACTAACCTGGCCTAAGAAACAGTACTGTACATTAAACAGGAACATCGCCCCTTCCAAACAAATCTGACTCTCAGAGAACTCTCACTAAAGGAGAAAGTACGACAAGGAAACATAGTAGCTAGCGTGGGAAGAGATAACAACTGAGGAATGGAAATGGCACCAGGGAGAGAAAAAACAAGCTTACTGTGCAGGAGAAATGGGAGAGGGGAAAAGAAAATATTGAACTAATGCATTACTGAGTTTTGTGCCTGCAGGACAGTATGTCAACAAGAGACTATCTGGGCAGTGAGCTAAAAGAATGCACAGATCCCTAAGATCAGGAAGAAGACAGCGAAAGGTAATGTAGCTCCCCTGAAAAAGGTGACCAGCAGGAAGAATTGGTATTGTCCTGCCCGTTTAAGACATTAAAGGGGCAGGACAGAGCAACATGCTCCTCAGTATCTCCACTCCCTAGTAACAGACACCATCATTAGAAAGGACCTACTCTAGTGCCCAACTTTAATATCACCTGGCTATTGAAAGAATAAAAGGAAGGAGAATAAAGGACATATTAACAATCTTTGAAATAAATAACACCGACGACTTATAATGACTTCTGGGCCAAACCCGAGGAGGAGCCATCTTGGGGAACGGCTGCTAACCAGCAGCCGTCCGTTTAATTCACTTTTATTTGTAGTTCTAGTGAGTCCTGTGTTTTGTTTGTGGGAGAAATAAACTTTTTAATGTGGGGGAAGGGGGTAACTATATTTCTAGGTCCCTACCTGGTCGGTGAGGCAGCTTTTTCACAAGCATATCTACGTCAACTCTGTCTATCCCTCTCATCATTTTAAAGACCTCTATCAAGTCCCCCCTTAACCTTCTGCGCTCCAAAGAATAAAGGCCTATCTTGTTGAACCTTTCTCTGTAACTTAGGTGCTGAAACCCAGGCAATATTCTAGTAAATCTCCTCTGTACTCTCTCTATTTTGTTGACATCTTTCCTATAATTTGGCGACCAAAATTGTACACCATACTCCAGAATTGGCCTCACCAATGCCTTGTACAATTTTAACATTACATCCCAACTTCTATACTCAATGATCTGATTTATAAAGGCCAGCATACCAAAAGCTTTCTTTACCACCATATCTACATGAGATTCCACCCTCAGGGAACTATGCACAGTTATTCCCAGATCCCTCTGTTCAACTGCATTCCTCAATTACCATGTACGTCCTATTTTGATTTGTCCTGCTGAGGTGTACAGTAGCACCTCACACTTATCAGAATTAAACTCCATCTGCCATCTTTCAGCCCACTCTTCCAAATGGCCTAAATCTCTCTGTAGACTTTGAAAATCTACTTCATTATCCACAACACCACCTTAGTATTATCTGCATACATACTAATCCAATTTACCACACCATCATCCAGATCATTGATGTATATGACAAACAACACAGATCCCTATGGCACCCCATTAGTCACCGGCCTCCAACCTGACAAACAGTTATCCACCATTACTCTCTGGTATTTCCCATTCAGCCACTGTTGAATCCATCTTGCTACTCCACTATTAACACCCAACAATTGCACCTTCTTAACCAACCTTCCATGTGGAACCTTGTCAAAGGCCTTACTGAAGTCCATATAGACAACATCCACCACTTTACCTTCATCAATTTCCCTAGTAACCTCTTCAAAAAATTCAAGAAGATTAGTCAAACATGACCTTCCAGGCACAAATCCATGTTGACTGTTCCTAATCAGACCCTGTTTATCCAGATGACAATATATATTTTCTCTAAGTATCCTTTCCATTTATTTGCCCACCACTGACGTCAAACTAACAGGTCTATAATTGCTAGGTTTACTCTTAGAACCCTTTTTAAACAATGGAACAACATGCTCAGTACGCCAATCCTCCGGCATAATTCCCGTTTCTAATGACATTTGAAATATTTCTGCTCAGTACGCCAATCCTCCGGCACTATTCCCGTTTCTAATGACATTTGAAATATTTCTGTCATAGCCCCTGCTATTTCTACACTAACTTCCCTCAATGTCCTAAGGAATGTCCTGTCAGGACCTGGAGACTTAGCCACTTTTATATTTTTCAAAAGTGTCAGTACTTCCTCTTCTTTGATCCTCATAGTTTCACCATGTTGGGAACCACTGCCCTTCTTTGATCCTCACAGGAGGGCAATTTGATTTTTAAGGGGGGCAATTTCCACCTAATGTTTTTTTCTTTTTTTTTTTACAATTTTTTAGTAATTTCTTGCTCAGAACTTTAACTGTCTTTTGTTTATTTCATTTTTCTTTCTCATGGATGCCATGTTCTTTTGAAGCTTGCTTAAACCAAGGTATCGGCGTTTTAAGCTTCTTCAGCTGAAATGGAGTTCACTTTTTAAATAATAAGAATTATATATCACCACATGGGGGGGGGGGGGGGGCATCAGGATTTTAGGGGTGATTGGGTGGGGCATGGCCAAAAAAAGGTTGGGAACCACTGCCCTAGACAGAGAATGACGCCAACATAGTAAAAAGCTAATATAGTAATAGCTGATAGAGTAGAGAACTAACATAGTGGAGCATTAGCATGGTAATTAGTTATCATAGGGAAGAGTGCATACATAAATAAGAGAAAATGGAAGACAGACTTGGTTAACTGCAGGGGAAAACGGATTGTATTGTGAATAGCGGGGCTGATGTGTATTCACCCGATGGATTTGAATTGTTTAACCCTTGATGTTAAAGAGGCTTATATTATCAAGGTGGACATAAATTGTCCCTGGAATTGGCATTTTTGATTGGACTTAGGATGAAATTAATAGTAAAATAAATTGATCGTTTAAAATTGAACAGCTGTGAAATGAGAATTGGAAGGGAGTTGTATTATTGGCTACAATGCTGTTAAATGAGAAGAGAAAATGGGCATTGAAAGTGACTGAATTTGGTTAAATTGGAACTTTTATCACGGTTTGCTTCAGGAAACAGCCTTATATTTTGCTTGGGCAGCTTACAACACAATGGTATGAATTTTGATTTCTCCAACTTCAAGTAACCCTCTCTCTCGTTGCCTCTCTCTCCATCCCTCCCCCACCCAAGTTGCGCCATGCTAAGGGACAATTGAGAACAAAAACTGGGATATTTATTACACCTCACAAGTTGGAAGAACAGCACCTCATATTTCGTTTGGGCATCTTTCAATCCAGCGGTATGAACGTTGATTTGTCTAATTTCAAGTCACCCCAGCATTCCCTTCCTCTCTCCCTCCTTCTGTTTCTCCTGATAGAGCTGCTGCCTCACAGCACCAGAGACCCAGGTTTGATCCTGACCTCAGGTATTGTTGGGTAGCACGTTCTCCCAGCGACCTCGTGGGGTTTCTCCGGGTGCTCCGGTTTCTTCCCACATTCCAAAGACACATGCCTTTGTAAATTGTGTAGGCAGTGGATGGAAAAGTATGAACGGGTGATCGATGTCGGCATGGATCTGGTGGTTGGGTTGGCATGGACCTGGTGGACCAAAGGGCTTGCTTCCATGCTGTGTCGCTAACAAATGAAAAAAAAATCTCTCTCTTTCTCACTTTCTCTTTCACTTTTTTTTTTTTTTTTCAAAGACATTATTCAACACATCAAATAATACAACAGATCAAGTCATACACAAAACGAACTTACATTATATTGTGTCATTATAGTACAACATTACAATCATTATTCACAATACTCTCAACCCCACGCGGTGACCAGCGCCCACGGAATACCTCCAGAGTCCCCGTGGACACCGCATGCTCCCTCTCCAGGGACACGCGAGCACGGACATAAACCCGGGAGAGGGGCAGGCAGCCGACTCTGGCGCGACCATCGACTGTCCACTGCCTGGACCTGTGATTGGCCATCTTGGCCAGGCCCAGCAGCAAAGCGACAGGGAGGTCCCACCTTCCCGACCGGCTCTCCCAACTCCCTGCCTTGTGTCCAAACACCAGGATCGTAGGACTAAAATTAACCAAAATTTGAGGAACAACCCCTTCAGATATTGGTACAGGGGCAGCAACCTCTCACACTCCATATACACGTGGAACATGGTCTCTTCCTTGCCGCAGAAAATAAAGGCGATCAGCGAGCCCGTGAACCGATTCAAAAGTTTATTACACGCCACAGCTCAGTGCAACACTCTCCACCCCAGGTCCCCAATGTAAACGAGGACGACTCCCTTGTACAGAGACCACCACTGTGGACCGCCCCCGCCTTCAGGTGGTAACACGGACCGCCATGGCGTGTCCAGATGGAAGACGAAGGCAAGGAGGTGCAGAATGTGCAGGAGCGTTCTGTGCAGTATGCGTCTCTCTGCATCATGAAACGGCACGCTGGGCATCTCGGAAAGGCAGCTCATGTTGTGTGGAGCCGGCACCCGGGAAATATCCCGGAGCCTGGGCCCATTGAGCATTCCCGACGTAGCGCGGGTAAGCACGAACAGAATCACTCCGAGCACACGCCTCTACTTGACACCCACCATGACAGAGTGAGGACTGGCCACCCTCACAGCCAAAACATCCCCCTCCCCCTGAGGGGCAACACGCTGGCTGAAGATGACCAAATTCCTCACTCTTAACACATCGTGATAGAAGCAAGGCAGACCCCATACCTCTTCCCCAGCCAACAATGCTACACCCTTCCTTAGTCATCTATTGCCGACCCTGATTAGATTTGGCCTTGTCATACCTCCAATCATACCTCCAATTCCCCCCCCCCCCCCCCCCCCCAAGTCTGAAGAAGGGTTCCGACCCGAAACGTCACCCATCCTTCATAAATGTTGCCTGACCCGCTGAGTTCATAAGTTCACAAATTATAAGACTAGAATTAGGCCATTCGCCCCGTCGAGTCCACTCCGCCATTCAATCGTGGCTGATCTCTGCCTCCCAATCCCATTTTCCTGCCTTCTCCCCATAACCCTCGACACCTGTTCTAATCAAGAATTTGTCCATCCCTGCCTTAAAAATATTCACTATCTTGGCCTCGACAGCCCTCTGGGGCAATGAATTCCACAGATTAACTACCCTCTGGCTAAAAAAGTTCCTCCTCACCTCCTTTCTAAAAGAGAGCCCTTTAAACCTATGACCTCTGGCCCCAGACTCTCCCACCAGTGGAAACATACTTTCCAGAGTCCCCGAGTTCCTCGAGTATTTTGTGTCTATCTTCTTTATTAAGCTTCTGTCCCATTATCTTAACTAAGATGAAAAGGAATTTCTATGTGTCTTCCTGGATTAAACTGGTGCACAGGTTGCATTCTTGGAGAGCTCTATATTATCAATAATAAAAGAAAGAAACGTTTCAGTCCTATTGGTATTTCACGTGATTTTTCTGATCGCACTAAACCGGAGGTGGGGAACGTTTACATGTTGGAATGCCGCATTAAGCTAGCTGTAATCTAATAAGGCCGCATCCAAGAAATTTCAAATAGATATACTTCAAAATGTACATTATTTTGTATAAATCTAACTACTATGTACTAACTCCAAGGAAAAAAAACATTTTGTTGAATCTTCTTTTACTCTTTTGTATTTTAAATATGTTCATTTTAAGATTAAAATTAAAATGATAAAAGACAAACAAAAACATATTCATAAAAATAAAAGGATTTGTTCTACAAAGTTTGGATTCATTCAAAAGGCCGCACTTAATGGCCTAGAAGGCCGCATGTTCCCCACTCCTGCACCAAACTATGGTCAGTACCATCTCTACGGTTATACAGACCACTCATCTAAACCTATCAAGCATCCGTTTTCTCTACAGTGGGTATATTTTTAATAGAAAATGGCCGTTAAAAATTCAATTCCAGAAAATCTCGCCAGTCATTTCCAATTCAATCTTCTTATTCTCTTAACAAATTAAAAGTCACAAACGTTCTCATCTTATCTTCCACCCAGACTGAAAGTAACGTGAGCATCTACTCACATCCTCACATTCAATAAGAATGCAAATAACCTTTTGTTTCATAAGCAAGGGGCTAAAAATAAGTATTAAGCTCACGACCATTCCTGTCACAAGTTCATGTTGACAAGTTCTTTGAGTAGAATTAGGCCATTCGGCCCATCGAGTCTACTCCGCCATTCAATCTTGGCTGATCTCTGCCACCTAAACTCATTTTCCTGCCTTCCCCCCGTATCCCTTGACACCCATTCTAATCAAGAACTTATCTATCTCTGCCTTAAAAATATCCACTGTCCTGGCCTCCACAACCCTCTGAGTTCCAACGGATTGAGTTTCGCAGGTTGACTACCTTCTGACTAAAGAAGTTCCTCCTCATCTCCTTTTTAAAAGAGCGCCCTTTAATTCTGAGGCTAGACCTCTGGTCCTTGACTCTCCCAGCAGTGGAAACATCCTTTCCACATCCACTCTATCTATGCCTTTCATTATTCCGTAAATTTCGATGAGGTGCCCCCCCATCAACTTTTGAAACTCCAGCGAGGAGAGACATCAGAGTGCTAACAATCCCCTGAGAAACAATACAGACCGTACTCCTTCCGCCTGATCTGTCTTATGGTCTTTTGTTTCATGTCTCACTCCTCCCTCCCCCCCTCCCCAGCACTACTTTACTCGCTTGTACTTGCTGGGTCTGTACGCGCTGGAGTTTAGAAGAAAGAGTAAATGTAATCATGTTTGCACTATACTAAGGCATCGAGGTCAGGTAGGGCAGCACGGTGGCGCCACGGAAGAGCTACTGCCTTACAGCGCCAGAGACTCGGGTTCAATCCTGACCAGGGTGCTGGCTGCACAGAGTTTGCACGTTCTCCCTGTGACCTGTGTGGGATTTCTCTGGGATAGACAATAGACAATAGGTGCAGGAGTAGGCCATTCAGCCCCTCGAGCCAGCACTGCCATTCCATGTGATCATGGCTGATCATTCACAATCAGTACCCTGTTCCAACCTTCTCCCCATATCCTTTAACTCTGCTATATTTAAGAGCTCTGTCTAGCTCTCTCTTGAAAGCAGAGAACCAGTCTCCACCAGAGGCAGAGAATTCCACGGATTCACAACTCTCTGCGTTAAAAATGTTTTTCCTCATATCTGTTCTAAATGGCTTACCCCTTATTCCTAAACTGTGGCCCCTGGTTCTGGACTCCCCCAAGATTGGGAACATGCTTCATGCCTCTAGTGTGTCCAAACCCTTAATAATCTTACATCTATATAATTAAAAGTGTCATCTTGACCACTTCCTGTCTGCGCTGTATATTGATTTTAGAGAAAACGCTATCATATATTGCTATGATTTTTGGTGTTCTTACTCACAGTCCTCCTCCACTGAGCAGGCCCTGAGGATTTTCCCATCGATGAAAAATAAAAAAGTTATGCGTGTTTAAAAAACCTTGAGATCCTCTCGCCTGTCAATCACTACGATGAAGGTAATCCGAGGAGGGACAGGACTACAAAACCCCGGATGCCTGGACATGACTCAGTCACTCTGCAAGATAGCGAGGGAGAGGACATGACTCTCATTCTAAGCTGAGAATCATCTGAACTGTGAGTCTGCAATGTACTTGCAATAAATGATCTGTTAGCCCTTAATGAAAATGCAATGAGCTGTTTGGCCTGCCCTGTGCTTGAAACTGCAATGGCAATGGAAATCAAAAGAAAATGCAGTGAGCTGATTGGCTTGGCCTGCCCTTTGCTTGAAACTGCAATGGCAATGGAAATGAAATGAAAATGCAATGAGTTGTTTGGCTTGGCCTGCCCAGTCCTTGAAAATGCAATGGCAATGGAAATGAAATGAAAATGCAATGACCTGTTTGGCTTGGCCTGCCCTGTGCTTGAAACTGCAATGGCAATGTAAATGAAATGAAAATGCAATGAGCTGTTTGGCTTTTCCCGCCCTGTGCTTGAAACTGCAATGACAATGGAAATGAAATGAAAATGCAATCAGCTGTTTGGGCTGCCCTGTGCTTGAAACTGCAATGGCAATGGAAATGAAATGAAAATGCAATCAACTGTTCGGCCTGCCCAGTGCTTGAAACTGCGATGGCAATGGACGTGAAATGAAAATGCATTGAGCTATTCGGCCTGCCCTGTGCTTGAAACCGCAATGGCAATGGAAGTGAAATGAAAATGCAATTAGCTGTTCAGCCTGCCCTGTGCTTGAAACTGCAATGGCAATGAAATTAAAATGCAATGAGCTGTTCAGCCTGCCCTGTGCTTGAAACTGCAATGGAAATGGAAATGAAATGAAAATGCAATGATCTGTTTGGCTTGCCCTGTGCTTCAAATTGAAATGGAAATTATATGAAATGAATTGTTTGGCCTGCCTGAAACTATTAATTTCAGCCCACAAGGCCCCTATTAGCTGAGAAACCAGTCCCTTTTGCCCAAGTGCCCGTATTAGCCCAGGAGGAGCATTTTGACTCAAAAGTCCGATGCCAGGTCAGGAAAAGTCCATTAAAAGTGCCTTTGACTGAGATTTCAATCCGATTTTTTTTGAGCCCCTTCGGTCCAATTAGGCCTATACTAGCCCAGGAGGAGTCCCTTCGGCCCATCAGTAAGTATTTCCCCTGCAAGTATTAAACCTCACCCTAGTATTTTTCTCCCTCCCTTCATTGGCTCCCTGTGAGATCCAGGCCAGGATAGACTTCCCTCCTTCATTGCTGTGAACTGCAGAAAAAGAAGAAAAATGTCTAAAATTGATTATCCACCCTCTACTCCTTCTCTCTCACAGTCTCTCTCACCTGGGCAGAATTTCTGGTTGTTTCAGTGCTGCCAGCCCACCAGGCCTGAGTGACTGAGCTGCCAGCTGCCAGCCCAAGAATCCATCGGCCCACAATGTCCATACTAGCCCTCTGGAAACCATTCCCTTTGGCCCACAACTCCCATACTAGCGCTCCTATTACTGATTAATTACCTTGAATTTCAAACCGACCAGCTTCAAATGATGTCATCTTTGAATTTCAATCCGACCAGCTTCAACTGATGACATCACGATGGCTCGACTAGGGGGAGGGTGAATTGCTATTGCAACACGCAGGGCAAGTGCAATTGGATTTTTTTTTAAAAGATCACTGCTGAGGAAGGCAAGGGGAGTACTGGAATCTTATGTTCGGGAACGGCTTGCTTGGGACGACCACGCCTCCCGTGGGGGTTACGGATAGAGAATGGGTGCATTGGGGGAGCAGACCCAATGGCTCTACACTTGGTCTAGTATGACAATAAAATACTCTTGAAAGGCATTTGTTGTGTAATTTTTCATGTCAACAAGTTGTCAATGTACCCCTTGGGAACATTTGTTTTGCTATTGCATCAATTACGATTCAGCCTCAACCTGTGTGAAAAACAAGCAGTGGGGTAAATCATCCATCCGATACTATCAGATTACCTAGGGCAGCATAGTGGTGCAGCTGGTAGAGCTGCTGCCTCACAGCGCCAGAGACACAGGTTCAATCCTGACCTTGTGTGCCATCTGTGCGGAGTTTGCACGTTCTTCCTATGACCACGTGGGTTTCCAGTTTCCTCCCACATCCCCAAAGACACGTGGTTTTGTCAGTTCATTGGCCCTCTGCAAAACTGCTCCTAGTGCCTAGGGAATGGATGAAAAAGTAAGATAAGGTAGAACCTGTGTGATCGATGGTCGGCATGGACTTTGTGAGCTGAAGGGCCTTTCTCCATGCTGTATCTTTCCAATCAGTTCAGAAAATTTTCAATGGACCGCTTGAGAACTTCTTTGTTTTGCTTTTTGCATGGGTTTCAGTGTGAAATCCAAGCAATAGGAATACAACTTCCATTAGATGGTATCAGACCACCAGTCAAGTGTTACTCTGTTAGTGCAGCTACTGGGGTGGGAGATTGCAACCTCACGTGGTCCACCCTGCTTCGACTAATGCAATCAACCTGACGTGCACAAACAAGATCAAATAGAACAAGTTGACCTACAATTTTTAGTACGAATTAGTACGAATTAGTACGTATTAGTACGAATGCATTTCGTTGTCTACAACTTTAGGCTGTGCACGTCATACACAAGAAGAAGAAGAAGTGCAGTTACTTTCCAACTCACTGCAATAGCTAGATGAAAGCAAATATACTTAGTGCGGCAGACCTGCATCCATTTCACAATGCCTCGTGCAAATGCAATGTTGTAATGAGACATTTTAACGGTAAATTATCAAGCCTTGGATTTTCTGCCAAATGACAAATATCAATTTACTCCTGCAGCGAATGTAAATTATTTATGGGCAAGATGAAGCTCAATTGAATTTCTAAATCTAATTCTGCGTGATTGCTAACTGTCTTATGTCAAGATGATGAAAGTTTGGTCCAAGGTTTGGTGATGCATCTGTGGAACTCATTGCCACAGAAAGCAGTGGAGGCCTAAACAATGGATATTTTTAAGGTGGTCTGATAGATTTTTGATTAGTACGGGTGTCAGGGGTTATTGGGTGAAGGCAGGAGAATGGGGTTGAGAGGGAAAGATAGATCAGCCACCACTGAATGGCGGCGTAGGCTTGATGGGCTGAATGGCCTAATTCTGCTTGTATAATTTATGAACGTGAACTTAAGACCAAAGCTATGGTTGTTAGATTAGTAAATGTATTCATTTTCTGCCTGGTTCCATTCTGTATCTTTCAACCTTAATCATTGATTTTTTTTTTGGGGTGGGGGGGGGGGGGCAGCACAGTGGCGCAGCTGGTAGAGCTGCTGCCTCACAACACCAGAAACCCAGGTACGATCCCGACCTCAGGTGTGGAGTTTGTACATTCTCCCCATGACCTGCTTGTGTTTCCTCTGGTTTCCTCCCACATCCCAATGACATGCGGGTTTGTAGGTTAATTGGCCTCTGTAAATTGCCGCCTCATGTGTAGGGAGATGATGAGATAATGGGATGACATAGAACTGGTGTGAACGGGTGATCGATGGTCGGTGTGGATTCTGTGGGACGAAGGGCCTGTTTCCATGCTGTATCTCTAAACTAAACTAAACTAAACTATTGAATTTATGTGAATTGACTTGAACTATTGAATTGAGGTGACACAGTGGCTTGGCAGTAGAGTTGCTGCCTTTCAGCGCCAGAGACCCAGGTTTGATCCAGACTACTGGTGCTGTCTGTACGGAGTTTGTACGTTCTCCACGTGACCCATGGTTTCTATGAGATAATCGGTTTCCCCCCTCTGCCCCTCTCCCCATAACCTCTGATACCTGTACCAATCAAGAGGTGTAAGTGTGCGGGGATCGCTGGACGCTGCAGACTTGGTGGGATGCTGGGCCTGTTTCCGCACTGTATCTCTCAATTGAACTAAACTAGTGAATTGGGAAAAGAAACATTTGGAAAAGATACGATACTCAAAGAAGAACGATTTTCTTGCCATTTAATGAACATCAATCAAAAACCAATAGTCTCCAGCTTGTTATAAAGCTTGTATTTCATTTAGGCATCCAATACTCAGTGTTAACTGCTACAGGCTTCATTCCTGGCATATTCTATTGAGCAATCAAATAACATTATCAACTGGCAATAAAAAACAACTAAACAGCAGGTGATGAAGACCTGAAAAAGATAACATGGAAACTGTTTCAAACATTGAACACCAGCATTTAGAAGGATGAGTGGGAATTTTATAGAACCATGTAAAATTATTAAGGGATTGGACAGGTTAGAACAAGCAAGAAACATGTGCCCGATGTTGGGGGAGTCCGGAACCATGCGCCACAGTTTCAGAATGAGGGGTAAGCCGTTTAGAACTGCGATGAAGAAAATCTTTTTCACACAGAGTGTTGTGAATTTGTGGAATTCTCTGCCTCTGAAGGCAGTGGAGGCCGATTGACTGAATGCATTCGAAAGAGAGTTGGTTAGAGCTCTTAGGGCTAGCGGAATTAAGGGGTATGGGGAGAAGGCAGGAACGGGGTACTGATTGGGGATGATCAGCCATGATCACATCGAATGGCGGTGCAGGCTCGAAGGGCCGAATGGCCTACTCCTGTACCTGGTATCTATGTATCTAGTAGCATCTCTGGTCAGAAGCCGTGTGTCAGTTCTGAATCTTTTACAGACACATCTGTCTTCTCAACAAAAACTGCCCAATTTTTCCAACAATTAGTTTTCATGACACAGTTCCCAATTAATCCATGTGTAGGAAGGAACTGCAGATGCTGGTTTAATTGGGAACTTTGTAATGAATCACATGCGATGGCATGCAAAACAAAGCTTTTCACTGTTCCTCCGTACACCTGACAATAATAAACCTGAACCTGTAAACATAGAAAATAGGTGCCGGAGGAGGCCATTCGGCCCTTCAAGCCAGCATTGTATACAGCATTGTTGTAATAAAGCCAGCACTGTCTGCCATTTGTGGATATTCAATGTGCTACATTCATTAGCATTAGGATTGTATTTTCAATGTAGTTGCACCATTGCATTTTGGTTTATTCAGATGCATTACAGTGAGCTTTTTGAATTATCTTTGGGCAACAATATTTTTAACATATCTGCTGGGTTGCTGACAGACGCTGTCAAAGGTGACTCATCAGTCTTCAAGTCTTGTTCGTACGTGATATAACCAGAGCAACACAAAGTGGAGATGGATCGAGAGAGTATCCTCCCACAGGCATGAGATCTTCCCGTTGCTTTATAGCAAAGGCTTGGAGTGAAGCAACCTGTGTAGTATCTGTTTGGAAGCCTGTGGACGTCTCTTTGATCGGGTCCCTCGCAATAGACAATAAACAATAGACAATAGACAATAGACAATAGACAATAGGTGCAGGAGTAGGCCATTCGGCCCATCGAGCCAGCACCACCATTCAATGTGATCATGGCTGATCATCCACAATCAGTTCCCCGTTCCTGCCTTCTCCCCATATCTCTTGACTCTGCTATCTTTAAAAGCTCTATCTAACTCTCTCTTGAAAGCATCCAGAGAATTGGCCTCCACTGCCTTCTGAGGCAGAGAATTCCACAGATTCACAACCCTCTGTGTGAAAAAGTTTTTCCTCATCTTCGTTCTAAATGGCTTACCCCTTATTCTTGGCCCCTGGTTCTGGACTCCCCCAATATCGGGAACATGTTTTCTGCCTCTAGCGTGTCCAATCCCTTAAAAATCTTATATGTTTCAATAAAATCCCCTCTCATCTTTCTCAATCCCAGTGTATACAAGCCCAGCCGCTCCATTCTTTCAGCATATGACAGTCTCGCCATCCCGGGAATTAACCTCGTGAACCTACGCTGCACTCCCTCAGATATAACAAGAATGTCCTTCCTCAAATTTGGAACTACTCTTCTCCTCAGATATACCATCTCCATGCACGGCATGTTTTGCCTGGGAAGCATGCAGAACAAACTCAATGTATCTCAGTGCACGTGATATTTTATTACCAATACACGGCTCTCCATTCAGGTGCAGTTTAGAGACAGAGTCCAGAATTATTTTAGAGAGTGAAGAAGGGTCCCGACCCAAAACCCTGCCCATCTATGTCCTCCCGAGATGCTGCCTGAAGATAGACACAAAAAGCTGGAGTAACTCAGTGGAACAGGCAGCATCTCTGGAGAGAGGGAATGTGTGACATTTCGGGTCGAGACCCTTCTTCAGAACCTACTTCTGAAAAAAGGTCTTAGACATAGAAACATAGAAACATAGAAATTAGGTGCAGGAGTAGGCCATTCGGCCCTTCGAGCCTGCACCGCCATTCAATATGATCATGTCTTACCCTGAAACGTCACCTATTTCTTTTCTCCAGAGTTACTCCAGTACAGTTACGCTGAATTACTCCAGCTTTTTGCATCTGTCCCAATTAATCCATTCACACCGTTATGTCCCAATGTTTGTTTTAGTGTCTCTCTGTGTGTCTTGTGTGGGGGATGGTGAGGGGGAAACCGCTTTCGATCGCCTCCTCCACGGAGAGGCGACTTTTTCTATGTCGCCTCCCTCGCGGCCTAACATGAAGGATTGGTGCGGCCTTTCCCGGAGTCGGGCCCGGAGCTTCAGCAGCGGGTGCAGCGTGGACTTTTTCTGATCGCTGGCCCGTGGACTGTTCAGCTTGAAGCTGCGGTCTGCGGAGCTCAGATTCAGATTCAATTTTAATTGTCATTGTCAGTGTACAGTACAGAGACAACGAAATGCATTTAGCATCTCCCTTGAAGAGCGACATAGCAAACGATTTGAATTAAAAAAATAATAATAAGTGTCCGGGGGGGGTGATTGGCAGTCACCGAGGTACGTTGTTTAGTAGAGTGACAGCCGCCGGAAAGAAGCTGTTCCTCGACGTGCTGGTTCGGCAACGGAGAGACCTGTAGCGCCTCCCGGATGGTAGGAGGGTAAACAGTCCATGGTTGGGGTGAGAGCAGTCCTTGGCGATGCTGAGCGCCCTCCGCAGACAGCGCTTGCTTTGGACAGACTCAATGGAGGGGAGCGTGGAACCGGTGATGCGTTGGGCAATTTTCAACACCCTCTGCAATGCCTTCCGGTCGGAGACAGAGCAGTTGCCATACCATACTGTGATGCAGTTGGTAAGGATGCTCTCGATGGTGCAGCGGTAGAAGTTCACCAGGATCTGAGGAGACAGATGGACCTTCTTCAGTCTCCTCAGGAAGAAGAGACGCTGATGAGCCTTCTTGATCAGAGTAGAGGTATTGTGGGTCCAAGAGAGGTCATCGGAGATGTTGACTCCCAGGAACCTGAAGCTAGAAACACGTTCCACCTTCGTCCCGTTAATGTGGATGGGGGTGTGCGTGCCACCTCTGGACTTCCTGAAGTCTACAATGAGCTCCTTGGTCTTCTTGGAGTTAAGGGCCAGGTTGTTGTCAGCGCACCATGCTGCTAAGTGCTGGACCTCCTCCCTGTAGGCCAGCTCATCGTTGTTGCTGATGAGGCCAATCACCGTTGTATCATCTGCATACTTGATGATGGTGTTAGTACCATGTACAGGTGTGCAGTCATAGGTGAAGAGGGAGTAGAGGAGGGGGCTCAGCACACAGCCCTGAGGAACGCCGGTGTTCAGGGTGAGGGTTGAAGAGGTGTGCTTGTCTAACCTCACAGACTGGGGTCTGTTGGTTAGAAAGTCCAGTATCCAGTTGCAGAGGGAGGGGTCGATGCCCAGGTTACCGAGCTTCTAGCCACAGGCGCGGTGTCCGGAGCCTGGGATCCCTCCACCCTCATCTCACCCATAGCCATAACAACACCAGCTCCACTGTTTCCTCCCATTATGATTTTCCATATGAATTGAAGAAACAGGAAAAAGGTGGCATTAAACTTGCATCTCTGTCTATGATGCCCAGCCCACGCCCCATATCAGTACCATCGCCACATCACGGCCGCAGGGAGATAACAACCAAGCGGAGGGCGCCACAGCCCCCCCCCCCCCCCCCCCCTCCTGTATTGATGGCAGTCCTGAATATTATTGAGACAAGGAAGGGTTCAGCCGTAGACACATTACGAAGGAATCAGCTGAACCCAAGGTCGCCTACGTCAAACTATGGCACCTTCTGCATTCCTGTTGTGACTACTAAGAGAGTAAACAAAGGGAAACTTAGACACACTGCTAACCTTACAAATCTAATACCTATTACATCCAAACCAAAACCAACCATAAAGCCTATCAATAATACCACCAGGATGGGTCTGCTTAATGTTCGGTCTCTTAATAACAAATCATTTTTAGTCAACGGTTTTATTACCACCTCTAAACTGGATTTTATGTTTTTAACTGAAACATGGCTAGAACAAAATAACAGTGCAACCATTCTGATCGAGACAGCTCCTCCCAACTATAACTTTTTTGATGTATGTAGATCTGGAAAAAGAGGTGGAGGGGTTGCTGCTATATTTAAAAATGTATTTCAGGGGAAACAGATATCACTTGGTGATTTTCCATCATTCAAATACCTTTGTGTTGTATTGAAATGTTCCCCCTGAGTTCTATTAATTATTTACAGGCCTCCTAAATATTATGCTAATTTTTTCGATGACTTTACAGAATTATTGTCTAGCATCTCCACTGACTTTGACTGTCTAGTTATAACTGGTGATTTTAATTTTCATACTGATGATTTGAATGACAAGGGTGCAAAATAATGTTTTACTATTTTAGACACATTTGAACTGTCTCAACATGTGAAAGAGGCTACTCATTGTAAGGGGCACACTCTGGACTTGATTATCACAAAGGGTCTCAATGTTTCTGATATTTTCGTGACTGATCCTTCATTGTCTGACCACTTCTGTGTTTTCTTTAATATATCTTTTATTCCCGACATAGACAAAATCAAATACTGTCAAAAAACGGTATATAAATGAACATTCTAATGTACTCTTTAAAAATGCCATCTCCTTGTTACCACCTCTAAACCCATGTTCTGCTGATGATCTGGTAGATAACTTTAACTCCAAAATTGTGAAAGTTATAGACGTCATTGCACCTGTTACGGTTAAAACGATTTCTGGTAAGCAAAAGGCACCCTGGAGAAAAGCTGCTTTTGTAACAGCCCAGAAAAGAGAATGCCGGAAAGCTGAACGCATCTGGCGGAAAACAAAACTTCATATTCACCATGACATCTATAAAGAGAGCCTCCGTGCCTACAATTTAGACTTAAAAAGTGCTAGAGAAACATTTTTCTCCAATATCATTAATTACAACACTAATAAGGCAAAAACCCTTTTTGCAACTGTTGACAGACTGACTAACCCCCCAACACAAATCAGATTCAGATTCAGATTCAATTTTAATTGTCATTGTCAGTGTACAGTACAGAGACAACGAAATGCATTATAAATGCAAATACCACCTGAACTCCATTCCACGCAGAAATGCAATGAGTTTGCATTAATTTATACAGAAAAAATTGAAGGCATCAGACGTGCCATCAATATCACCGCTTCAAATAAAAATGTTGGATCACCACCCTATTTAGGCAAAGGTAATGTGGCAATGATGACATGCTTTAATGTCATAGACTCTAAAACTCTTGTGGAAACGGTGACACAACTAAGGCCATCCACCTGCCGCCTTGATGCTTTACCTACCAACTTCTTTAAGAATGTTTTTGACTGCCTAGCAATAGACATACTGCAAATAGTTAACAGCTCTCTTCAATCAGGCAATTTCCCAAAAGCCTTGAAAACTGCAGTTATTAAACCTCTTTTAAAAAAGCGGAGCCTAGATGCCTCTAAAACTGCAGTTGATTAAACCTCTTCAACTTTTCCAAAAAAGCGGAGCCTAGATGCCCTCAGTCCTGCATTATTAACACTCACTAGGCACAGTCTTAGACCAATATCATCAAACCAACCAACGTATCTTCTTTATTCATAAGTAAAATCATTGAGAAAGTTGTCCTCCGGCAACTTAATCACTTCCTGGCTTCAACTGACTGCTACGACAACTTCCAGTCAGGATTTCAACCTCTTCATAGCACCGAGACCGCCCTTATTAAAGTTGTAAACGACATCCGTCTTAACACAGACTCTGGCAAAGTTTCAATATTAATGCTATTAGACCTCAGTGCTGCATTCGACACTGTTGATCACTCAATACTTTTGGACAGGTTGGAAAAATGGGTGGGGCTCCTGAAGAAGGGTCTCCACCCAAAATGGCACCTATCCACATTCTCCAGAGATGCTGCCTGACCTGCTGAGTAACTCCAGTACTTTGTGTCCATTTGTGTATGAACCAGAATCCACAATTCTTTACTCATAAATACATCGTAGAGCTTATTATAATTTGTACAGTATATTTTTCATTTAAATTCTGTATACTTTTGTTCCTTTGTTAATAAAATTCTCTGAATCGGGCTATTTTGGTATAAAATTGCTTTTCGATATATTGGGATAATTAAAGCTTCGGGGTTGAATAAGTTATGACACTTTGCAAATTTATATGTTAAGCAAACAGTGTAATTGCAGTCGAGAGAAAATGTTGCTTTCTCTAAAACAGTTTTAATATCAGAATATTAAAGGCAGTTATGGAAGCATAAACGATACTTTTCAGAATTTTAATGCTGCAGCTTAATCTACATACAGTATAGATAGACAGAAGTGCTGGAGTAACTGAATGGGTCAGGCAGCATCTCTAAAGAAAAAGGATGGGAGATGTTTGGGGTCAGGACCATTCTTCAGACAGGAGGACAGTTTAGAGGCTGGAAAGTACTCTTGTCATTAGGGATTGAATACGTATGTTGCTGTTTAAAAACAGGCAAAAATAGGTTACTTTATATAAAACTGTATACAGGGACTGTCAACTGAACACATTATAGAGGCACAGAGTCATAGGCTCATACAGCACAGAGACAGGCCCTTCAATTTTAGTTTATAGATACAGTGCGGAAACAGGCCCTTCGGCCCACTGAGACCACACCGACCAGCGATCCCAGTACTCTAGCACTACCCTACACACACCAGGGACAATTTACATTTACCAAGACAATTAATCTACTGACCTGTGCTTCTTAGGAGTGTGAGAGGAAACCGAAGATCTCGGAGAAAACCCACACAGGTGACGGGGAGAACGTACGAACTCCGTTCAGACAGCACCCGTGGTCAGGATCAAACCTGGGTCTCTGGTGCTGTAAGGCAGTAGCACAGGTGGCCACAACTTGTCCATGCTGACCCATCTATACTAGTCCCACCAACCTGCATTTGACCCATATCACTCTAAACTCTAAACTACATAAACTATTATTGTTATTATTGCACAATTTGTGTTTGTTTTTGTATGTGTACACATGTGTGTATGTTTTCTTCTTCTTCCCTCTGGAGAATGGGGTCGAGAGTGAAGGATAGATCAGCCATGTTTGAATGGTGGAGTAGACTTGATGGGTGGGTGGACCTACTCACCATCACGAAGCTGGCTGAGTCCGGAGCGGGAGGAGCAGTGGTGGCGCGCTGCTGCGACCCGACCCTCGGAGATTCGGAGGCTTACCGCTGGTCTGGTGGACAGTGACACCGGGAGCCCACGGGTCCCTGCTGGGAGAGCGCTTTTCGGGGCTTCCGCAACAGCGACTTCTCCCGCCCGAGTAGCAGGGGTCGAGGATGACCTGGAGCGGGGCCTTACATCATCGCCCGGCGCGGCTTCAACTGCTGCGGGACTTTGCCAGAGCCCGCCCAGGGCTCCAACAACAAGACCCGGAGCGCGGCCTTGCATCACCCGGCGCGGCGTTAGTGGCCGCGGGACAATTGTTATCGCCCGCCGGGGGCTCTGACTTTGACTCTGACATCAGGGGGAGAGGGAAGTGCAGGGGAGAGATACGTTTTTTTTGCCTTCCATCACAGCGAGGTGGAGATGCGCTGTGATGGATGTCTGTGTAAATTGTGTTGTGTCTTGGGTCTTTTTTTTCTTGTATGTATGACTGCAGAAACAACATTTCACTTGAGCCTCTATGAGGTTCAAGTGACAAATAAATTGTATTGTATTGTATTGTATATTGTATTGTATTGTATGGGCCGAATGGCTAAAACGAGAGTTTTGCGGACAGGATCTACAGTGAGGTTGTCACGCCAAGGACACAGGAAGAGCGAAGGTGGGTGACTGTGAGAAAGGGGAGTAACCGTGGAGAGCGGGAGACCCCAGTGGCTGTGCCAAATGGAAACAGGTACACACTTTTGGGAGCTGTCGGGGCAGACAACGCTTCCAGTCCAAGCGGCGGACAGGTCGGTGGCTCCAAATCTAGCGATGAGACTCGACTGGCGAGACCGGCGTCGGGCAGAGCTATAGTGGTGGGTGACTCCATTATCCGAGCTACGGACTGGAGATTCTGTGGCGACTGGCGAGACTCGAGGATGGTCGACTTCGGAACATCCTCGAGAGGGAAGGTGACAAGAGAAGAGTTCAAGAGACATTTATTATCACATGCACCAATTGGTACAGTGAGATTTGAGTTACCGTACAGCCATACGAATAAAAAGAACACAATACACGACAGAGTTTAACATGAACATCCCCCACACAGCGGAATCAACGTTTCCCACTGTGAGGGAAGGCAATAAAGTTCAGTCATCTTCCTCTGTGTTCACCCGTGGTCGGGGCCTTTGAGCCGTCCGCAGTCGCCGCTAAGGACGGCCCGATGTTTCAGGCCCTCTCACCGGGATGATCAGAGCTCCCGCCGTCAGAATGGAGAACACTCTCAGTGGCTTGGAGTTTCGGAATCGGCCACTTCCTACTGGAGACCGCGGCTCCCAAAGTCCACAGGCCGGGCTGGACGGAGCTCCAACACTGGCGATCCTCGGCAAAAATCCTAGACCCCGCGTTGTTAAAGTCAGCGCCGCCCGCGGCTGGAAGCCCCACAAACCACAGCTCCACGGGGTAAACCAACAGGTCCACACGGTGATCCCCGGTAAGGCATCGCCCGCTCCGCTTGCTGCTGAAGCTCCACGTGCTGCTTCAGTGCTGCGTGCTGCTGAAGCTCTGGCCGGTCTCCGGCAGGAAAGGCCGCGCCAATCCAGATGGTAGGCCGCAGGGGGGGGGGGGGCGAAGATGTGACTCGGAGAATAGACCCATCCCGACCAGGAAGTGACTGGGAAACGGTTTTCCCCTTCCCCTCCCCACCTCCCCCACATAAAAAAGATTAAGAAACCTCCAGGAACATACTTTTAAATACACTAAAAATAACAAAAAACGTGAAAGGATGTACAGACTGGTGGCGGTTGCTTCCTGTACCTCGTGCTAGTGAGGGCAGGAACGGAGATGAATGTGTGGCTGGAGCGCTGGTGCAGGGAGCAAGGATTTAGCTTGATAGACCATTGGGATCTATTCTGGGGTTGGAGCAACCCGTGCAAAAGGGATGGGTTACACCTTAACTGGAGGGGGACCAACGTTCTGTCAGGCAAGTTTTTCTAGAGCTACACGTGTGGGTGTAAACTAAATAGCACTTTAGGGAGATCAGATTGTTAATGCGGACCGAGCTGAGGTGTCGCTTGGTGTCACCGATGTAGATCAGCTGACATCTAGAGCAGTGGATAGCAAAGATGAGCGGGAAGCCAGAGGATTGGGACACTTTTAAATAGCAACAGATGATACCTAAAAAGGTAATACGGGGAGAAAAAAGATGAGGTACGAAGGTAAGCTAGCCAAGAATATAAAGGAGGATAGTAAAAGCTTCTTTAGGTATGTGAAGAGGAAAAAATTAGTTAAGACCAAAGTTAGAACCTTGTAAACTGAAACGGGTAAATTTATTATGGGGAGCAAGGAAATGGCAGATGAGTTCAACAGGTACTTTGGAACTGTCTTCACTAAGAAGGACACAAACAATCTCCCAGATGTACTAGTGGCCAGAGGATCTAGGGTGATGGAGGAACTGAAAGAAATTTACATTTGGCAGGGTAGACTGATGGGACTGAAGGCTGATAAATCCCCAGGGCCTGGTGGTCTGCATCCCAGGATACTTAAGGAAGTGGCTCTAGAAATCCTGGAAAACATTGGTGATCATTTTCTAATGTTCTTTAGATTCAGGATCAGTTCTTGTGGATTGGAGGGTAGCTAATGTTATCCCACTTTTTAAGAAAGGTGGGAGTGAGAAAACAGGGAATTGTGGACCAGTTAGCCTGACATCAGTGGTGGGGAAGATGCTGGAGTCAATTATAAAAGATGAAATAGCAGCACATTTGGATAGCAGTAACAGGGTCAGTCCAAGTCAGCATGGATTTACGAAGGGGAAATCATGCTTGACTAATCTTCTGGAATTTATTGAGGATGTAACTAGGAAAATGGACAAGGGAGACCCAGTGGATGTAGTGTACCTGGACTTTCAGAAAGTATTTGATAAGATTAGTGTGCAAAATTAGAGCACATGGTATTGGGGGTAGGGTACTGACATGGATAGAAAATTGGTTAGCAGACAGGAAACAAAAAATAGGGATTAACAGGTCCCTTTCAGAATGGCAGGCAGTGAGTAGTGGGGTACCGCAAGGCTCTGTGCTGGGACCGCAGCTATTAACAATATACATTCATGATTTAGATGAAGGGATTAAAAGTAACATTAGCAAATTTGCAGATGATACAAAGCTGGGTGGCAGTGTGAACTGTGAGGAGGATGCTCTGAGGATGCTGGGTGACTTGGACTGGTTGGGGGTGTGGGCAGATGCATGGCAGATGCAGTTTAATGCGGATAAATGTGAGGTTATCCAATTTGGTTGCAAAAACAGGAAAGAAGATTATTGTTTGAATAGTGTCAAGTTAGGAAAACGGGAAGTACAACGGGATCTGGGGGTCCTTGTTCATCAGTCACTGAAAGTAAGCATGCAGGTACAGCAGAGAGTGAAGAAAGTGAATGGCATGTTGGCCTTCATAACAAGAGGAGTTGAGTAAGGTACTTCTGCAGTTGTACAGGGCCCTAATGAGACCACACCTGGAGTATTGTGTGCTCTCCAATTATGGTCTCCAAATTTGAGGAAGGGCATTCTTGCTATTGAGGGGGTGCAGTATAGGTTTACGAGGTGAATTCCCGGGATGGCGGGACTGACATATGTTGATAGAATGGAGCGGCTGGGCTTGTATACTCTGGAATTTAGAAGGATGAGAAGGAATCTTATTGAAACATATAAGATTATTAGGGATTTGGACGTGCTAGAGGCAGGAAACATGTTCTTGATGTTAGGGGAGTCCAGAACCAGGGGCTACGGTTTAAGAATAAGGGGTAAACCATTTAGAACGGCGATGAGGAAAAACATTTTCACACAGTGGGTTGTGAATCTGTGGAATTCTCTGCCTCAGAAGGCAGTGGAGGCCAATTCTATGCTTTCAAGAGAGAGTTGTATAGAGCTCTTAAAGATAGCGGAGTCAGGGGATATGGGGAAAAGGCAGGAACGGGGTACTGATTGTGGATGATCAGCCATGATCATATTGAATGGCGGTGCTGGCTCGAAGAGCCAAATGGCCTACTCCTGCACCTACTGTCTATGGTCTATTCTGCTCCAAGAACTTCTGAACTCTAGATGTGAAACTCGATCTTTTGAAAAAAGAGGCTTTAAAAGTTACATTTTGAGGAGTGTTGAGTTAAATAAATGATCTGGGCAAAAATAAATGATCCTTGCTCGTCTTCCTTTGTGCCACAAGGACACCTCCCGCAGCCGAGCTTGAGGGTGCAGCAGGCCAGACCACGGTTCCCTCTCGTACCAGCCTTGCTCTTCACCCATCACGTCCGTCATCATCACCGGCTCCATCCTCCCGGTCTCTGGTCTTCGGGAGACGAGCGGGAACCTCTCATGCGTATTTTGATCGGAAGGCAGAAGTTAAAAACCTCCACCATTTTACTTGCAGATTAATCTGGCTTGCAATCAGGATTCTGAGAGCAGATATCAGCCAAGCATGAAAGAAAGCCCTTCACTTATTATAGAATGCTGAATTGCTGGCTTAATATTATGTATTATTTATTCAAATGTACAGAGGTAAAGAATCCAACATCTATATTAAAAAAATATGCTAGCACAGTGCACGTACTGCATTTAGTTTAGTTTAGAGATACAGCTTGGAAACAGGTCCTTCGGCCCATCGAGTCCGCACCTTCCAGCAATCACCCATATACTAGTTATATCCTACACATCAGAAGCCAATTAACCCACAAACCTGCACATCTTAGGAGTTTGGGATGAAACCGAAGAACTCGGAGAAGACACTAGTGTGAACGTTTCCTGCATTAAGATACTTGTTTATCACATCTAATAGTTTGGTTGCTCACTATCTTTACTCAGCCTAGTTTTACTCTGCATTTTCTTTTGTTTCTTTTGTTTAGAGAACTTTTCTCTGCATTTGTCTTTTGTTTAGTGCGGAAACAGTCCCTTCGGCCCACCGAGTTCACGTCGTCCAGCGATCCCTGCACACTAACACGATCCTACACGCATGCGCTCTACAATTTTACCAAGCCAATTAACTTATAAACCTGTACGTGTGGGAGGAAACCGGAGCACCCAGGGAAAACCTACGCAGGTAACGGGGAGAATGTATAAAATCCATACAGCAAGCACCCATTTGCCACTTTCATTTCACTGCACATCTCGTATGTGTTTGTGACAAATAAACTTGACTTGACTTGACTTGATTGAACCCGGGTCTCTGACACTGTAAAGCAGCAACTCTACCGCTGTGCCCCTTGCTATTAAATAGGGCAGAATTTGAACTTTTTTGTTTCAATATAATCAAGTTCTGAAGAAGGGTCTCAACCCAAAACGTCACCTATTCCTTTTCTCAGAGATGCTGTCTGAACCGCTGAGTTACTCCAGCTATTTGCATCTATCTTTGGTGTAAACCAGCATCTGCAGTTCCTTCCTACACAATACATTCTAATAGCTGGCAGCTGAGATTTGTGAGTGAGTCAATTATTATTCAGCTCTCAGCAGATATAAAGTACCATGACAACATCGTTCGCCAATCATGAATATATCCCATGGTCCTCTGTGGCACTTCGAATATCTATATGTATCTGAGTGTTACCCTAGCCATGATTATTTGTAATGTTCAATGATAACTGGCCTTCAGCTGAATTACAATTCACCCACTCGCAGACTGCTCAATAGGATATTAACAGCCTTACTGCACCTGTCTTGTGGGAGAACATGGTGTTACATGTGAATAGATTGTAATCGGAGATCGTATTATTGTATAACTTCTGTGCTCAAATCCCAGCATGGCATAAGTACGATGAGCTCTCAAATACCGGTGTGTTTTATACAAGTCCTGAGGGCTTCTTATGCTGAGTTTCGCCCCTCGTGGTATGACTCTGGGTTTGTCTCCGATTCACAAGATGGTCATCTGCAAAATAAAAACATTGGGTTCTCAGAAATGCTGAAGGAACGGTTATGGATGAAGCATAATCATAACAGCTGATCAGATTAACCCGCTTAAATGCTCAGAAAGTGATGAAAAATGGTGTTGTGAAATCGCTTCATCGCATGATTAGGAAGAAGGCACAAGGAATTTCCTGAGGCTTTCTTTGTAACTCCAATGCCCAGCTTATTTATCCTGGCTGAGTGGTAAACCTTATCGTGAAAGCATCTTAATTGAACTAAAATAAGATAAGTTGCAACAGGCACTCTTTTTTTTAAACCCGTGATTTATTTAGTTGTCATTGGATATCATGGAAACATATATCTCTGCATTAGATGGAGTCATGATGCAGCTTTATCTGGCACTGGTCAGGCTGCATTTGGAGTATTGCGCGCAGTTCTGGTCGCCCCATTACAGGAAAGACGTGGAGGCTTTGGAGAGGGTGCAGAGGTTTACCAGAATGGTGCCTGGATTAGAGGGGTTCAGCTACAATGAGAGGTTGGAGAGGATGCAGAGGAGGTTTACCAGAATTGTGCCTGGATTAGAGGGTTTCAGCTACAAGGAGACGTTGGAGAGACTTTAATTGTTTCCTCTGGAAAATTGGAGGTTGAGGGGAGACTTGATAGGTATATAAAATTATGAAAGCATAAATAGTTCCTTCGGCCCATGCGGACCAGTAATCCACCCCGTTACACTAGCATTACCGTACACACCAGCGACAATTTTACCAGAAGCCATTAGCCTACAAGCCCGCAGTTCTTGGGCTAGCAGAACTGTTGCAACGGTTTTAAAAGCCAAGCCAAGGCAAACAATTTGGCTGCAGCCACTCGACAACCCAAAGTAAAGCATTTTTGTGAACACAGACTTTTTTTTAAAAGGCGAGACAAAGATAGATCAGCCATGATGGAATGGCAGCAGATGGGCCACCCATTCAACCTAAATTCATTTTGTCCCTGGAACACATATGAGGAAACTTTTTTATTCAAAAGAAGGCGACGCAAAAATTACAATAAGTGGGCAGCCCAGCATCACTTGGTACCAGCCGTATCGAGGGGACTCACCGCCAGTGGGGGAGTGTAGGGGACGTGCGTTCAGTGTTGTATTCGCAGCTCAGAGAGCAGTATAGACCCTTCGATTCCTGGGTCTGGTAGAGACTGAGTGAGGGACTACACTTCCGGGTTTTATAGTCCCTCCCCCCTGCCGCCAGCGGGGGCAGCAGAGAGAATGGCAATTTTTTTTTAAACATTAATATCTCTCTGATTTTTCATCAATGGGAAAAATCCTCCAGTGCCGGAAGGCAGAAGGGGGCTCTGAGCGAGGTGGCAAAAAATGACGGCCATTGGTGGCGGCGTTCTCTCAGAAATCGCAGCACAGTGGGCCAAAAGCGGTCAAGATCAGACATTTAGAAATATAGATGAAAGGACTGGACAAGCTAGATGCAGGAAAAATGTTCCCAATGTTCGGTGAGTCCAGAACCAGGGGCCACAGCCTCAGAATAAAGGGGAGGCCATTTAAGACTGGGTGAGTAAAAACGTTTTCAACCAGAGAGTTGTAAATTTGTGGAATTCCCTGCCACACAGGGCAGTGGAGGCCAAATCAACGCCGAGGCAACTTGACGTGTAGATGGAATCAATGGAAGGAAGGCTGGTTTGTGTGATGTCTTGGCTGCGTCCACTATTTTCTGAAATTTCTTGCGGGTAGAGCAAAATTAGGCCATTTGGCCCATCAAGTCTACTCCGCCATTCAATCATGGTTGATCTTATCTTTCCTTCTCTACCCCATTCTCCTGTTTCCTCCCCATTACCCCTGACACCCATACTAATGAAGAATCTATCAATCTCCGCCTTAAAATATCCACGGACCTGGCCTCCACAGCCTTCTGCGGCAATTAATTCCACAGATTCACCACCCTCTAACTGAAGAAATTCTTCCTCAGATCCTTCCTTATGTTACATCCTTTTATTCTGAGGCTATCGCGTCTGGTCCTAGACTCTCCCACGATAGACAATAGACAATAGGTGCAGGAATAGGCCATTCGGCCCTTCGAGCCAGCACCGCCATTCAATGTGATCATGGCTGATCATCCACAATCAGTACCCCGTTCCTGCCATCTCCCCATAACCTCTGACTCCGCTATCTTTAAGAGCCCTATCTAGCTCTCTCTTGAAAGTACCAAGAGAATCGGCCTCGACCGCCCTCTGAGGCAGAAAATTCCACAGACTCACAACACTCTGTGTGAAAAAGTGTTTCCTCATCTTCGTTCTAAATTGCCTACCCCTTATTCTTAAACTGTGGTCCCTGCTTCTGGACTCCCCCAACATTGGGAACTTGTTTCCTGCCTCTACCATGTCCAAACACTTAATAGTCTTATATGTTTCAATAAAATTCCCTCTCATCCTTCTAAATTCCAAAGTATACAAGCCCAGCCACTCTATTCTCTCAGCATATGACAGTCCCGCCATCCCGGGAATTAACCTTGTGAACCTGCGCTGCACTCCCTCAATAGCAAGAATGTCCTTCCTCAAATTTGGAGACCAAACTGCACACAATACTCCAGGTGTGGTCTCACTAGGGCCCTATAGACCTCTTTGCTCCTATATTCTACTCCTCTTGGTATGCCATTCGTTTTCTCCACTGCCTGCTGTACCTGCGTACTTACTTTCATTGACTGATGAACAAGAACCCCAGATCCCGTTGTACTTCCCCTTTTCCCAACTTGACACCATTTAGATAATAATCTGCCTTTGGTTTTTTTTGCTACCAAAGTGGATAACCTCACATTTATCCACATTAAACTGCATCTGCCACTCACCTCACCCTGAATTCTCATAGCATCCTCCTCACAGTTCACACTGCCACCTAGCTTTGTTAATGTTACTTTGAATCCCTTCATCTAAATCATTGAGGTATATTGTACATAGCTGCGGTCCCAGCACCGAGCCTTGCGGTACCCCACTTGGCACTGCCTGCCCTTGTGAAAGGGACCCGTTAATCCCTACTCTTTGTTTCCTGTCTGCCAACCAATTTTCTATCCATGTCAGCACTCTACCCCCAATACCATGTGCCCTACTTTTACCCACTAATCTCCTATGTGGGACCTTATCAAATGCTTTTGGAAAGTCCAGGTACACTACATCCACTGGCTCTCCCTTGTCCATTTTCCTAGTTACATCCTCAAACAATTCCCGAAGATTAGTCAAGCATGATTTTACCCTCGTAAATCCATGCTGACTCGGACCGATCCTGTTTCTGCTATCCAAATGTGCCGCTATTTCATCTTTTATGTTTGCCTTCAGTATCTTCCCCACCACCAATGTCAGGCTAACTGGTCTGTAATTCCCTGCTTTCTCTCTCCCACCTTTCTTAAAAAGTGGGATAACATTAGCTACCCTCCCATCCACAGGAACTGATTCTGAATCTATAGAACATTGGAAATGATCACCAATATGTCCAGGATTTCTAGAGCCGCTTCCTTAAGTACCTTAGGATGCAGACCATCAGGCCCTGGGGATTTATCAGCCTTCAGTCCCATCAGTCTATCCAACACCATTTCCTGCCTAATGTGATTTTCCTTCAGTCCCTCCATCACCCCATATCCACTGGCCACAAGTACATCAGGTAGATTGTTTGTGTCCTCCTTTGTGAAGACAGATCCAAAGTACCTGTTCAACTCATCTGCCATTTCCTTATCCCCTGTAATAAATTCACCTTTTTCAGTCTTCAAGGGTCCAACTTTGGTCTTAACTAATTTTTTCCTCTTTACATACCTAAAGAAGCTTTAACTATCCTCCTTTATATTCTTGGCTAGCTTACCTTCGTACCTCATCTTTTCTCCCCGTTTGCCTTTTTAATTATCTTCTGTTGCTCTTTAAACATTACCCAATCCTCTTGCCTCCTGCTCATCTTTGCTACGTTGTACTTCTTCTCTTTTATTTTTATACTGTCCCTGACTTCCCTTGTCAGCCACGGTCGCCCCTTACTCCCCTTGGAATCTTTCTTCATCTTTGGAATGAACTGATCCTGCACCTTCTGTATTATTCCGAGAAATATCTGCCATTGTTGTTCCACTGTCATCCCTGCCAGGGTATCTTTCCAATCAACATGGCTCCATCGTCCCCTTTGTTCAACTGTAACACGGACACCTCCGATTTACCCTTCTTCCTCTCAAATTGTAGATTAGAACTTACCATATTATGGTCGCTACCTCCTAATGGCTCCTTAACCTCAAGTTCCCTTATCAAATCTGGTTCATTACACAACACTAAATCCAGAATTGCTTTCTCCCTGGTAGGCACCAGTACAAGCTGCTCTAAGAATCCATCACGGAGGCACTCCCTTTCTTGGGGTCCAGTACCAACCTGATTTTCCCAGTCTACCTGCATATTGAAATCTCCCCATAGCATTACCTTTACGACATGCCAATTTTAACTCTTGATTCAACTTGCACCCTATATCCAGGCTACTGTTTGGGGGGGCCTGTAGATAAATCCCATTAGGGTCTTTTTACCTTTACAATTCCTTAGTTCTATCCAAACTGACTCCACATCTCCTGTTTCAATGTCACCCCTTGCAACGGACTGAATTTCATTCCTCACCAACAGAGCTACCCCACTCCTTCTGCCCACCTGTCTGTCTTTTCGATAGGAACATCCTCTCCACGTCCACTCTATCCAGACCTTTCATTATTAAGTAAGTTTCAATAAGTTCCTCCCTGCAGACTAACCAATGCATCGAGAGGAGCTGCCAGTCTGCTGGGATTCACTTGAACACACTGGAGAAGTTCCTCATTTATCTCAGTCTGCATAATCTGCGCCTGGGTGCAGTGACTCGGACATGTAGTTTGATCCAGTGAACTAAAACATTTGGCAACTATGCTTAAATATGTATATACGCATCTTGAGAGACCTCAAGGATCAATCTCATCAGACGTCAAAGAAAGCAAAGTTGCCTTGGTGAAAGAACTCAGGCAGAGAGTGTGTAGATGGAAGGAACTTGTGATTCTCTGTCTCTTTTCACTGAATCGCTGCCTTACAGTGGCGCCAGAGACCCAGGTTCGATCCTGATCATGGGTGCGGTCTGTATGGAGTTTGTATGTTCTCCCCACATGGGTTTTCTCTGGGTGCTCTAGTTTCCTCCCACACTCCAAAGACATACAGGTTTGTAAGCAAATTGCCTTGGTAAAATTGTACACTGTGCGTAGGATAGTATTAATGTGCGGGGATCGATGGTCGGTGCGGACTCATGCGGACTCCGAAGGGCATGTTTCAAGGTTCTAGGTCAGTTTATTGTCACATGTAGTATCAGTTAAGATGCAGTGAAACGTGAGTTACCATACAGCCATATTAAGTGAAAAGCAACAAGACACACAACCAGATAAAAGTTAACATACACATCCATCACAGTGGATTCCACATTCCCACTGTGATGGAAGGCAATAAAGCTCAATCTTCTTGTCTTTGTTCTCCCGCTGTTGGGGCAGTCAAGCCATCCGCAGTCGGGGCGATCAAACCCCCGGCAGCCGACGATCGAAGCCCCCTGTCAGAGTGATCGAAACTCCCACGTCGGTGAGGTTGAAACTCTCTCCACAGCATGGAGTTGTCGAATCGGCCTCTTCTTACCAGAGCCCGCGGGCTTCACAATGTTAAAGTCCACAGGCCCCGTGGTTGGCTCTTCCATTCCCGGCAAAGGGATTGCAAGCTCCGCGATGTTAAAGTCCCGCTGACTCTGCTAGGCTAGGAGCGCCGGGTCGGTTTTGAGGAAAGGCCGCCAACTCCACGATGTTAGGCCGCAGTGGGGACAGAGACACGATATGGAAAGAAATGGCATCTCCATCGAGGTAAGAGAATGAAAAGAAAGTTTCCCCCCCACCCCCCACATAAAACAAACTAAAGAACACTAAAACATACATTTAACACATACTAAAAATAACAAAAAATAACAAGAAAAGCCAGACAGAGTGTTGGCGAGGCAGCCTCTGTTGGTGGTGCCGCCCGCTGTGTCTCTAAACTAAACCATGCTGTATTGCTGAAATCCTTGGCTTAATCAGCTGCATATATACATGTCAGCACAATATATGCAGATAAAGGCAACACAACGGCATAGCACATTTCGTTCTTGGCCTATTTTAAATTATGAGGTCAATTATGTTCCATGTTTGAAGGTATGAAAGGGCTTTGTATCTTAAAGATTGTAATTAGGGCTGTGACTGAAGATGTTTGGTATATGAATGACCATTTGAATATCTGTGTCTCTCACAAAGTGCCTTCTTTGCGATATTTTTGGGATGTACCTGTTTATAGATTTGCACCTTATGAAGATCTGTGCATACCTCAGTTACTTTTTTTCACACTGAATAACTTGCACTCAAGTCCTACTTACAGTCTGCGTGTATCTCTTTGTAATTTCCTGCTTGAATTAACATGGTTTATTGTGATTCCTAATTTGCTTTCATCTGCAAACTTGCATTTACAGTTGTCTCATTCTTTCATCCAAGTAGTTATTATACCTCACGCTGCCTCCGCAAGGCCACCAGCATAATCAAGGACATCTCGCACCCTGGCCACTCCCTCTTCTCTCCTCTCTCATCAGAAGTGGGAAAACGCACAGCTCCAGATTCAGGGACAGTTTCTTCCCAGCTGTTATCAGGCAACTGAACCATCCATGCAACTGGAGAATAGTCCTGAACAATTATCCACCTCGAAGATGGATGCAAAATGCTGAAGTAACTCAGTGGGACAGGCAGCATCTCTGGAGGGAAGGAATAGGTGACGATTCGGGTCGTCTGAGTTACTCCAGCATTTTGTATCTATCTTCGGTGTAAACCAGCATCTGCAGTTCCTTCCTACACATACCTCATTGGAGACGCCCAGGCTATCATTAATCGGTCTTTACTGGCTTCATCTTGCATTACACGTTACATAGAAACATAGAAACATAGAAACATAGAAAATAGGTGCAGGAGGAGGCCATTCGACCCTTCGAGCCAGCACCGCCATTCATGTGATCATGGCTGATCGTCCCCAATCAATAACCCATTCCTGCGTTCTCCCCATATTCCTTGATTCCACTAGCCCCGAGAGCTCTACCTAACTCCGTCTTAAATCCATCCAGTGATTTGGCCTCCACTGCCCTCTGTGGCAGAGAATTCCACAAATTCACAACTCTCTGGGTGAAAAAGTTTTTTCTCACAGTCTTAAATGGCCTCCCGTTTATTCTCAGATTGTGCCCCCTGGTTCTGGACTCGCCCAACATTGGGAACATTTTTCCTGCGTCTAGCTTGTCCAGTCCTTTTATAATTTTATATGTTTCTATAAGATCCCCCTCATCCTTCTAAACTCCAGTGAATACAAGCCTAGTCTTTTCAATCTTTCTTCATATGTCAGTTCCGCCATCCCAGGGATCAATCTCGTGAGCCTACGCTGCACTGCCTCAATCACAAAGATGTCCTTCCACAAAATAGGAGACCAAAACTGTACATGATATTCACGTTATTTTCTTTATCATGTAACCGTACACTGTGGATGGCTGGATTGTGCCCATGTATAGTTTTTCCGCTGACTGGTTCGCACGCAACAAAAGCTTTTCACATGTGATAATAAACTAAACCAAACTAAACTAAAGCAGACTAAACTAGAATGGAAAATATTGGTATTGGTCCAATACAGCTAGCAAAGGAATTCAACTTGTTGTACCCTATCAAAGAATGGGCCTTTTATCCAAATTCTCTATCTCGTAACGACCCATGTCACAAGATCTTCTCTGCCTGCAGGCCTGTTCATTTTTACCAATACTTTCTGATGTAAAACAGATCTTCTGATGTCTATATAAAAACATACACTGCACATCTATCCACGGGTTGAAGAGCTCCTGGAGCGGGGCCTAACACCATTGCCCCGCGCGGCTGGAACGGCCGCGGGACTTTGCGAGCGCACACCGGGGGCTCCAACACCAAGACCCGGTGTGCGACCTCGCACCACCCGGCGTGGCTTCAATGGCCGCGGGACAATCGCCATCGCCAGCCGGGGGCTTTGAATTTGACTCTGACATCGGGGGGGGGGAGAGTGCAGTGGAGAGATAAGTTTTTTTTGGCCTTCCATCACAGTTATGTGATGGATGTTTATGTTAAATGTAATTATGTTGTGTCTGGGGTCTATTTGTGTGTAATGTATGGCTGCAGAAACGGCATTTCGTTTGGACCTCCAGGGGTCCAAATGACAATTAAATTGACTCTTGACTCTTGAGCATCAAATTGCCAAAACTTATTCAATATAGGTTGCAAACTCACCATCTATAGACTTTAAGACTTTAGAGATACAACGCGGAAACGAGCCCTTCGGCCCGCCAAGTCTGCGCCGACCAGCGATCACCCCGTACACTAGCACTATCCTACGCACTAGGGACAATTTACAATTCTTTACCTTGAACCTAGAAACAGGCCCTTCAGCCCACCGAGTCTGCACCGACTATCGATCCCCGCACAAAAGTTCGGAAGTGGCGGCGCTGCCCTAGCAGCTGTAGCTCGCCTGCAGTCCGTCTGTTTTTTCTTTTTTTTTGTTTTCTTTTGTCTTGTTTTAGTTAATTTTAGTTTAGTAGGTTGTGTATGTGTAGGGGGTGGAGGTGGAAGAAACATGTTTTTGGTCTCTTTCTTCGGGGGGATGCGACCTTTTTCTGTCGTATCCCCCATCTCCGTCTGCGCTGAGGCTTAGTGGCGGAGCTGGCGGCCTCCAACTGAGACTGACCTCCGGAGGCCAAGCCAGCCAAGACATACCAACGCGAGGCTGGCCGACTTCGGGGCTGTGGTGGCGTTGCGGCGGCGATGACCCAACTTCGGGGCTGTGGCGGCGTGGAAAATATTGGTATTGGTCCAATACATCTAGCAAAGGAATTCAACTTCTTGTACCCTATCAAAGAATGGGCCTTTTATCCTCATTCTCTATCTCGTAACGACCCATGTCACAAGATCTTCTCTGCCTGCAGGCCTGTTCATTTTTACCAATACTTTCTGATGCAAAACAGATCTTCTGATGTCTATATAAAAACATACACTGCACATGGATCCACGGGATGCAGAGCATCAAATTGCCAAAACTTATTCAATATATGTTGCAAACTCACCACCTATAGACTTTAAGACTTTTGAGATACAGCGCGGAAACAAGCCCTTTGGCCCGCCAAGTCTGCGCCGACCAGCGATCACCCCGTACACTAGCACTATCCTACACACTAGGGACAAGGTACAATTCTTTACCTTCAACCTTGAAACAGACCCTTCGGCCCACCGAGTCCGCACCGATTATCGATCCCCGCACATTAATACTATCCTACGCACAATTTACAATTTTACCAAGGCAATTAGCCTACAGACCTGTATGTCTTTGGAGTGTGGGAGGAAACCCGGAGCACCCGGAGAAAACCCACGCGGTCACAGGGAGAATGTTTAGACTGTGCACAGACCGTATCTTTAGTCAGGATCAACTCTGGGTCTCTGGCGCTGTAAGGCAGCAACTCTACCGCTGCGCCACCGCTGCGCTATCGCATCAGCCTCCATCACCACCCCAAGTGTAAAAAAACTTGCCCCGCACATCTCCATTAAACGTGTTCGCTCTCAACTTATAGCTATGCCCTGATTCTGACTGTCTACCCTATCCATGCATCGCATAAATTTACATACTTCTATCAAGTCTCACCTCAACCTCCGATGTTACGGAGAAAACAATCCAAGTCAATGCAATGTCTTCCTGTTGTTGAACCCCTCCTTTAAGGCAGCACAGTGGCGCAGCGATAGAGTTGCTACCTTACAGCGCCAGAGACCCAGGTTCCATCCTGACTAGGGGTGCTGTCTATAAGGAGTTTGTATGTTCTCCCTGTGACCACGTGGGTTTTCTCTGCCTCAGAAGGCAGTGGAGGTCAATTCTCTGGACGCTTTCAAGAGAGGGTTAGATACTCTTAAAGATAGTGGAGTCAAGGGATATGGGGAGAAGGCAGGAACGGGTACTGATTGTGGATGATCAACCATGATCACAATGAATAGTGGTGCTGGCTCGAAGGGCCAAATGGCCTACTCCTGCACTTACTGTCTTTTCACTATTGTCTCCAAGAACTTCAGTTTCCTCCCACACTCTAAAGACATACAGGTTTGTAGGGTCATTGGCTTGGCATTAATGTAAATTGTCTCTAGGATGGTGTTAATGTGCGGGAATTGCTGGTTGGTGCGGACTCGGTGGGCCGAAGGGCCTGTTTCCGTGCCGTATCTCTAAACTAAACTTAACTAATCCAGGCAGCATTCTGGTAAACCGCCTGTGCACCCTCTCCAATCCCTCCACATCCTTCCTGTAATGGGCCGACCAGAACTGTATGTGATACTCCCAATGTGGCTTAGCCAACGTCTTACAGAGCTGTGTTCTTATGGAGCTGAGCTATTGTTCTTAGATCCCCACCGCTATTTGCCCTTTAATTGTTTGAATAGTCGCAATTCCGATGCATGGGTTATTCAGTTAAAGTTTTATTTCTGTTTTTTATCACCACAGAAGCTGCTTCACCTGGCGGGTATTTTCAGAATCTTCTGTTTTGAACGTCATAAATTCATAACTCATTTCGATCAACTCAAACTTGTATCCCGTCTCATGAGCCCCAATGATGGGGCTGCTTCCAAGATGGGGCTGCCCAAACCCAGGCGATTATTTGCGCGCTGGCCACAGAAGCAGATCTACAATCACATATTACAATCGCTCCACACTCTTAAATCTCTATTCTTACAGCACAATCTCTCACACTGTAAATAGCCCGATTATAATCACTTTATCTTTATGATGACTGGTTAGGACGCAACAAAAGCTTTTCACTGTACCTCAGTACACGTGACAATAAACTAAACTGAACTGAACTGATAAATTCCAATAACTCCCACAGCTGATGTTAAACTGACAGCTCTATAGTTATTTGCATTCCCCTATATTCAAAAATAACTGTGTAATATATTTGCTAAATCTGGGCAAACTTTGAAAATGATAAGTGAAGTTTCTGCATATGTTTTATCAACTTTAACTCTCTTGTTCGGAAAACATCAGATCTTGGATTTTCCTTTATTTATTATATGTCTCATTATTTTCTCTGCTCCTGCCATTAAATTATAATATTTCTTCCATAGATATTCCTTCTATGTTCTCGTGCTTGGTTGACATTTGATTTTTTTTTTCACTGAGAGAACAAATACATTTGTTATCATTTGTCAAATCTGATTTATTGTTCTCTATTCTGCAACTAGGGCAGCGGGCAAAACATAGTCTTCTTCTTGCGTATGGTGTGCACAGCCTAAAGTTGTAGGACAACTTGTTCTATTTGATCTTATTTGATTGTGCACGTTGCGTTGATTGCATTTGTCGAAACAGGGCGGACCATGTGAAGTTTGCAATCTTCCACCCCGTAAAACATAGTGAAGTTCTTTATATCAGATCATGTCACCCACTGCATCCTTCTGTCTAGTTTAGTTTAGAGATACAGCGCGGAAACCAGTCATTTTGCCCACCGAGTCCGCACCGACCAGCGATCCCCGCACATTAACACTATCCTACACTAGGGGCAATTTAAACATTTTTATACTAAGCCAATTAACCTACAAACCTGCATGTCTTTGGAGTGTGGGGGGAAAACCGAAGTTCTCGGAGAAAACCCATGCAGGTCACGGGGAGAACGTACAAACTCCATATAGACAGCACCCGGGATCGAAGCCGGGCCTCTGGTGTTGTAAATGCTATTAGAAACATAGAAAACTAGAAACATAGAAAATAGGTGCAGGAGTAGGCCATTCGGCCCTTCGAGCCTGCACCGCCATTCGATATGATCATGGCTGATCATCCAACTCAGTATCCCATCCCTGCCTTCTCTCCATACCCCCTGATCCCTTTAGCCACAAGGGCCACATATAACTCCTTCTTAAATATAGCCAGTGAACTGGCCTCAACTACCTTTTGTGGCAGTGAATTCCACAGATTCATCTGTGTAAAAAATGATTTTCTCATCTCGGTCCTAAAAGACTTCCCTCTCATCCTTAAACTGTGACCCCTAGTTTTGGACTTCCCCAACAGAACAATCTTCCTGCATCTAGCCTGTCCAACCGCTTAAGAAATTTGTAAGTTTCTATAAGATCCCCCCTCAATCTTCTGAATTCTAGCAAGTACAAGCCGAGTCTATCCAGTCTTTCTTCATATGAAAGTCCTGACATCGCAGGAATCAGTCTGGTGAACCTTCTCTGTACTCCCTCTATGGCAAGAATGTCCTTCCTCAGATTAGGAGACCAAAACTGTACGCAATACTCCAGGTGTGGTCTCACCAAGACCCTGTACAACTGCAGTAGAACCTCCCTGCTCTTATACTCAAATCCTTTTGCTATTATGGAGCGAAGGAAATAGGCAACGTTTCGGGCCGAGACCCTTCTTCAGACACCAAAACACCAATAATATACAGCTTGGTGAGTTAATTGGCTTTGATAAAATTTGGTAAAAATTGCAAATTGTCCCTACTGTGTGTAGGACAGTGTTAGTGCGCAGGGATCGCTGGTCGATGCGGACTCAGTGGGTCGAAGGGGCCTGCTTCTACGCTGTACCTAAACCTAAAACTAAGAAACTATGTGGGTAAATGCTTAAAATGGATGAACTTTGCAGGCATGTCCTTCATCCTTAAAATGTTAAAGCCATTAATCTCCAGAGTTTAAACATTGCATCGATAATTAGACATTGCCAACAACAACAATTGTATTTTGAATTTGTTTTTTCAGGTAAAAGGATTATTTTTGATTAAAGGTGACTGTTAGCCTGGAAGTGGCTGTTTTACTGAGAGCACGAGCAATCAGTCACAAGGTTATTCTTCCCTCAGAGTTCAGGCTGCAGATATTTGTTTGCATTTGATTTTTTTTTTTTCGATGTACTGGTTGCCTTGGCAACAAAGCACGTATGAAGGTAATGATAACAAAGGTAAGATTCCAAACAAAGTTCCTTTTTTTTAACAGCAGGCGGGGTGGTGAGTCAGACATTTGAAGCATATTTTCCAGTACTGTCAAAACTCATAAATTCATAATTTCATAAGTGATAAGAGCAGAATTAGGCCATTTAGCCCATCATGTCTACTCCGCCATCCAATCATGGCTGATCTTACGCTCCCTCCTAAACCCATTCTCCTGCCCACTCCCCATAACTCTTGACACTTGTTCTAATATAACCATATAACCATATAACAATTACAGCACGGAAACAGGCCATCTCGGCCCTACAAGTCCATGCCGAACAATTTTTTTTCCCCTTAGTCCCACCTGCCTGCACTCGTACCATAACCCTCCATTCCCTTCTCATCCATATGCCTATCCAATTTATTTTTAAATGATACCAATGAACCTGCCTCCACCACTTCCACTGGGAGCTCATTCCACACCGCCACCACTCTCTGCGTAAAGAAGTTCCCCCTCATATTACCCCTAAACTTCTGTCCCTTAATTCTGAAGTCATGTCCTCTTGTTTGAATCTTCCCTATTCTCAAAGGGAAAAGCTTGTCCACATCAACTCTGTCTATCCCTCTCATCATTTTAAAGACCTCTATCAGGTCCCCCCTTAACCTTCTGCGCTCCAAAGAATAAAGCCCTAACTTGTTCAACCTTTCTCTGTAACTTAGTTGCTGAAACCCAGGCAACATTCTAGTAAATCTCCTCTGTACTCTCTCTATTTTGTTGACATCCTTCCTATAATTTGGCGACCAAGATCTATCATTGGCGATCAAGATAATCAAGAATCTATCATTCTCTGCCTTTAATATATCCACTCTTTGCCTCCATAGCCTTCTGTGGCAATTAATTCCACAGATTCACCACCCTCTGACTAAAGAAATTCCTCCTCATCTCCTTCCTAAAGGAACGTCCTTTAATTCTGTGGCTATGACCCCTCATCCTAGACTGTCCCACTAGTGGAAGCATCCTCTCCACATCCACTCTATTCAGACCTTTCACTATTCGGCCTTTAAGTCAACAACAGCTGCTCAAGATGTGTAGGAAGGAACTGCAGATGCTGATTTACACTGAAGTTAGACAGGAAATGTCAGAAGAAAGGTTTCATCCCGAAATGTCATCCATCCTTTTTCTCCTGTGATGTTCACTGACCCGCTGAGTTACTCCAGCACGTTGTGTCCAACAACAGCCCAAATTTGCATTTTAACTTTTAACTACAGTTTTTTAAACTTTATTTTAACCTCATATTTCACTTGGGCAGGAAATTCACTTAGGTATGAGATTGATTACTCTTACTTGAAGTAACCTTGCTTTCCTTCTCTGTCTGTCACTTCCCCTTCCTTGAAAGATACAAGCATGGAACCAGACCCTTCAGCCCACCAAGTCAATGCCAACCATCGATCACTAGTTCACACTAGTCCTACGAATAATTCTATGAACATGAGAAAATAAAGATTGGCAAAAGATGAAAAAACACTAAGAAGTTTCCAACACCGGTAGCTGGAACTAATTTACCTGCAGAAAGAACTCTGAATTATATAGATTACTAGACTAAGTGGGACCCGTTGGGTCTCATGTTCACACGGGAGGGCTGATCCACCAACGCAATATTCCAACTCTCCACCAATTCCAATATTGGTGGCCAGTGGAGGGGTGGGAGGGGGCGCACTTTCTGGAGCGCTAGTATTGGTGTTGTGGGCTGAAGGGACTGGTTTCCAGAGGGCTAGTATGGACATTGTGGGCCAAATGGATTCTTGCGGTGGCAGCTCAGTCACTCAAGCCTGATGTGCTGGCAGCTCACTCACGGCTGGTGGGCTGGCAGTTGACTCACGGCTATTCTTTGAAATTCCATTTCAAGCAGGGTGCAAGGCACCAAATTCAAATGCAGCTTCCTACCATTTCAAGCAGGGTGCAAGGCCACCAAATTCAAGTGCAGTTTCATACCACTTCAAGCAGGGTGCAAAGATACCAAATTCAGGTGTAGTTTCCGACCATTTCAAGCAGGGTGCAAGGCCACCAAAATCAATATACAGTGCAAACAGGAAGTTGTCAAGTTTAGACTTTCAACCATTTGCTGTGCTTTATTTCAAACCAACCACCACCAACAATTTGCTGGGCTTTATTTCAAACCAACCACATTTTCATTTTCAAACCACATTAAGGGCACTCAAGGTCAGTAAAACCACACTTACAGTTCAGTAGACTAGTGTTCATTGTAATTCACAGCTCTGAGAGACGTGACCCTCTCGCTCCCCCATTTTGCAGAGACTTAGGCACTCAACACTTCCAGGTTTTATAGTCCCTCCGGAAGGGGTATGGCCTTCAGGAGAAAGAATCTCAACATTTTTAAACACTAATAACTCTTTTATTTTTCATCGATGGGAAAAATCCTCTTGTCCTGCACAGTGGAAGGGGACTCTGAGTAAGATGGCCAAAAATCACAGCCATAAGTGGCAGCATTTTTTCTAAAATCAATATACAAAACAACAGGAATTGGTCAAGATCAGACTTTAGATGAATTGCACCAATTAGTTTGTAAGGTTTAGTTTTGTTTAGTTTAGTTTAGTTTAGTTTAGTTTAGTTTAGTTTAGAGATGCAGTGCGACAACAGGCCCTTTGGCCCACTGAGTCCGCACCGACCAGTGATCACCCCATATATTAGCACTGTCCTACGCACTACGGAAAATTAACAAATTTTTAACCAAAGCAAATGAATCTACAAACCTGTACATCTTTGTAGTGTGGGGGGAAACCAGAGCACCTGAAGAAAACCCACGCAATCACAGAGAGAACGTACAAACTCGGTACAAACAGCACTCATAGTCAGGATTGAACCCGGGTCTCTGGCGATGTAAGGCAGCAACTCTACCGCTGCGCCACCATGTTTGTAAGGTATGAATAAGAAAATACAAATACTTACTACAACCTCTTGAAGTTTGAAAGCAGAGGCCCCAAAAGGCATATTTTGAAAAGTGTTGAATTAAATAAATTTACTAGTGATTTAATCACTAATAGGTAGGCCACCCTTCAGCCATCCTAGCTGTTGGCCGCTTGCTCCAAACCTCGGCTAGAGCAGCGTCGCTTGTGGCGGAAGAGATCAATGCAGGAGTGACAGTCTCTGTTGCAAAGGTCACAATTGTGTGTGGTCTCTGGTCCGTTGAAGTTGCTGCGCTCCTTTCTGTGCGCTAATAGATAGGGGAGAAATGCAGTAAAAGGTCATTTTCAGCATAGTTTAGTCATATGTACCGAGGTACAGTGAATAGCTTTTTTTGTTACGTAAGTCTGTCCTAACCCAAATCATCACCTATCTATGTTTTCCAGACAGAGATGCTGCCTGACCCATTGAGTTCCCCCAGCTCATTGTGTATCTTTTAGGTTGATTACTGACTGCTGAGTTAAAATGATTTTAGATATTTTTGTAATGAGAAATCTATTTTCCCCCTTAGTAAGCAAACCTTACCAAGTTTATCATTCAATAAATAAAGGAACATTTTTTTTTTTAATTATTAAATATTTATGTTTCCAAACAGCATCTGGTTGAATGGCCATTTGGATTATTTTTTGGATTTTAGAGATAGAGTGTGGAAACAGGCCCTTCGGCCCACCGTGCCCATGTCGACCAGCGATCCCCGCACACTATCGCTATCCTACACACACTAGGGACAATCTACAATTTTACCAAAGCCAATTAACTTATAAACCTGTACGTCTTTGGAGTGTGGGAGGAAACCGGAGCACCCAGGGAAAGTCCAGGCAGGTCACGGGGAGAATGTACAAACTCCATACAGACAAGCACCCATAGTCAGGATCGAACCTGTGTCTCTGATGCTGTAAGGCAGCAACTCTACCGCTGCGCCACCGTGCCGCCCTAATTGAATCCTTGCAAGGGTGGTATTGGATATCTGGGTAAACCACCAGAGACAGGACCTCTGTGCATGTATTTCAATGATATCTTCTGCAGTGCTGCATGGAGTAGTTGGTTACTCCACAGGTACTGGTGTGGGCCGTGGAATTAACACCCACTGCTGACTCAGAGGGACGTAGTGAGTAAACTTTTCATCTTTTTTATCGGGTTTTTTTTTTTAACAAAGCATACAAAATGTTCCAGCAAGAGGTGAAAGCCTCTTCACAAAATAGTGGGAGGCTGTGAAGCACCCTCTGAATTTATAGTTTTCCAGAATTAAAATGAGTCATGAACATAATGGTTATAACAAAAGGTTTGCCACAGTGGAAACAAAACAGAAATCAGGACTGATTGAAAGGAGGCTTAATCATCTATTCCACACAAGGGCACACTCAGTGAAAGGCCCGGATAGAGTGGATGTGGAGAGGATGTTTCCACTAGTGGGAGAGTCTAGGACCAGAGGCCACAGCCTCAGAATAAAAGGACGCTTTAGAAAGGAGATGAGGGGGACTTTCTTTTGTCAGAGAGTGGTGAACCTGTGAAATTGATTGCCACAGACAACTGTGGAGGCTAAATCAATGGATTTTTTAAGGCAGAGATTGACAGACTCTTGATTAGTGCGGGTGTCAAAGGTTATGGAGCAAAGGCAGGAGAATGGGGTTGAGAGGAAAAGATAGATCAGCCGTGATTGAATGGTGAAGCAGACTGGATGGGCCGAATGGCCTAATTCAGCTCCTATCACTTATGAATTGGTATAATTGTAAAGTGTCTCCAGATCTGAGAATAAAAGGGAGGTCATTTAAGACTGAGGTGAGAAAAAACCTTTTCACCCAGAGAGTTGTCTTCTTCTTTCGTGTGGCGTGCACAGCCTAAAGTTGTTGGACAACTTGTTTTATTTGATCTGCCGTTTGTGCACGTCAAGTTGATTGCATTAGTCGAAACAGGGCGGACCACGTGAAGGTTGCAATCTTCCACCCCCCCAGAGAGTTGTGAATTTGTGGAATTCCCTGCCACAGAGGGCAGTGGAGGCCAAATCACTGGATGGATTTAAGAGAGAGTTAGATAGAGCTCTAGGGGCTAGTGGAATCAAGGGATTTGGGGAGAAGGCAGGCACGGGTTATTGGTTGGGGACGATCAGCCATGATCACAATGAATGGCGGTGCTGGCTCGAAGGGCCAAATGGCCTCCTCCTGCACCTATTTTATATATATATATGAACTTGTGAACTTATCAATTGGAATTGCCACCATTGTTTGTAAAACTCATTGATGTCAGTTTTCTCCCATTCGTTTCTTTCATGCCCACTTTGCAAATGAGGGCGTTCATCTTTAAGTGTGAGGTCTCTTTAAAATAACATCAGACCTTAACTTCTTTCTTCCACCTTCCCTTGAGCATTTGGTCTCTGAGATTGTTTCCTCTGCATCACTGTGGAGAAAGGCAGCAGGTACGTTTGACTATCTCACACAGCATTATTCGTATGTAGGGCAGCACGGTGGCGCAGTGGTAGAGTTGCTGCATTACAGCGCCAGAGACCCGGGTTCGATCCTGACGATGGGTGTGCTGCCTGTACAGAGTTTGTACGTTCTCCCCATGACAGAGTACGTTTTCTCCAGGTGCTCCGGTTTCCTCCCAAAATCCAATGTACCAGTTTGTAGGTTAATAGGCTAAGAGTCATACTGCAGAGTCATAGAGCAAACATGTGGAAACAGGCCCTTCGGCCCAACTAGCCCACACCGGCCAACATATCCCAGCTACACTAGTCCCACTTGCCTGCGCTTGGTCCATATCCCCCCAAACCTGTCCTATCCATGTACCTGTCTAACTGTTTCTTAAACGTTGGGATATTCCCAGCCTCAACTACCTCCTCTGGCAGTTTGTTCCATACACCCACCGCCCTTTGTGTGAAAAAGATACCCCTCCGATTCTGATAAAATATTTTCCCCTTCACCTTAATCCTGTGTCCTCTGGTCCTCGATTCACCTAATCTGGGCAAGAGACTCTGTGCATCTACCCGATCTATTCCTCTCATGATTTTATCCACCTCAATAAGATCACCCCCCATCCTTCTGCGCTCCAAGGAACAGATCCCAGCCCACTCAACATGTCCCTCCGGATCAGACCCTCGAGCCCTGGCAACATCTGTGTAAATCTTCCCAGTACCCTTTCCAGCCTGACAGCAAGCCTTCTGTAAATTGTCCCAGGAGTGTAGGATGGTGGCAGTGTACGGGGTGATTGCTGGTCGCTGGGGGCCGAAGGGTCTGGTGCCGCGCTCTATCTCCAAAGTCTAAAGAAAGGTTTTGACCTGGGAACACCCAAAGGAGAGGCCTCCTTGGCAACACCTCAGTTGACGGCTCGAGCTAACCAGAATGGCAAAGCCCAGGAAAACCATTCAAAATCAGATGGTTACAATGGCCTTTGTTACCTAGACAAATGTAACAATCGTATAATCCTATTGTGGTCTCATAAAGAAGAAATGACAGCACGGTTAATCGCTTTATGTTACTGTTGTGTGTGTGTGGGGGGGAAATGGAAGAGCTCCCTGCTCTTCTGTGAATAGATCCAGGAAGTGTTATTTTATCAACGTGTCTAGACAGGCAGAGACTTTAAAATGTTAATCTGCGAAAAGAAGTGGCAGCTAAATTGGAAGGTGGATCAGAGCAATGCTGGGATCATGATGCACAATTAACCTGAGTGTTTGTTGATTAGTACGGGTGTGAGAGGTTATGGGGAGAGGGCAGGAGAATGGGGTTAGGAGGGAGAGATAAACCAGCCATGGCTGAATGGCGGCGTGGACTTGATGGGCCGAATGACCTAATTCTACTCCTTTTCCTTATGACCCTATGAAGAAGGAGGACTTTCATATGAAGAAAGACTGGATAGACTTGGCTTGTACTCGCTAGAATTTAGAAGATTGAGGGGGGATCTTATAGAAACTTACAAAATTCTTAAGGGGTTGGACAGGCTAGATGCAGAAAGATTGTTCCCGATGTTGGGGAAGTCCAGAACAAGGGGTCACAGTTTAAGGATAAAGGGGAAATCTTTTAGGACTGACATTTTGTACACAGAGAGTGGTGAATCTCTGGAATTCTCTGCCACAGAATGTAGTTGAGGCCAGTTCTTTGGCTATATTTAAGAGGGAGTTAGATGTGGCCCTTGTGGCTAAAGGGATCAGGGGGTATGGAGAGAAGGCAGGGATGGGATACTGAGTTGGATGATCAGCCATGATCATATCGAATGGAGGTGCAGGCTCGAAGGGCCGAATGGCCTACTCCTGCACCTATTTTCTATGTTTCTATGTTTCTATGATAAGTGCAGAATTCATGCAAAATATGACCTCCCAGTTTATTTTCATGAATATACAATCTAACATGTGCTGACTGCCCTGTTTATTGAAACCAAAGTTAAAAAAAGAAAGAACATTTTGGAAATGTTCAACAGTCCAATCAGCATCCGTAGAGGGAGAAACGTAGACAACAATTTGAGATCAATAAGTGATTGGGTGGGAGGGAGGGAGAGAGAGAGGGAGGGAGGGAGGGAGTGAAGGTGTGAAAGAGAGCAAGAGAGAGAGGGTGGGTGGAGAGAGGGGGGGGGGGGGGGGAGGGAGAGGGAGAGGGGATGGGGAGGGGGGGGGAAGGGAGAGAGGGAGAGGGAGAGGGAGAGGGAGAGAGGGAGAGGGAGAGGGAGAGGAGGGAAGGAGGGGGAGAGATAGGGAGGAGAGGGAGGGAGAGGGAGGGGACAAACGGGGTGTGTAACAAATAGGGGGAGAGGGGGAGAGGGGAGAGAGAGGGAGAGGGAGAGGGAGAGAGAGGGAGGGAGAGGGAGAGAGGAGAGGGAGAGGGAGAGGGAGAGGGGAGGGAGAGGGAGATGTGGAGAGAGTAGTAAAAGGGAACACTGTGGATGCTGGAGAACAGAAGACTTAAATACCCGAGATCTCAGTCAGCATCTGAGGAGAGGGAATGGAATTAATGTGTCAGGTTGATGATCATTCAGCAGAACATAGACAAAGCCTAAAAGGGGAGACATGGAATGCAACAGTGATGGCACCCAAGTTTCAGGGGCTTCATTGATTATGTTATAGTGTGCACCCATCGTTGTAACAGAAAACTAGATTTACTATCAACCGTTACACTTGTGGATAATAGAAACATAACATAGAAAATAGGTGCAGGAGTAGGCAATTCGGTCCTTTGAGCCAGCACCACCATTCAATATGATCATGGCTGATCATCTAAAATCAGTACCCCGTTCCTGCCTTCTCCCTATATCCCTTGATTCCGTTAGCCCTAAGAGCTAAATCTAACTCAATCATTTGATTCTGTAATCAAGACCTAGTGTGTTACATGATTAAGTCTTTCTGTAAGCTCCATTCTGCAATCAAGATCAGTTTTACAGTTAAGTGTGCAGGAAGGAACTGCAGATGCTGGTTTAAACCTGAAGATAGACACAAAACGCTGGAGCAACTCAGCGGGTCAGGCAGCATCTCTGGAGAGACAGAATGGGTGACGTTTCGGGTTGGGACCCTTCTTCAGCTTACTTTCATAGACTGATGAACAAAGGACCCCCAGATCCCGTTGTACTTCCCCTTTTCCCAACTTGACGCCAGCTAGCTTTAAGAGATCTCTCTAACTCTCTATTGAATTTATCCAGTGAATTGGCCTCCACTGCCTTCTGAGGCAGAGTATTCCACAAATTCACAACTCTCTGTGTGAAAATCTCATCTTAGTTCTAAATGGCCTACCCCTTATTCTTAAACTGTGGCCTCTGGTACTGGACTCCCCCAACATTGGGAAAATGTTTCCTGCATCTAGCGTGTCCAATCCCTTAATAATTGTATATGTTTCCATTAGATCCCTCTCATCCTTCTCAATTCCAGTGAATACCAGCCCAGTCGCTCCATTCTTTCATCTGAGCCCACGCTGACCTGTGATCCCCGTACACTAACGCTATCCTACACAATTGGGACAATTTATAATCTTTACCGAAGAGCATCTAACCTACAAACCTGCGCATCTTTGGAGTGTGGGAGGAAACTGGTGCACCTGGGGAAAACCCACGCAGGTCACCGAGGAGAACGTACAAACACGGTACAGACAGCACCCGTGGTCAGGATTGAACCCAGGTCTCGGGCACACTGTGGCAGCAGCTTTACCGCTGCGCCACCCTGCAGTTTCGCACATTAATCTCCCGTTCCCAGGTCAAGAGGAAAAAATCTGTAAAAGTATATGCAAGAGCTACAGAGTCTAGGAAATCTACACAGATTTTTGAAAAACCTTCGAAAATTAGTAGATTCATAAAATCAGTCGGAACATGTGGAGTCAGTCAGTCAGCAGAATTAAATGATAGACAGCTGCAAAATTAATGAAGAGCTTTGAGAGGTTTTGATTAGGCAGAAATTGGCCACTAATATCCTGCAGGAATATTCACTGGTGCTAATATTGTGCATTAAATACATGCATTATTTGAGGTCAGAACTCATTGGAATGCTGTTGGGATTTGTAGATGAATTAGGGACTGTACCAATTTAGGATGATGGAAATGGACTTAAGGCTTCAGATGGCTTGTTTTAAGAGACCACTTACACTTTGGAGCACATGTAACCACTAGGTAGAGGCTCAGTAATAACTCCAGGAGTGCAAGTGCTTGGAATATATGAAATGTAGTTAGCTACAGAAGCAAAAAATATATCATTCAGAAATCATTCTTGGCCAGTTTAGGTTTTCTTTGAGTAGGAAGGAACTACAGATGCTGGTTTATATCGAAGAAAGATGCCAAATGCTGGAGTAACTCAGCGGGTCAGGCAGCATCTCTGGAGAAAAGGAAAAGGTGAAGTTTTGGGTCAGAACCCTTCTTCAGATAGTGTTTGACAATCTGAGTTACTCCAGCGTTTGTGTCTGTTGTTTTCTCCTCTCTGGAATGTTCCACTGGGAGATGTCAGCTAAACTTCTGACACTTTCCATCAAGGCTTCAACATGACTATTGGTTTCTTAAGCAGACGTGGAGTAACTAATGCCCACAGATACTGGAGCGGGAGGAGTGGGCCTGCTGCCAGGTGCGGCGGCAGGCAGTAGATTGGGCTGTTCGGTACTTTTTGTAACGTTGTCGGCGCCAACACGTGGCGCCATTTGTGCACTGCCTAGGTACCCAGGTTGTACGCAAAACAAAGCTTTTCACTGTACCTAGGTACATGGGACAATAAAGTGACATTAATTCATTTATTCATTAGTGTGAAGATGGCACGGTGGCACAGCGGTAGAGTTGCTGCCTTACAGCGCTTTCAGCGTCAGAGACCCAGGTTCGATCCCGACTACGGGTGCTGTCTGTACGGGGTTTGTACGTTCTCCCCGTGACCACCTGGGTTTTCTTCGAGATCTTCAGTTTCCTCCCACACACAAAAGACGTTCAGGTTTATTGGCTTGGGTTTGTATACTTGGTATAAGTGTAAAATGTCCCTCGTGTGTGTAAGCTTGCAGTAATATGCGGGGATCGTTGGTCTGTGCGGACTCGGTGGGCCGAAGGGCCTGTTTCCGCACTGTATCTCTATATTAAACAAAAGAAGGGTCCCGACCCGAAACGTCACTCATCCTTTTCCTCCAGAGATGCTGCCTGGCCCGCTGAGTTACTTCACCACCTTGAGTCTACCCACAGATTCATATCCAAGTACGAGTTGGGAGAAGATGGAAAATAGTTTTTTCAAATATATTTCAAATTTTTTCCATGAACATACAACTGGGTTGACAAACCCATAGCACCCTCTAGTGTATCAATCTATATAACCGATTAAAATATGTGCAATTTGAAAAATATCAGTTTTACCTCTACCTTGTTATATTTTGGAAATTATTTTTGCCTGGGTTACGCTCTATAAAATGGATATGAAATTGTACTGGTTATATTAGATTACATTTCTGCTAAAATGTATTGGTAATTGCAAATGTTAATCTTCCATGAAACATAGAATAATAGCAAATAGGTGCAGGAGTAGGCCATTCGGCCCTTCGAGCCTGCACCGCCATTCAATATGATCATGGCTGATCATCCAACTCAGTATCCTGTACCTGCCTTCTCCCCATACCCCCTGATCCCTTTAGCCGCAAGGGCCACATCTAACTCCCTCTTAAATATAGCCAATGAACTGGCATCAACTACCCTCTGTGGCAGAGAATTCCACAGATTCACCACTCTGTGTGTGAAAACATAAAGCAGTGCTATTGGTCAGTATGTAGTTTTCTTTAAATTAAAAATTGTAGATATATGTGCATATATTTCTTATATATATATTATTATTGTGCACAAGGTATATATATATATATATATATATATAATATATATATGCTTGTATATAGAAATATATATATAATTTTAAAAATCTGTTTTAATTTATACTTTCTGAAGTATTAATAAAGTGCACAAGGTATACATTTATATAATATATATATATCTTGTGTACTTTATTAATACTTCTGAAAGTATAAATTATATATATATATATATATATATATATATATATATATATCTTGTGTACCTTTATTAATACTTCTGAATATATAAATTAAAACTGAAACAATTAATATGTAGACACAAGGAACTGCAGATGCTGTTTTACAAGGTGCTGGAGTAACTCAGCAGGTCAGGCAGCATCTCTGGAGAACATGGATAGGTAATTTTTTGGGTCGGGACTCTTCTTCAGACTGGCTTTAAAGCATGTTTAGCTCTCTACCTGTGGTTGGCTTAATTTCAGATCTTGAAAATATTGCATCGGTAAATGCTTTTGAACACATCAAAGATATTTTCAAACGTGACTATTAGAACTCACACCATTAAGTTAAAACTCTCTTTGCAGATACCTCAAATGACTGCAATGGACCACAGTCAGAGAAGACCCACTTTCTTGATCAACAATATTAGGCTGCACACGCAAATTGGAGGAACAGCACCTCACATTTCACTTGGGTAGATTACAAACCAGTGATATGAATATTGACTTGTCTAATTTCAAGTAACCCTTGCATTCCCTCTCTCTCCGCCCCTCCCCCGCCCATGTCGCCCTGCCAGTTACACTGTTTTCTGTCAAGACATCCCTTCGTTATCACCTCTTCCACAGCCAACAATGGACCATTGTGGGCTTCACCTCTCCTTGGTCATCGGTGTCAGCTCTGGTTTGTTCTGAACGTTTTTGTATCTCTAGTTTTCCTTTCCCCGACTCTCAGACTGAAGAAGGATCTCGACCTGAAACCTCACCTATTTCTTTTCTCCAGAGATGCTGTCTATCCTGCTGAGTTACTCAACCATTTTACATTGAAACATAGAAACATAGAAAATAGGTGCAGGAGGAGGCCATTCGGCCCTTCGAAGCAGCACCGCCATTCAGTGTGATCATAGCTGATCGTGTTTTATCAATTAACCCATGCCTGCCTTCTTCCCATATCCCTTGACTCCACTAACCCCTAGAGCTCTATCTAACTCTCTCTTAAATCCATCCAGTGACTTGGCCTCCACTGCCCTCTGTGGCAGGGAATTCCATAAATTCACAACTCTCTGGGTGAAAACTTTTTTTCTCACCTCAGTTTTAAATGACTTCCCCTTTATTCTAAGACTGTGGCCCCTGGTTCTGGACTCGCCCAACATTGGGAACATTTTTCCTGCATCTAGCTTGTCCAGTCCTTCCAGTCCTTGTATAATATTATATGTTTCTATAAGATACCCCCTCATCCTTCTGAACTCCTGTGAATACAAGCCTAGTCTTTTCAATCTTTCCTCATATGACAGTCCCGCCATCCCAGGGATCAATCTCGTGAACCTACGCTGCACAAGGATGTCCTTCCTCAAATTAGGAGACCAAAACTGTACACTTTACTCCAGGTGTGGTCTCACCATTTTGTGCCTATCTTCGGTGTAAACCAGCATCTGCAGTTCCTTCCTACACATTTAATCTTGTGTACCATCTGTATGGACAACGTTAGTCCGATGGTTAGACATCTTCATTCTCATACTGGAAAGATTAGCAGGCGATGCTTTTGCACATCATCACGCTGTGGAGTATTTCAACTGTCTTGTTCCCCTCCACATCTCTCTCACTATGCTTTTGTATATTGAACAATATATTTACATAAATGTAGCAGTCATTCATTAATAATTGAGGCTACCTTTTCATGCCTGGCATATTATTGCAATAATGAGTTGCAAATGACTTTTAAGAAACTTTTTTGAAGGCATCAATTATTCTTCACACGAAAAGAAACACCAAAGAGATAAACAGTGATGGGTTTATGAAACATCATTTGATCACAACCTGCTCCTTGTATGCAGTGATACCTTTCAGAGAGCTCACATATTAACAGCTTTAAGCACAGTGTTGATAAAGTACAGATGATTACAGAAAGCTGCCGCTGGGAGACAGCAATCAAAGATTAAAAAAACGTTTTAACTTCAAAATCCCTTCATGAATATTTAAGAGATATTAATGGAAGCACTGAAAGTAAAAATCAAGAGGATCTTTCAATTTCTTCATTCAAAGAAGATAATGCGTTCATACACTTTGTTTTGAAGCTTTGCCATTTAATTACATGAGCAAGCATTGTTACATTGAGGTTGTTGCTCCAACTTAAAGAATGAAGGAGGAACATTGCCCTTTTGACCATCGTGATAATGAACAAATACTTTATTTGTTGCCACATGTGACAAGTCACAGTGAGATTCTTTATTTTGCCTCTTCATCTGGGGCAAAGCGGAATCTCCGGATTGCCCGCAATGCTCAGGCAAGGGGACGTTGGAACACATCCTGAGCTGTTGCCCAAAGTCTCGTGGGCAGGGCCGGTACACATGGCGTCACGATCAGGTTCTTAAACCCATTGCAGAAGCCATCAGCATGGGAATCAGCAGCTGTAGACGAGAACGCCCCACCACCCAGATGATCACCTTCGTGAAGGCCGGAGTGCAGCTGCCAAGAACCACAGCAGCCAGGAATCAGTCAGGAATCCTGGCGACTGCGCAGGACTGACAGCTTTCCGTAGACCTGGTGAAACAGCTGAAGTTCCCACAGCACATTGCCACGACCACCCTGAGGCCAGATATCCTCCTGGTCTCAGAGGCGACCAAAAACATTGTCTTGTTGGAACTGACAGTGCCGTGGGAGGACCGTCTGGAGGAGGCCCACGAGAGGAAGATGGCCAAATATGAAGAACTGGTCATAGACTGCCGTAAGCAGGGCTGGAAGGCAAGGTGTATGCCCATCGAGGTTGGCTGCAGAGGTTTTGCAGGGCAATCGCTCTACAAAGCCTTGAGTGCACTGGGCATCAACGGAGTGGCGAGGAGAAGAGCCATCAAGAACACCACAGAGGCAGCGGAGAAGGCCTCCAGATGGCTCTGGATCAGGAGAGAAGGTCCATGGGGAGGAGTGAATGCCACCTGAACACAAGTCGTGGTCTGATCAACCACGGCTGGGTCGCCTAGGTGAGGGTGTCTGATGTTGAAAGACCCGAAACACCCAATGACCCTAGGTTACATCACTGATGATGTGTTCAGGTGCATCTATCGATGTATTTGTATCAATGCATCCCAAGGTATGCAAAGAAACGCCACATAAAGGGCGCCGATTGGATCCAATCTGGTTGGATCAGAAGAATATGGTGATTCTTGTCTTTGCAAAGATGGGTTTTACATGAAATAAATGAGTTCAGGTCACAATAAGAGTCAAGTTTTACTGCCATGTGTTCCAAAATAGAAGAATTAAATTCTTTCTTGCAGCAACACAACAGATATAGAGTCATAGAGTGATACAGCGTGGTAACAGGCCCTTCAGCCCAACTTGCCCACAATGTAGCGGCCAACATGTCCCAGCCTGCGTTTGGCCCACATTCCTCCATATCTGTGGTGGAGTCATAGAGTGAGACAGTGTGGAAACAGGCCCTTTGGTCCAACTTGCCCACATGGGCCAACATGTACCAACCACACTAGTCCCACCTGCCTGCATTTGTAGTACTCTGTACTCTATAGTACTCCATAAAACCCATAATAAACAGTAACCTCTTCATTTCCTCTCTCTCTCCATCCCTCCCCCAGCCTAGTCATTGTACTGCTGAGTTTCACTGTTTGTATCACTCATTATCACCTTTCCCACAGCCAACAATAGACCATCGTGGGCTGAATCTTTCCTTGATCATCGTCGCTTTTTGCAAATCTATCATTCATTTGTTCCACGTACCTTCTGTATCTCTCGTTTCCCTCTCCCCTGACTCTCAGTCTGAAGTAGGTTCTCGACCCAAAACGCCACCTATTCCTTTTCTCCAGAGATGCTGCCTGACCCGCTGAGTTACTTCAGCTTTCCGTGTCTGTCTTCGGTGTAAACCAGCATCTGCAGTTCCTTCATAAACAAAAAAAAGTTTAGTATATATTAAAAAAACCACAAACAGACAAATAAATAGAGAATAGTAATGCAAAGTCAAAAATAATGTCCCCAAGTCGGATGTCAAGGGTTATGGTGTGAAGGCAGGAAAATGGGATTAGGAGGCAGAGATCAGCCATGATTGAATGGCGGAGTAGACTCGATGGGCTGAATGGCCTAATTCTACTCCTATAACTTGTGAACTTGTGCACTTGTGAAGCCTATTTTGAGGTTGTGCGGTTTAATAGCCTGATAGTTGTAGTGAAGAAGCTGCTCCTGAACCTGGACGTTACAGTTTTCAGGTTCCGATACCTTCGTCCCGATGGCAGGAGTGAAATGAGAGTGCGGCCAGGGTGGTGTGTGACTCTAATGATACCGGCTGCCTTTTTGAGTAACGTGGCATAATAATATATAATGTGGCACTTTGACTGCAAAACCATTATGACTCACTTTTATTCATCTATTTACATTTTCTTATGTCGCAGTAAGATATAGTGTACCAACTCTTAAACCAGTTTAGTATTTTCTGCTCTGCGTCATTTTAATGCAACATTCCACAATTGGAATATGGAACTAGCATGATTCCATTCATGGAGGACCACAGTGAGGGGGGGGGGAGGGGGAAATGGAATGGAGGACCCGGCGTGGGGGGGGACTATTTGGGGGGGGGGGGGGACAAAAAAGGGGGGGGGGGGGGGGGGGCGTGCTTTGTAACTTTGTCAGTGCCGTAGGTGGCTACTATTTGTGTACATTGTGTACGCAAGCAAATAATCTCACTGTGCCTAACATGTGACAATAAAGTATCCCTATTCCTATTCACTGGAGTTCTCTCTCTGAAATCTCTTTGTAGTAAAGTACCTCTTTAATCATCTTCTTAATTTTGCATTCTTTGGTTTATTCATTCTAGCCATTCTTGCAACTTACAATTAACATTGCCATTCACTGCCTCCTTTAGAGTGACAATTCCATTCATTCCATCTTGATGGTGAGGCTTGATAAGTACTTGGAGTATTGTGAGCAGTTTTGAGCCCCGTATCTTGAGGAAGGATGTGCTGGCGTGGGAGAGGGTCCAGAGGAGGTTTACGAGAATGATCCCAGGGATGATTGGGCTAACATGCGATGAACGTTTGATGGCACTGAGCCAGTTATGGAACACATTAAGTCCAGTATACCAAGCGACCTTGACCCACTGCAATTTGCCTACCACCACAACAGGTCCACGGATGATGCCATCGCCCTAGCCCTGCACTCATCCATGGAACACCCGGATAAGAGAGACACCTACATCAGACTCCTATTCATAGACCACAGTTCTGCCGTTATACCATCCAAGCTTATTACCAAACTCACAGGACTTGGAGACAGGACTCCTCTCTGCAACTGGATCCTCAACTTGCTGTTCAACAAACCCCTATCAGTGAGGATAGGGGACAAATCATCCTCTGCAATAATACTCCATGCTGGTGCTCCACAAGGATGCGTTCTCAACCCCCATCTTTACTCCTTGTACACCCACGACTATGCAGCCATCTACAAATCTAATTCGATTTTCAAATTCGGGGGAGACACCATCATTGTGAGCCGCTAATCAAATAATGATGAGACGAAGTACAGGAAGGAGATTGAGAACCTCGTGTCCTGGTGTTGAGACAACAACCTCTCTCTCAATGGATATCATAAGGTCATTAGGAATAGAAGTAGAATTAGGCCATTCGGCCCATCAAGTCTACCCCGTCATTCAATCATGGCTGATCTATCTCACCCTCCTAACCCCATTCACCTGCCTCCTCCCCATAACCTCTGACACTTTTACTAAATCAAGAATCTATCTATCTCTGCCTTAGACATATTCACTGACTTGGCCTCCACAGCCTTCTGTGGCAAAGAATTCCACTGATTCACCACCCTCTGACTCAAGAAGTGACTCCTCATCTCTTTCCTAAAAAAATGTCCTTTAATTCTGAGGCTATGACCTCTAGTCCTAGACTCTCCCACTAGTGGAAACATCCTCTCCACACCCATTCTATCTAAGCCTTTCACTATTCTGTACGTTTCAATGAGGTCCCCCCTCATTCTTCCAAACTCCACCGAGTTCGGGCCCAGTGCTGACAAACGCTCATCATACTCCACTGACTAATTCCTGGGATCATTTGTGTAAACCTTCTCTGGACCCTCTCCAGAGCCAGCACATCCTTCCTCAGATATTGTGCCCAAAATTGCTCACTTATGGAATCCACACATGGATATGGAAAGATGCTGTCTGACCCGCAGTTACTCCAGCTTTTTGTGTGGATGGAGGTAGGCAGGCGAGACTAGTGTTGGTCGGTGTGGGCAAGTTGGCCGAAGGGCCTGTTTCCACGCTGTATCACTCTATGACTCTATGTAACTGGCTCCAAGCCATCATTCGATACAGCAGACAGCGTTTTGACTAGTGGAAATGTTCTACTGAATGCAGCAAATAACTCTTCATTCAAAAATAGACACAAAGTGCTGGGGTAACTCAGAGGGTCAGGCAGCATCTCTGGAGACCATGGATAGGTGACGTTTCGGGTCGGGACCCTTCTTCAGATCTGTGATCAATTTAGCAGTGCTCGTTAGTTGCAAGTTTTTGTGCGGCCAAATTAATCACGATTAATTTGATGTCCAGGCTCAACATAAAGGTGCAGCAAGGTTAACTTTAGCAATAATTGTGCAGGAGCCTAGTTGCTAATCTCAGCATCATCCTTTAATACATTTCATTAGAGCAGTAGAGTTTCATTTTGTTATAGCGCAGATTATCATTGTTCTGACATAGAATAACAAAATCTGTTGGAACTCACTCAATATCACCAGAGCACCTTCAGTATGGAGCGTATCGTTGCGTCACAACTTCATTCCCACCTCCTTGCATATAACCTACTTGAACCCCTCCGATCTGGCTTTCGCCCTCTCCATAGCACAGAAACTGCTCTCCTCAAAGTCCTCAACGACCTCCTCACCTCTGCTGACACTGGCTCCCTCAACATCCTCATCCTGCTCGACCTGAGCGCAGCCTTCGACACAGTGAACCATAACATCCTGCTCACCAGACTCAAAGACCTTGGCATTGAAGGCTCTGCACTCAGCTGGCTCCATTCCTACCTTTCCAACAGATTCCACTTCATCTCTCTCCACAACCACACCTCTGCTACAGCCACAGTCACTCAAGGCGTTCCCCAAGGCTCCGTACTCGGCCCCCTCCTCTTCATCATCTACATCCTCCCCCTTGGTCAGATACTCCGCCACGTCAACCTGGACTTCCAGGTTGCGCCGATGACACCCAGATCTACCTCGGCACCAAATCCCCTCACAACCCCCCCCTCTCCCATATCAACTCCTGTTTGTCAGCTATAAAAACCTGGATGCAACACAACTTCCTCAAACTCAACAGCGATGACAGAATTCCTCCTCATAGGCTCCAAAACCACACTCAGCAAAATCAATAACCCCACTCTCACCATCGACGGCACCACTGTCTCCCCATCTCCTCAGGCCCGCAACCTTGGCGTGATCTTTGATTCCACCCTCTCCCTTGAGCCTCACATCCGCCATGTCATTAAAACCTCCTTCTTTCATCTCCACAACATCGCCAAACTCAGACCCTCTCTCACAGCTCCCGCTGCTCAAAGACTCATCCATGCCTTCATCTCCTCCCGACTGGACTATTGCAACTCACTTCTCCTTGGCATCAGCTCCACCTACATCAACCGACTCCAACTGGTCCAGAACGCAGCTGCCCGACTCATCACCCACACCAAATCCTGGCATCACATCACTCCAGTCCTCAAACAACTTCACTGGCTTCCCATCTCCCACCGGATCACCTACAAAATCCTGATCCTCACGTACAAAACCCTCCACCATCTGGCCCCCCCATATCTCACTGACCTCCTCTCCCCCTACCAACCCTCACGGTCCCTCAGATCCACATCAGCTGGTCTCCTCTCCATCCACAAGTCCAACCTCTGCAGTTTTGGGGACAGAGCCTTCTCCAGGGCAGCTCCCAGGCTCTGGAACTCCCTCCCCCAACTGATCCGCAATTCCATGTCCCTCACCATCTTCCAGTCCCGCCTCAAGACCCATCTCTTCACCTCTGCCTATCCTTAGCCCCACGTCCCCCTCCCTTTTCATCAGTGCATTAATTGCCTCATATTGTGTTTTGTATTGAATTCTGTCTTTACTTTGTGTACTAGTCATGTCTCTACTATTTATTTCATTCCCCTTACATGTTTTTCCTCAATCTGCTAAATTTTTGTAAGGTGTCCTTGAGACTCTTGAAAGGCGCCCATAAATAAAATGTATTATTATTATTATTATTATTATTATTATTATTATTACATGGCCAATGTGAATTCAAATCATATCATTAAATCATAAGACATAGGAGTAGAATTAGGCCATTCAGCCCATCAAGCCTGTTCCCCCATTCGATCATAGCTGATCTGTTTTCCCCTCTCAACATCAGTCTCCAGCCTTCTCCTCGTAACCTTTGACACTCTTACTAATCAAGGACCTATCAATCTCCGATTTAAAAATATCCAGTGACTTGGCCTCCACTGTCGTCTGTAGGAAGGAATTCGATACGATATGATACGATAGGATAAACTTTATTCATCCCCAGAGGGCCAACAGTCACAACACACGACATGAAGGTACATGAAAAGTTGAAATTCAAAGTGAAAAAAAAGAAAAGGACAAGCGACTGTTACATAGAAACATAGCAAATAGGTGCAGGAGTAGGCCATTCGGCCCTTCGAGCCTGCACCGCCATTCAATATGATCATGGCTGATCATCCAACTCAGTATCCTGTACCTGCCTTCTCTCCATTCCCCTGATCCCTTTAGCCACAAGGGCCACATCTAACTCCCTCTTAAATATAGCCAATGAACTAGCCTCAACTACCTTCTGTGGCGGAGAGTTCCAGAGATTCACCACTCTCTGTGTGAATCTCTATGTGACTGTTGGCTGGCTGCTGTGTGCACGGCGCCTAAACCGGAAGCAACGAACAAACAAACAAACGCAGGCTTATCCCCTGGGCAGAGGATTCTAAAACCGCACCCCCCCTCCCCCACACCGGGTCCCCCTTTGTTCTCCCACCATCCCTCATGGCTGTCCCCCCCCACGCTGGGTCCTCCATTGTTATTATTCATGATGGTCCCCCCATGCTGGGTCCCCATTGTCTTCCTATCCCTCCTCCCCTCACACTCCACCACCAACGAGCTTCCCGCTGCCACCACCGAGGCTCCGCTGCGGCCAAGGCCCCCGTTGCTGCTGAGGCCCCCGTTGCTGCCGAGGCCCCACCAAAGGCCCCACCAAAGGCCCCACCAAAGGAATTCCAATGGTTCACCATCCTCTGGCTAAAGAAATCCATCCTCATCTCCATTCTGAAGGCATTTCCCTTTTGCTGAGGCTGTGCCCTCCGATCCTAGACTCTCCCGCTATTGGAAACATCCTTGCCACATCCACTCTATCCAGGCTTTTCATTATTCAGTAGGTAATGAGATTCCCCCTCATCCTTCTAAATTGGATGGACCAAATAGCCTAATTCTGCTTCTATGTCTTATGGTCTTAAAATGGAAAGTTAAATTAATCTCATCGGCCTGCATATGAATAATATCTCTCCATTCCCTGCACATGCATGTGCCCATTTAAAAGCCTCTTAAAGTACACTATCATACCAGTTTCCATCAGTAATGTGTTCTGGGCATCCACCACCTTCTGTGTGAAAAAGACTTGCTCCACACATCTCATTTAAATTATGTCCCCATTCATCCTCTAGACTTAATTGTTTAGGTACCTTTAAATGTTCTGCAAAGCTGCAGGAAGTAAGAATTCCGCTGTTCAGGCCCAGTGCACATGGGAATATACACTCTTTACTTGACTCCTGCCGTGTTTTAGACAATAGACAATAGACAATAGGTCCAGGAGTAGGCCATTCGGCCCTTTGAGCCAGCACCGCCATTCAATGTGATCATGGCTGATCATCCACAATCAGTAGTTTATTTTATTTTGTTAGTTTAGTTTAGTTTATCTTATTATTATCATGTGTGTACCAATGTACAGCAAAAAGCTTTTGTTTGCTTGTTACCCAGTCAAAGAAAAGTCTGAACAATCAAGCATCCACAGAGCAGGTACAGGATAAAGGTACAACATTTAAAACACAGGTATGACATTGATGACCGATCAGACAGTTCAAAGTCTCCAATGAGTGTGATGGGAGCTCAGGGCCGCATTCTAACTGATGAGAAGATCGTTCAGTTGCCTGATAATAGCTGGGAAGAATCTGTTCCCTGAATCTGAAGAAGGGTCCTGTCTCGAAACCTCATCCACCACTTTTCTCCAGAGATTGTGCCTAACTTGGTGAGTTACTCCAGCACTTTGTGTCTATTAAGGATACAAGGATACAAGGATACAAAGGACATTTATTATCACATACACCAATTGGTGTAGTGAAATTTGACTTGCCATTGCAGCACACAAATAAAGATAAGACACAACATCAAAGAATTTAACAGTAAACATAAAAACATAAAGACATCCCCCCACAATGGTTCCCACTGTGGGGGAAGGCATCAAAAGTCCAGTCCCGTCCCCTGTTCACCCATAGTCGGGCCTATTGAGGCCTCTGCAGTCGCCGATACGGCAGCCCGATGCTTCAGGCCCTCTCGCCGGATGATGGAGTTCTGGCGTCGGGTGAACACTCTCAGCGACTCGGAGTGTCTGGAGCGGCCGCTTCCTCCCCGGAGACTGCGGCTCCCGAAGTCCACGGGATTATTGGTATAAACCAGCATCGACATGTGAATCTGGAGGTATGGTTTTCCAACTTCTATACCTTGACTAAGGTGTGTTCTCACCAGCAGTAGTGTTAACAGTGTCAACAGAGGGTGGTGAAAATTGCCCAACGCATCACCGGTTCCTCGCTCCCCTCCATTGAGTCTGTCCAAAGCAAGCGCTGTCTGCGGAGGGCGCTCAGCATCGCCAAGGACTGCTCTCACACCAACCATGGACTGTTTACCCTCCTACCATCCAGGAGGCGCTACAGGTCTCTCCGTTGCCGAACCAGCAGGTCGAGGAACAGCTTCTTTACGGCGGCTGTCACTCTACTCAACAACGTACCTCGGTGACTGCCAATCACCACCCCCCCCCCCCCCGGACACTTATTATTATTTATTCAAATCGTTTGCTATGTCGCTCTTCCAGAGAGATGCTAAATGCATTTCGTTGTCTCTGTACTGTACACTGACAATGACAATTAAAATTGAATCTGAATCTGAATCTGAATCTGAATCTGAACATCCACTCAGTGACTCAGGTACAAGAAGTAGGTTTAGTTTGGTTTCCAGATACAGCGCGGAAACAGGCCCTTCGGCCCATCGAGTTTGCCCCGACCAGCGATCCCCGCACATTAACATTGTCCTGCACACACTAGGGACAATGTTTACATTTATACCAAGCCAATTAACCCACAAACCTGTACGTCTTTGGAGTGTGGGAGGAAACCGAAGATCTCGGAGAAAAGCCACGCAGTCATGGCGAGAACTTGCAAACTCTGTAGAGACAAGCACCCGTAGCCAGTATCAAACCTTGGTCTGTAAGCGCTGTAAGGCAGCAACTCTACCGCTGCGCCACCTTGACGCCCTGTGTTCACGGTATCCACATTCACAGAAAGTGGAGCAGCTCTGTGGAGTACAAGGCTCCCCAGTGACTTGTAAACCTTCTATCTCGTTAAGAAGAACGCTACAAAAGAAGAGAGTTGAGGAGACGGAAGGAATTTTAGATGCAGGAATCTTAAGTTAAACACAAAATACTGGAGTAACTCCATGGGTCAGGCAGCTTCTCTGGAGGACATGGATAGGCAATGTTTCGGGATCACACCCTTCTTCAGACTCCAGAGGCAACGTTTCAGGCCAGGATCTGACTGAACTACATCTTATGCAGTATCTTCAATCCAATCTTCTGCTGAAATTATTGGAAATTGTGGAAATTCAAAAATGCAATACCCCCCCATCAAAAACACAGCATCATATAAATATCTCAGCAAATGGAATGATGTATCATGGAGTGGGCCATGAAGTCATACAGCACGGAAACAGGCCCTTCAACCCAACTTGTTTCTCCCGAGCAAGTTGCCCCCATCTACACCAGTCTCTCCTGCCCGCTCATGTCTCATATCCATCTAAACCTCTCTATCCTTTCCAAAACGATCCTTTGGGGACCTAGCGTGGGGGGGGGGGGGGGGGGGGGGGGGGGGGGGTCTGCCACAAGGGAGGGGGGAGAGAATAATGGACAAAGGAGGACCAGGCATGGGGGGGCTGCCTTGAGGAAGGGGGGAAGAACTAAGGTGGTCCTGGCGGGGGGGGGGGTTGGAAGTTGTAACATTGTCAGCACCCTTTATTGGCGACTATTTGCATACCTTGGGTATACGAGCAAAGAGTTTCACTATGACGGGTCACATATGACAATAAAGTATTCAATTCAATTTAATTCTTTCATTTTTTTAGAGCTTTTTAGAATAATTGTGGGGTGGGAGATCGCAATCTTCACGTGGTCCGCTCTGTTTCGACGAATGCAAATACCTGGCGTGCAAATTCGAATAAGATCAAATAGAACAAGTTGTCCTGCAACTTTAGGCAGCGCACGTCATACGCAAGAAAAAGAAGAATTGTCCTTCAACTAACAAATGTTACCAAGACTCTTAGTTTTGAGTGACATGTCTTATTTCCGATTTACACCACAACATTCACAGACGGTCATCACTTCACATCATAAGCATGGCCCCAAATCCTCCAGGGGTTACTTTAAGTAAATTAGCACATAAATATTAATATTTGATTTAACCAGAGAGCAGACACCTCATCAGATTACCATCTCTTCCACATGTGACATCAGTAAACCATGCGTGAAATTCTAAAATACCTTCAATTAATTCATCCAAATAATTAACTTGTTTTCTGTAAATCTGGATGACATGTTAATCAGCACAAAATATCCGACAAATTAAAAGTGATGAATTATATTAGTGCAATGTACACAAGTATTTTTCTGTGTCATTATTTTTATGTTGTTAATTTGCTGAAGCTAAGATTTTGACCCTGGGGCAAAGGAAGGGTTTGTAATCTGTTGGGAAATAGGTGAGTTTGAGTCATTTCTAGCTGGTTGCTAGTTAAAGGGTAGACAGAGCTGAACCCAGTGACGTAGATAATGATGAAAGGTCACACAAAGCAAAATGCTTTTATTCTTACATCTTCTTGATCTCTCGGCTCTGTTTTTTAATGTCATTTAATTATTTCGCAAATGCCTTGATCAATAATTATTTTCATGTGTAGTTAGTGAATTTGCTTCCCTTCAAATGAATGGACGTCTTTCAATAAAACTCGTAATGTGTTGACAATGGTTTTCCATTTCGGTTATGTCAGGTACTTATTTTCATAACAGGACTGGGTTTTGAGTTTCATTTGTCACACGGTCTGTGAATTATTCTATGCGTTAATGATTTCATGCCTTGAAAACACTGGTTTGGCTTTTAATCTTTAAGCAACTCAGAGGCATTCAGTTTAATCAGTGATGATGGTGCTCTTTCAACCAAAGTATGAGGTGATAATCTGTTAAGTAACAAGCATCTGTTCCCTTTGTTCCCAATGATGCAACCTGCAACTTGAGTGAATAAACATAAAACATTTATATATCCACTGATAAGCAAGTTAAAAAAAAAAACTGGCAATTAAATTGAAACCGAATACATGTAGAGTATTAACGGTTACAGGATTGGCAAATTTAACACAGAAAATTATGGTTTAAAATCATGTTCGAATTTTTGGGGACATTTTGATTCCTGCAACAGGTTGTTTGATCCAGAGACTATAGAACATTGGAAAATGATCACCAATGCATCCACCTCCTTGAGTATTCTGGGATGCAGACCATCAGGCACCATCCTGGGGATTTATCTGCCTTCATTACCTAACACCATTTTTTGACTAATGTGGATTCCCTTCAGTTCCTCCCTCCCACTAGGTCCTCGGTCCCCTAGTATTTCTGGGAGATTGTTTCTGTCTTCCTGAGTGAAAACATAACCAGAGTACTCTTTTAACTGTTCCGCCATTTCCTTGTTTCCCATTATAAATTCACCTGTCTCTGATTGTTAGAGACCATAATGCATTTGTCATCACTAATCTTTTTTTCTTTTTTAGATATCAAAAGAAGCTTTTAGTAAGTTTTTATATTTCCCGCAAGCTGTCTTTCGTGCATTTAAGAAACAGATAGACAGGTACATGGATAGGACAGGTTTGGAAGGATACGGACCAAACGTGGGCAGATGGAACGGGTGTAGCTGGCCATGTTGGCCGGTGCGGGCAAGTTGGGCCGAAGGGCCTGTTTCAACACTGTATCGCTCTTTGACTTTATGGCCACTAATATATCTGTTTCAACCGCAACCCCCGGGAGCCAATTCCAGGACCTCACCACCCTCTGTGCAAAAGACTAGCCCCCTCACAACTCCTTTAAACTTTGCCCCTCTCACCTTCAAACTATACTTGGAGAGCTTGGCACATTGGCAGAATGCTATTCTCCTTGTCACTTGAACCCAATAATTTACAGTCAATGTCTTTTTATTTATTTTACTGTATATTACTCAATATCACGTGTTGAGAACGATATGGGCCAAAAGCAGGCAGGTAGGTAGGTGGGGCAAGTAGGTCGGCATGGGTAAGTTGTGCTGAAAGGCCTGTTTCCTGTTTGGCTCCATGACTAGAGGCCATAACTTTAATGAGAGAGGGCCAAAGTTTAAATAGATGGTATAAAGAAGAATCCTAAAATATGAAGAGTAAAAGGGTAGTAAAGGAGAGAGAAAGTCCCCATCGGGATCAATATGGTGGTTATAGTGACATAGTGTCATGCAGTGTGTAAACAGGCCCTAAGCTAAAGGGCCTGTCCCACTTAGGCGATTTTCTAGGCGACTACAGGCGACTACTAGGCTGTTGCCACATGGTCGCTGGGGTGTCGCCAGGATGGTCGTGAGTCGTCTCCTCAGTCGCCCAAAGAGTCGTAGCGTCTTTCTGGTCGCCACTGGATTTTCAACATGTTGCAAGATTTTTCGGGGACAATCGCCCGACTGTGGGTTGACGCCAATGAGCGTAGCTTGACTTCTCCTGACACTGGGCTGAATGTGTCTTTTTCAATACCCAATGCAGACAGTTTAATTTACTGCCTCAATATAGGACACAAAGAATGGGCAACTGTGCATTTGTCCCGAACTGTAAACAAACAGGAAGAAAGGCAACAATAAACAATTATTCACTCAGACAGCTTCCAATCTGTTCTAATTTTCTGTTGATTTAAGATCCATATTTTCATTTAGGTGCCGGAAGAACAAGTAAATAAAATAAACAGAAAATAATCAATGCACCAGGGTGTATGTAAATTCTGTTTCCAGGATTGTGAAGCCAAAACTGGAACGATATCAAAACTAACCTCTCATTTGTCGCTTTCAGTCACAACATCTCACTTCCGTTGCAATCATTTAGTTTAGAGATGCAGCATGGTAACAGCATAAATATCTCAAAGGAAACCAGAGAAAGACGGTGAAAAATCCATCAGCTTCTCTTTTCTAAAGTTATGAAGCCTTGAGTGAAGTACTGATGTTCCCAACAAACTTGTGGCTAAATTTACCTCGCGCTGCTAATTGTGTAACATTTTCAGATCAGATATTTAAACTTAATATGGGCAAAATTGATCAATTTGTTAGAAATGTTACATCTACAGTGAGGGCTGTGGAGGGTTGAGGTCCCGACCGCGGGGGAAAATGGAGGAGGACTGGCCAAATTTTGTGCCTTCCACCACAGTGATGAATGCTGTGGTGGATGGTTTGTGGTAAATTTTTGGTGTGTTTTTGTGTGTTCTTTTTCATTGCACCGCTGCTGGCAAATACATTTCACTTGCACTTTATGTGCAATGTGACGAATAAAACTGATTGTTGATTGTTGATTGTTGATCAGTATTCATTGACTTTAATATCATCAGTAACGAGGAGGTGTGTGGCTGTTTTTGCCAGATTTACATAATTTCTAGGGCAGCACGGTGGCGCAGCGGTAGAGTTCCTGCCTTATAGCGCCAGAGACACGGGATAGATCCCGACTGCGGGTGCTGTCTGTACGGAGTTTGTTCGTTCTCCCCGTGACCGCGTGGGTTTTCTCCGAGATCTGCGGTTTCCTCCCACACTCCAAGGTCGTACAGGTTTGGTGGTTAATTGGCTTGGTATAAGTGTAAATTGTCCCAAGTGTGTGTCGGATAGTGTTAATGTGTAGGGATCGCTGGTCGGTGCGGATCCGGTGGGCCAAAGGGCCTGTTTCTGCACTGAATCTGTAAACTAAACTAAACGATTGGAATTGTTTTATAAAGTAATTAAATAGTACTGCACAGGAGCAGGCACTTCAGTCTGCAATGTCTGTCCTGAACATGATGCCAAGACCAACTCTGACCTGCCTGCACATAATCCATAAAGAAATATAACAAAATAATGACTATATTAAAGCAGCAGCTTTGTCTCAGATGTGTTTGGAAGCTGGGACAGTAAATATTATTACTAGGCATTAAGGTTCAAAGTAATGCAATTATACAATAATCCAAATACACTTTATTGTCACATGTACCTAGGTACAGTGAGATTCTTAGTTTTTGCATACAATGCAGAAAGTATGCACAGTCACCACATATCTGGCACCATCAAAGTTGCTAAGGTACACATTAGAGGTCCCTTGCATCTCCTCCAAAGAGGTTCAACTCCTCCAACCTCATCTACTGCATCCACTGTTCCAGGTGTCAACTTCTCTACATTGGCGAGACCAAGCGCAGGCTTGGCGATCGCTTCGCCCAACACCTCCGCTCAGTTCGCACTAACCAACCTGATCTCCCGGTGGCTCAACTCTTCAACTCCCCCGCCCATTCCGAATCCGACCTTTCTGTCCTGGGCTTCCTCCATTGCCAGAGTGAGGCCCAGCATAAATTGGAGTAACAGCACCTCATATTTCATTTGGGTATGAGCGGTATGAACATTGACCTCCAATTTCAGGTAGTCCTTGCTTTCTCCCTCCTTCCCCTCCCCTTCCCAGTTCTCTCACAGCCCACTGTCTCCGCCTCTTCCTTTCCTTTTCTCGGCCCCCTGACATCCGTCCGTAGAAGGGTCTCGACCCGAAATGGCGCCTATTCCTTCTCTCCATAGATGCTGCCTCACCCGCTGAGTTACTCCAGCGTTTTTGTCTACCTTTGATTCTTCCAGCATCTGCAGTTCTTTCTTAAACTAAATGGAGGATCTGGTCATTATGCTGGTGAGTTCAAAATCACTGGGGGAGTGGTTCCACTTTCTATTGCTGCCAGTACTGCCAGTACCATTCTTCATCATTCGTGATTGCTCCTCCGACTTAAATTGCATTTTATAAAATGGAAATGACAAGTATTCCTTTAGGGTCTGATTACATTGTGTGATTTAGATGAGAAATAACACTTCATGAATGACCAACAAATAGAGACATATGAATGCATGGGACATGTCGTCTTCATCTATCACTAACTAATGTGGGAGCCAATGGAATAGAAACTTACAGGACTAGAGGGCTAGTGATTAGCTCTGTCAGCTCTAACCATCCAGGCAGCACGGAGAAAAATCCACAGCCGCACAATAGGCAGAGTTTAATTTTGTCCTTTTTGTTTGTACAAAGGATTGAGGATGAAATCCATCAGACCCATCAATGCTCATCCAATCAAAGAGTCATAGTCATACAGTATGGAAACAGGCCCTTCGGCCCAACTTGCCCACACCGGCCAACATGTCCCATCTACACTAGATCCACTTGCCTGCATTTGGCCCATATCCCTCCAAACCTGTCCAATCCGTGTGCCTGTCTAAGTGATTTTTAAACATTGGGATAGTCCTTGCCTCAACTACTCCATCTGGCAGTTCATTCCATACACCCATCACCATTTGTGTGAATGAGTTACCCCTCGGATTCCTATTAAATCTTTCACCCCCCCTTACCTTACACCTATGTCCTCTACTCTGGACAGGCAACTCTGTGTGTCAACCCGATCTATTCCTCTTTGGATTTTATGCAGTCCTTTAGCTGGTGCAACCTATGTCCTTGACCCGTTCAATTACTCGTAGAGCTAACACTTCAACAGAAAGTTGAAAAACGATTGTGTAAATAGACTCTGAAAACTCTAAAAACTCCTTCCTGTATGTTCTGCCATCAACACTCGCCAGAAATCCCCATAACTAACCATACACTTAAATATATGATTCCTTTAAATACGTCTCAATGCCATTGGGACTGGAATTCAAAATACATTGCGTAGAAAGGTACTGCAGATGCTGTTTACACCGAAGAAAGACTCCACAGTCAAAAAGGCACACCAGAGGATGTACTTCCTACGGCAGCTGAGGAAGCACAATCTGCCACAGGCAATGACGGTCCAATTCTACACGGCCATCGTAGAGTCTGTCCTCACCTTCTCCATCATGGTCTGGTTTGGCTCAGCCACCAAGCACGACACCTGGAGGCTGCAGCGAATCGACCGATCAGCAGAGAAGATTATTGGCTGCAACTTTCCTTCCATTGATGAACTGTACACTGCAAGGGCCAGGAAGTGAGCGGGCAAGATCTTCTCTGACCCCTCTCACCCTGGCCACAAACTCTTTGAATCACTTCCCTCTGGAAGACGACACCGGACTGTCAAAGCTGCCACAGCCAGACATAAAAACAGTTTTTATCCACAAATAGTTGCTCTACTCAACAGCCAAAAATCTGTAGCCTCCCTTTGATCTGGTATTTTGTTGGTTCACATGCTTGATCAATGGTATTTTATCATGAATGTTTTATTATTATTAATGTTTAGTGTTTTCTGAGTCATTCGTAACTGTCACTGTATGTCATGTTGTTACTTGTGGGCGGAGCAACAAGGCAAATTTCTTGTATGTGAATACTTGGCCAATAAACTTACTTACTTACTTTCTTAAAATGCTGGATTAACTCAGCAGGTCAGGCAGCATCTATGGAGAAAAGGAATAGGTGACGTTTCGGGTTGAGACCTTCATCATACAGAAGGGTCTCGACCTGAAACATCATCTATTCCTTTCCCTTTTCTCCACAGATGTTGCCTGACTCATTCAAAATACACGGTGGCCTAGCGGTAGAGTTGCTGCCCGAGACCCGGGTTCGATCCCGACTGCGTGTGCTGTCTGTGCAGAGTTTGTACGTTCTCCCATGACCAGCGTGGGTTTTTCCCGGGAGCTCCGCTTTCCTCCCACACTCCAAAGACGTACAGGTTTATAGCTTCATGGGCTTGGTAAAGTTGTAAATTGTCCCTAGTGTATGTAGGATGGTGTTAGTGTGCCGGACTAGCTGGATGGCGTGGACTCGGTGGGCCGAAGGGCCTGTTTCCGCACTGTATCTCTAAACTAAACAAAACATTGCATCAGTCCCAAAGATCATAAGGTCGTTTGCTGATAGTAGCAGGATTAGGCCATTCGGCCCATCAAGTCAACTCCACCATTCAATCATGGCTGATCTATCTTTCCCTCCTAACCCCATTCTCCTGCCTTCTCCCCATAACCCCTGACCCCATGACTTACTATATTTCCCATATTTTCAATAGTATTAGCCAGATCTGGAATAAATCCTGCTGTAACCAGTATTTCAGGAATGCTATTTTATTGAAAATAATCCACAAATTCATCAACCCTACACAATAACATGTTGAAAAATTGCAATTCATTTGATGTTACCCTTAAAACCACATTAAAGATTCATCATTTTTGCTCAGGATGCACATAAATTTTAGTGTAAATACCACAGTCTCAGGTTCATTACAAACTTCTCTTTTGTTCCCATCAATTCCTTTTTTCGTCCCATCAATAATCAACACTAAAGGTGTCACATCGTTCAAAATGAAACAATTGTAACCAAACTGATGAAAAGCTGCCCCCTGCTGTAAGTTTACATGTATTGCAAGAATTATTTGCACCACATCAGACTTCGTGAAATAGAACCATATTATTTTAACACAACAAAGAAGTCTGGAGATAAACCCAAAGCCAAAACAACTCAACAAAAAGAGAAAACATTTGCTAACATGCTTAATAACTTTGTGCCATCAGTACTGCAGTCTATTATTTTTCATCCAGTCAGTGGAGAATACACACCTTTATCCAGTTAAATTACAAGATTAAATTTCAGTCTAAAGAAGGGTCTCGACCCGAAAAGGCACCTAGTACCTTATCTCCAGAGATGCTGTCTGACCCGCTGAGTTACACCAGCTTTTTGTGTCTATCTTCGTTTTAAACAAGCATCTGCAGTTCCTCCCAACAAATAAATTATAAGATACCGTATATACCTTCAGCAATTTGGAATGTTGTGACTATTAAAATGCTTCAAAATTATTTGTCTGTACTGTATTAATAATATAATTTTTTACGCAAAGGTAGAATACTTAAGCATTTGTGGAATTTGTTTCCACGGGGGGCGGCTGGATATAATTTAAAACGATGTATAAACTCGTAGATGCAAAAAAGCATTCATTGGGATGGCGAAAGCAGGGACATACTATTAAGATAGATGGCCAACTCTCTTCATCTTAAATGCTAGAACAGGCTCAAAGGGCCAAATGATCTTCTGCTATTATTGTCTACGTTTAAATGATCAAATCTGGTAAACCTTTTCAAAGAGCTAATTTTCAACAACATATTACGCTTTTAGACATTGTAAAAATATTGTGCTAGACCATCAGTGTTCTGCAGTAAACCACCGCTGGCCTTGGTTATTTCTTCTCGAATTGGTGCATTTTGCAACTTGGAATCCATATCGGATCACACCAGCGCAGAAATTATTTGGATGTAACATACAGCGTAATATGCACACAATATACAGCGATTAATGCAATCGCAAAGGAATCTTATTACTAAAGCATTTCTCAGAATTATAGCAAATTTCTACAAAAAATAAAAAAATAAACATGCTCTGTTAAACATCACGTAAATCTAGGAATTGGCTCCATATCAACCTATTCAAGAGCCCAGAGTGTTTAATTGTCTTATGGACCAACACGGAACAATGAAATTCTTACTTACAGCAGTATGACAGGAACTTGAGAACTAGTCCATTCAGAAATATACTGATATATTAAATACGCTAAATCTAGATCCTTTCTGTGCTGGTGTGGTACTCTAGAGCCTTAAAGTTGAAATATACACTAATTCTAGAATAAATAGCCATGGCCTGGCGATTTTTTTTAAACTGTAGCCTACTGATCAGACATAATGAATGTTAAATATAACACTTATTAAATATTAATGGTTCAAAAACATGATCTACAGGAACTATTTTTCCGATTAATAGTCCATGAAACATTAAATTGTATTCCAAGATTCTGCTCACTTTTTCATTCAAGCTAACTGCATGAATAGCTTCATCGCCTTTGTATGCAATCATTTGAACGCAGCTCTAAGAATCAGCACTCAAAACTGCTCTTTTCCTAAATACTTTCTACAGAAAATGTAATTAAAATACTAATTTCTAACTGCAAGGAAATGTTAAGTACTTAAAGGATTTTTACTAGCACAGGCAAGTTTAAATCTGCACATATGGAAGTAAAAAGTTCTCTTTGCTTATTTATATTCTAAACAATCATTTTGCTGAATGATTGGGAAGAAACAATTTGCTTTAGTTCAGCCCATTGCATCTCCAGGACAGGGAAACACTTTTTTAAACCACTAAAATAAATGCTGTTATGTAGAAAAACACAAACTGTTGTCTACAAGTAATAGAGACCACTATTTTTGGCAAAGTTTCATTACTTTGTATCAATTCAACATGTCTATTTGTTTACACAATTTAAATGAATGCACTCCAGTAATTGACTCAATAAGTTGCAATACTTTTTAACAAATCATCTCATCGAAATCCATCACGTGGCTTAAAGAAGGTAGCAAATTTAACAAAGCGAAACACTCCTGGGTTCTTCAGAGGAATGACAGCAAACACTTAACTTCAAGGGTGGTGCAGCGGTAGAGTTGCTGCCTTACAGCGCCAGAGACCTGGGTTCGATCCAAACTACCAGTGCTGTCTGTATGGAGTTTGTACATTCGTATGGGACCAATACGGGATATCTCCAGGTGCTCTGGTTTCTTCACACACTCCAAAGACGTACAGGTCTGTAGGTTCATTGGCTTGGTAAAATTCTAAATTGTCCCTAGTTGTGTACTTCCGATGCCAGAACTCCATCGTCTGGCGAGAGGGCCCATAACATCGGGCCGCTGTTGCAGCGACTGCGGAGGCCTCAAATAGGCCCCGACCTCAGGTAAACACAGAGGATGAAAACTTCAATTTTTTTGTGCCTTCCCTCTCAGTGGAAAATGCTGATTCTGCTGTGAGGGGAAGTTCATGTTAAATTCTATAGTGTGTTGTATCTTTTCTCTTTTTTATTTTATATGGATGTATGGAAACCTAATTTACAATAAACAATAGGTGCAGGAGTAGGCCATACGGCACTTCGAGCCAGCACCGCCATTCAATGTGATCATGGCTGATCATCCCCAATCAGTACCCCTTTCCTGCCTTCTCCCCATATCCCCTGACTCCGCTATTTTTAAGAGCCCTATCGTGCTCTCACTTGAAAGTATCCAGAGAACCGGCCTCCACTGCCCTCTAAGGCAGAGAATTCCACAGACTCACCACTCTCTGTGAGAAAAAGTGTTTCCTCATCTCTGTTCTAAATGTCTTACTCCTTATTCTTAAACTGTGGCCCCTGGTTCTGGACTCCCCCAACATCCCTATTCTGGAACCTGCCATCCCAGGAATCAACATTCTGGACTCCCCCAACATTGGGTACATGTTTCCTGCCTCTGCTTCCCGGGGGCATGAACATCGAATTCTCCCAATTTTGTTAGTCCTTGCTGTCTCCTCCCATCCCCCAGCCTTCGGGCTCCTCCTCCTTTTCCCTTTCTTGTCCCCGCCCACCCCCTCCCCCGATCAGTCTGAAGAAGGGTTTCGGCCCGAAACGTTGCCTATTTCCTTCGCTCCATAGATGCTGCTGCACCCGCTGAGTTTCTCCAGCTTTTTTGTGTAACCTTATACGCTGCACTCTCTCAATAGCAAGAATGTTCTTCCTCAAATTAGGGGACCAGAACTGCACACAATACTCCAGGTGTGGTTTCATTAGGGCTCTGTACAACTGCAGAAGGACCTCTTTGATCCTATACTCGATTCCTCTTGTTATAAAGGCCAACATGCCATTCGCTTTCTTCACTGCCTGCTGTACCTGCATGCTTACTTTCATAGACTGATGTACAAGGACCCCCAGATCCCGTTGTACTCCCCCTTTTCCCAACTTCACGCTATTTAGATAGTAATCTGCCTTCCTGTTTTTGCTACCAAAGTGGTTAACCTCACATTTATCCACATTAAACTTCATCTGCCATGCATCTGCCGACTCCCCCAACCTGTCTAAGTCATTATGCATTCTCATAGCATCCTCCTTACAGTTCACACTGCCACCCAGCTTTGTGTCATCTGCAAATTTGCTATTTTCTTTGTTCTATGTAAATTTCTTCTATGTAAAGCACTTTGGTTTCAACGCGAGTTGATTTAAATGTGCTATATAAATAAAATGTACTTACTTACTTACTGGTGTGTAAGATAGTGCTAGTGTGCAGGGATTGCTGGTCAGTGTAGACTCAGCAGGGCGAAGGGCCAGCTTCCCCGCTTTATCACAAAACTAACCTAAACAAAGTCATAGTCTATGATATTAGGGCAATTCATGGAGTTATACAGCGTGGAAACATGGCCTTCAGCCCCACTTGCCCACACCAACCAATATGCCCTTTTAACACTAGTCCAACCTGCCTGAGTTTGGCCCATATCCCTCTAAACCTGTCCTATCCATGTACCTTCTTCTACTTCATCTTCTTCTTGCATATGGCGGGAACAGCCCAAAGTTGGAGGACAACTTAGAAACATAGAAAATAGGTGCATGAGTAGGCCATTCCGCCCTTCGAGCCTGCACCGCCATTCAATATGACCATGGCTGATCATCCAACTCAGTATTCTGTACCTGCCTTCTCTCCATACCCCCTGATCCCTTTAGCCACAAGGGCCACATCTAACTCCCTCTTAAATATAGCCAATGAACTGGCCTCAACTACCTTATGTGGCAGAGAATTCCAGATATTCACCACTCTCTGTGTGAACAATGTTTTCCTCATCTCAGTCCTAAAAGATTTCCCCCTTATACTTAAACTGTGACCCCTTGTTCTGGACTTCCCCAACATCGGGAACAATCTTCCTGCATCTAGCCTGTCCAACCCCTTAAGATTTTGTAACTTTCTATAAGATCCCCCCCCCCCTCAATCTTCTAAATTCTAGCGAGTACAAGCCGAGTCTATCCAGCCTTTCTTCATATGAAAGTCCTGACATCCCAGGAATCAGTCTGGTGAACCTTCTCTGTACTGAACTTGTTCTATTTGATCTTATTTGATTGTGCACGCCAGGTTGATTGCATTCGTCAAAACAGGGCGGACCATGTGATGGTTGCAATCTTCCACCCTATCCATGTACTTGTCTAAATGTTTCTTAAACGTGACCAAGGGATTAGTCAAAGGTACACATTTTTACGAGTGACCATAGGGTAAGAGGCACATTAAGAGGTTTGGTGAGAGAATTCAAAAGTAGTGTGACTTAGCAACTGAAGGCATGCCCACCAAACATGGGGAATTATGGGATAGTCAAGAGGGCAGAATTGGAGAAGTGAAGATGACGAGTTTAGGACTAAAGAGAATTATAGATAGAGAGATGCAATGTCATTGAAGAAATTGAAAACGAAGGTTAATGAGATTACTGCGGTAGAGTTGCTGCCTTACAGCCAATGCAACGCCATAGACCCAGGTTCAATCCTGACTATAGGTGCTTGTCTGTACAGAGTTTGTACGTTCTCCCCGTGACCTGCGTATTCACCGAGATCTTTGGTTTCCTCCCGCACTCCAAAAACATACAGGTTTGTAGGTTAATTGGCTTTGTAAATATAAAAATTACCCCTAGCAGGTGTAGGATAGTGGTAGTGTGCAGCAATCGCTGGTCGGTGCAGATCAGGTGGGCCGAAGGGCCTGTTTCCATGCTGTATTTCTAAACTAAACTAAAATGCGACCTGCCATTGATCAGCAAATATCTGACTGGGTAATTAGGAAGGTGATAGGACAAGAGAGGGGAGAGAGAGAGTGAGAGGAGAGAGATAGTGTGACGGAGAGAGAATGAGAGATTGAGAGTAACAAAAGCACAGATAAACTTACAACTATGGATGAAGTATCCTACAACGTGCAAATTTGGCTCCACTGCTCAACTTGCCCATGACAACCACGATACCCATTTAAGCTAGTCCTGTTAGCCAGTGTTTGACCTTTTCTCTCCAGACCTTTCCGATTGATGTACCTGTCCAAATGTTTTTAAATGTTTTTATTGTACCTGCCTCAATCACTTCTTCTGAAAGCTTATTCCATACAACTTTCAGCCTCTGTGAGATTTTCCCCACAGGTTTCTATTAAATCTTTCCCCTCTCACTATAAACCTGTGCTCTCTAGCTCTTGATTTCCCAACCTTCGGAGAGACTGTATTACACCCACCCTATCTATGCCTCTCTATTTATAGACCACCATAACATCACCCCTCAGTCTTCTACTCTCCAAGGAAGCAAAACTGAACACAATACTCCAAATATGGCATCATAAATCATCTTCCACAACTGCAACATAACATCCTAAACTAGTATACTCAATGCTCTTACTAATGAAGGACAGCATAACAAACAACTTATTCACCAGAGAAAGACACAAAATGCTGAGATAACTCAGAGGGACAGGCAGCATCTCTGGACAACATGGATAGGTGAGGTTTCGGGTCGAGACCTTCTTCAGACTGATCGGTGGGGGAGGTGGAAGAATGCTTTTTTTTTTTTAATTTTAATTCCATTTCAATTTTATTTTTAATATGTTTTATTATTTATTTATTATTTATTTTTATTATTTCTTTGTGATTTTTTTAATGATACTGCCTGTAAGGGAAATTCATTTCGTTGTCTCAAATTGAGACAATGACAATAAATTTGAATACAATACAATACAAAGGAAGAGAGGAGCAGAACAAACCATGGCTGGTATTAAGTGAACTCAGCCGACGGGGGCTTTGATATGCAGATTGTTGACAAAGGCTAGAGACAGGTACAAGCGAAAAAGATAGTTGCGAATTGTGTAGCGCAAGGATAGAAAAGTTGCTGCATTTCCTCTTTGCTCCCATAATTCTGCTCTCCCCACACCCAACTAGAATATGTTGTCGCCGATCAACTGGACTCTGACAACTTGCATTCCATTTCCAGACACACTTCGTTTGCTGGTGCACATGGAGACTGGTAGAGTCCCAGTTACCGAGCTACTCTGAAATTCCACCCAGAACTGTCAGCTTTTATGAAGATTTTAACCCTTGAAATCATGCGCACTTTCTTATCGATCACAATACAATCTCAAACCACCAATACAAATACAATAACACTGAGATAAATAAAACTATATGCTAATCTGATGAAGGGTCTCGACCCGAAACGTCACCATTCCTTCTCTCTAGAGATTCTGCCTGTCTCGCTGAGTTACTCCAGCATTTTGTGTCTACCTTCGGTTTAAACCAGCATCTGCAGTTCTTTTCTATACGTGTTATTTAATCCTTTATCTGTATTTTATTTTAGGAAGGATGATTATCAAGAACCTGGTGCTCTAGGTTACAGCTAGCTGTACGTCAAAGGATGTCTATCAAGAACCTTGTGCTATACGGCAAAGGATATCCAAGGGTGCTGCACAGCTACCTTAACCCTTGTCATACTGAACCTTCCACAAATAAAGCTCCCTTGGTCTTCTCCTTTCACCCCATCAGCCTTCACATCCAACAAATCATCCTCTTACATTTCCAGCACCTCCAATCTGATCACACCACTAGTCACAACTTTCCATCTCCACACCTTTCAGTCTTTGGCAGAGATTACGCCCTCCGTAACTCCTTGGTTCATTCATCCCTACTCACCCAAACCACCCCCTCCCTCCCTGGGTACTTTCCCCTGCAACTGCAGGCACAGTAATATCTCCCAGGGCCCTAGAGGTCCTTCCAGGTAAGACAGAGGGTCACATGCACCTGGTCTAACCTCATCTACTTTCAAAAGTTGCTTGGCCTAATGGTATGCAATTTCCTAAGAAATGCTAGGAACTCCACTTGGAACTGCGTGTAATTGCTCACCTATCTTTGAGGAAGATAATGACTCTTGTAGAAACAAGGAAGTGCAGATACTGGTTTTCAAAAAAAAAAAGACAAAGTGCTGGATTAACTCAGTGGGTCAGGCAGCATCTCTGGAGAACATGGATAGGCAATGTTTCGGATCAAGACCCTTCTTCAGACCTGGTCTTTATAGAATCATAGAGTGATACAGTGTAGAACCAGGCCCAACTTGCCCACACCGGCCAACATGTCCCAGCTTCACTAGTTCCACTGCCTGCGCTTGGTCCATATCTCTCCAGTCCTATCCATGTGCCTGTCTGTTTCTTAAACATTGGGATAGTCCCAGCCTCAACTATCTCCTCTGGCAGCTTATTCCATACACCCACCACCTTTTGCGTGAAAAAAAATACCCCTCAGATTCCTATGAAATCTTTTCCCCTTCACCTTGAACCTATGTCCTCTGGTCCTCGATTCCCATACTCTGGGCAAGAGATTCTGTGCATCTGCCCGATCTATTCCACTCATGATCTTATGATTCTTGATGTGTTGTGTATTCATTCATTTATTGACTCGCAAACTCGGAGACAACCTCTCTGCTGCCTTCCCACCTGCTTTCTAACATTGATCTTGCGGAGGGCAAAGTTTAAGCCTCTTTCATACTGTAGTTTCCCAGCAGTTGCACTGTGTCATGCATTGTTTTTTGTGACCCAGCAAACAGCGTATAAACATAGATATGTCTTGAGTAAATGACAGCAGCATGAACATTACACTTACAACACTTTTGAAGGGTGTTTTGGAGGTTATAACAATTTAATTATTTGGCTCAAAAGGAGACTGATATTGATAAGAAATGTAATGTTGAGGCTCTCTATAAGGTGCTGGTCAGGCCACATTTGGAGTACTGTGAGCAAATTTGGGCCCCAGATCTGAGGAAGCATATGCTGGCTCTGGAGAGGGACCAGAGGAGAATTACAAGAATTATTCCAGGAATGAGTGGTTTAGCATATGATGTGTGTTTGACAGCACTGGGCCTGTACTCGCTGGTGTTCAGATGATTGAGGAGGGGGGTGAGGGGGGAAACACCTCATTGAAACTTACAGAATAATGAAAGGAATAGTGGATGTGGAAAGGCTATTTCCACTAGTGGGAGAGCCTACGACCAGAGGTCAGAGCCTCAAAACTAAATGGTGCTCTTTTAGAAAGGAGGCGAGGAGGAACTTCTTTAGTCAGAGCGTAGATAATCTTTGGAACTCATTGCCACAGAGGACTGTGGAGGCCAAGGCAAGAGGATATTTTTACAGCAGAGATAGAGAAATTATTGATTAGAACAGGGTCAAGGGTTATGGGAAGAAGGCAGGAAATTGGATTAGGAGGCAGAGATCAGCCATGATTGAATGGCAGAGTAGACTCAATGGGCCAAATGGCCTAATTCTACTCCCATAACTTGTGATAAGTACATGGACCTGCTGAATCCAAGGCTTGCTGAATGACACATATACCAGCATTACATTGGGGAGCCTACCTTACCAATACTATATTAGTCAATGCTGGTGAGCATCAGATTTATTACTCGTTACATAGGATCACCCAGTCTGGAGATGAGGAAGCAAAACTATATATTTTTTAAAGTAGAGACACAAGGAACTGCACATGCTAGAATCTTGAGCAAAACCCCAAATTGCTGGAGGAACTTAGTGGGGCAGGCTGCATCTGTGAAGGGAATGGACAAGTGACGTTTTGGGCCAGGAACCATCTTCATACCGATTTGAAGAATAATACTGATTTTAAAATTAATAGTTTAAAAAAGTTATTTTTTTCACTAAATTTATTGCTTTACTTTAAGTATGGTTTTTAAATGTCTTTTGAAAAAGTGACAAAACACACTCCTATCTTTGATAAAAGACTGTGCTCCATGACTAGTGCCTTATCAGGACTGTGTGGGGCACAGCCTCAGCAGGACACCATCAAAGACCTGCTTACTGCTGAGCAGAGTGAACTTAATTACTGGAGCTCCCCATAACTGCAAATGGGTGGGGCATTGCAAATGTGTATAAAATCCATAAGGGGGGAAGGGGTGGTTAGATAGGGTGAATGCATAGTCTGTAATCTGGAGTAAAAATGTATAACCCAATGGTTTCAAGTTTAGCAATCCAAATATTTATACGTACATTTTGACAGTGACTGAGAACATGTTATGATGGGGTATGGTTTGGGTGAGGGATGGAAAGAAGTATGGAGAAAAGAAGACTTGCATGTATACAATGTCTTTCACCAACTCAGGATATGCCAAAGTTCCATACAGTCATTGAAGCATGTTTTTGAAAGATGTCCAGTGTTGTAATAAAGGAAGCAAAACTCGCAGTGGGTTCCATAGAGCTCCCACAAACAGCAATGTAAGAACATTTAGGGTCATTTTTACTTCATTGAGACGTTCATTGCTCTATCCAAAAGATGGTATCTCCAAGCCTAGATTTGTGTGCTCCAAACTCTGGAGAATTCACAATTACTCAGAGCACAAAAGTTGAGTTATGAATCTGTTTTTTTTAAAAAAAGCACGATTTTGCATGTGTAGTCAGGGAAGTATTTTAGCAACCATTCAAGAGACATTAAATAATTGGAATCACTTGTTAGAATATAAGTTTTAATTTTGACAAGCTTTTTATTCTTTAGGTCCCACACTGGCAGTGGCTGGCCATATCAATGTAAAGTTTATGAGCATCAGATTCTTGATGGAGATTATTCACACCAAACTTTAAATAACTATGGTGACATTTCTGCCAAAATCACCTGCCAATGACAATAAACGGTATTGTATTGTGTTTGCAGCTGATAACTGGAAACCTCTACATACATTACGTACCACTAATTATACATGATAGCATGGTGCCATTATATCAAGCCGTTAGCAAGCAGAATTCATATTTGAGAAAACCTTAATACTTTTCCAACAAATATAAATGGTGGTTCACTTTAATTGAATTCAAACCTTAATTAAATTGTCCACTCTACGGCAAAAGGTTGGGATAACATTTTTGCATCAGTTTAACTTTTGTTTATAGAGAAGTTACAGCTGTATTTTACATTTATTTACAATAAAAAAACTATTATGTAATCAAAGCTTCGAGTTCTAAACTGTTGGATCTGTACCCGTTTCACTGATATTCATAGGCAAGCAGGGAACAAGGTAAAAATATATTCTTTAATAGTGTGCTTTTCTAAAACTTCATACAACCAAACACTCCTCTGAGAAGGGGATTTTTGCATTGATTAACTTGGTGGTGATCTGGTTCAGATGCAAACACCATAGAATTTTTAAAGGATTTAGAAAGAGCATATACATGATCCATGTCTTTCAAATTGTAATCAATAATATAGATTTCCAAGGTAGACAAAAATGCTGGAGAAACTCAGCGAGTGAGGCAGCATCTACGGAGCGAAGGAACAGGTGACGTTTCGGGTCGAGACCCGAAACGTCACCTATTCCTTCGCTCCATGGATTAGATGCTGCCTCACCCGCTGAGTTTCTCCAGCATTTTTGTCTACCTTCGATTTTTCCAGCATCTGCAGTTCTTTCTTAAACATAGATTTCCAAAATGTGCAAAGCATAATCATCTTGCTTTACTGCCTTCCACCATCACAATTCAGAGCAGAATTATACAAATCCAGTATGTCCATTTTGAGAAGATTCAAATTATTTATCAAATATATTTTCACCACTACATTTATTACTTTGGGTATTCACTACACTACCACTGTTTAATTTTTGTTCCATGATTAGTTTTGTTTAGAGATACACCATGGAAACAGGCCCTTCGACCCATCCAGTCCACGCCGACCAACGATCTCCCATACAATAATTCTATGTTATCCCACTTTCGCATCCCACATACTGAGGGCAATTTACAGAAGCCAATTTACCCACAAATCTGCACGTCTTTGGAACGTGTGAAGAAACCAGAGCACCCGGAGAAACCCCACGGGGTCACAAGATGAACGGACAGACAGCACCCGTAGTCAGCATCAAACCTGGATCTCTGGAGCCGTAATGCAGCAACTCTATCGCTGCGCCACTTTGCTGCCCCCTGTTATCCTGAGAGAATTTGTAAAGCATTTCCATGGCTCAATGGCCATACAACTCAAAACACGATGTACATGTCAAATAAAAGACAATTCAGGAGTACTTGATATATGCCAGCATTGCATTGTGATTAATTCCAGTACCTATTATGCACCCATGTTATAAAAACAAGAGTACAAATAGCATTTGTAACATGCAACCCTGTTTCAACATATGCAGAAAATCATTATATCATGAAATGTAAATAAAGTGGCTATCAGATTCCCATCAAGGAAAAATTAGTCTGGCACAGTGTAACATGCAAACAGAAAAAAGACATTCATTCAAAGTATTTGTTCAGAACATTTGCGGCAGGCATCTCTGCTATTTATTGCGTCATTTATCAACATACTTGCTATTTAATCTGCTGTAAAAGATGATAATGCAGTAAATGATGCTGAACATAAAATGAACTAAAATATTTTATCTCACCATGAATGAAAATATTTCTGATCCTGTCAATGTAATGAATCTTTAGATTTGTCACGAGATACAGGTAGCTGAAAATTCCATTAATCAGATGGATGGCCAGTCAAATAATTAGGCTTTTGTGTAACAGCAACAAGTGTTTTATTTCATGGGTTTTTAATTTAGAAAAGCAACTAATTTAATGGATTATTATTTAAAATGCAGAGCAAAATTACCCAAACACTCCAGAAGTGGACACACCACTGAGATTATTGCAGACCTCTTTAATAACAAATGGGATCATAGTTTGCAAGATGTAGAGATTAATATATCAACATTTTGATAAACCCCTCAGTACCAAAATGTTCACACAATACAGTAACAAAAAGCTTTAAGAAATTAACATGTACAATTGATTAGTTTCAGATAAGCTTCGAAAGTGTGCAAGCACGCATACATTTTCAGAAATGCATGGTACATTTTGAACCCGTGCAAATTGGAATAAATCGCAAAAAATATATCACTTTGTGATTGCATTTTTACTTCCATATTCCGATGAATAGGAGCATGCTCTTGTGCATTATGTTCCTATACCTATCTGGTTCAAACTGAAGATTATTAACAGGTAATGCCTCTAGATTAATGCTGACTCTACTGTACAGAATAGTATTTAGCCTAATTCATTAATAACTGCTTCAACAGTTGGGTAACAATGTCAATTTATATTTGGAAATGTTCTCTGCTGCCACCCTTTAGAAACAGTATTTGATTAAAATATATTTAACTAAAGTGCATATTGCAGTGACATGAGTTATCCGGGCTGCTACTCTTCAATTAGAAAGCTACAAGCAAATGCAGAAATATCTCTGAAGATGATGTTCATCTGATCAGCAAAACAACGGAGGTGTTTTAACCAAACTCAAGGAGGACGCTTTGATTGTTTCATAGGGCTGAAGATTGATGGAGGATTAGTGGAGCTGGTAAACGAGAAGATACAGGCGCAAGGAGCTGGAGCAGAGGGGTATAGGAAATAGGGAGAGGTGCACCCTTTTCAAGGAAAGGAGGAGGGGGCCAGGTAGCTACGGAAAGAGAGGGAGGGGTGTGAAGGATTGGGAAATACGAGGATAAAGGGTCAGGGCACCAAATGGAAAGAGATTCAGTGGTGTCTACTCTAGGTACAGGTGGAAAAGGAAGTGACAAGGCAGCTACAGGCAAGGCCATCTTTCCCCGAGTGTACCTCATCTTGCATATATGCTGACAGGCGCTCATACACATGGTAACCTAGTACAACCATTAACATCCATGTAACTGAGCCTGGTCTACGGTCGTCTTGGAGATTGCTGGGCCAGGATCAAGATCTTAGTTTGATATATCCAAGTGATAGCTGGTTGTGCAGTGGCCATCCCACATTCAGATATCAAACACAGGCAACTTTCACTCAATGAATTCTGGGCACTTATGGGCAGCATCAACAGGGAGAGATGCAAACAATGCTCCTTTATCAAGGCCCATAATCTCTCAAGCTCACAAGACATTGCCACCCTGGGGTGAGACATAATGGGCAGAAAAATACCAACTCAAAGCACGACATCTGCAAGGGCAACCGGGAAATGGAACACTGACTCCAATGGGGTGTTTTTGCTGTCCAGTGAGCTATTCTGCCATCTCAGTGACTCACCAAAGGGATAAGTGAACACTTCGTGACTCTATCGCCCCAACACAGAACTAACACGCTACAGCCATCATTGTACATGGCCCAACCACAGAAGCAACAGATGAGACCAAGAATGGCTTCTACTCTGACCCTGAAAGAAACCCTACCCCGGCAACTGCGAACTGATCCTCCTAGGTGACCCGTGTAGGAAGGAACTGCAGATGCTGGTTTAAACCAAAGATAGATACAAAAAGCTGAAGTCTGAAGAAGAATCTCGACCCGAAACGTCACCCATTCTCTCCAGAGATGGCTGCCTCTCCTACTGAGTCACTCCAGCTTTTTGTGCCCATCTCCCGGGTGACCTCAATGCTCGGGTCACAACAGATGCATTCCTCTGGCAAGGCATGAAATGAGAATAGGAAAAACAATTACAGTTTAGTCCTCCTTTAGTTTAGAGATACAGCCCGCCGACTCCGCGCTGACCAGCGATCCCCGCATATTGACACTATCCTACACACACTTGGGACAATTTATACATACAACAAGCCAATTAACCTACATACTTGTATGTCTTTGGAGTCTCCTCCTGACAATATTCTTGCAGGCCCAGTCTTGTTATGACCAACACCAGTCCCAAAACCTTATAGCAACACCCCTGACTCAGGCATTGGTTCTTGTTAAATTATTTCACAGTCTGACCTAAAAACTAAATATAAATATATAATGTATACAATGAATTTGGAACAATGACCTCATTAAATCTGCTTCATAATTTAATAAGATAATGGCTATTCTGATTGTACTCCACGTTCCCCACAATTCCCCACACCTTTCCACTTGTTAAATATCTAGTTGCTTTTGCCATTAAAATATTTAAAGGCACAGTTGTTACTGCTCTTTGAGAAAGCACTCCAAAAACTCATGATCCTTAGAAAATATTTCACATCTCTTCTTAAATGGGCGACTCCGTGCTTTTCAATAGTTCTACATTTGCCTACTGAACTAAGCATCCTCTCCACATCTATCCGATCAAAATCACTCTCACTTTTCTAGACCCCAGCGTAAACAAACCTACCCTGTCCGATGACTCCTGAGAAGACAACACACGATACATTCCCGATACCCAGTCCTGAAAACCTTCTCCAAACTGCTTCTAGTACATGAACTCCTTCCTTAAATAGGGAGATCATTACTAAGCATAAAGCTTCTTTTTAAACGCTCCACTCCAGTTGTGGTCTCAACAATGTCTTACATAAGTTCTGTATTCTATTTTTCTAGCAATAGATGAGAACATTGTTAACTCCTAGTTACATGAAGTGTTTGCTAGGCAGGGTGATGGGAACTCCAAAAGGAATTTAGAAACTAGTGAAACAGAGCTGGAAGGAGACATTAGAAACGTAGTAAACAAAATAAGTAGACAACAAATATAAATTCAAGCAACAAAGAGGGTTAAAGCATAGAAAGTTAGTAAAATGACAAAGATTCAATATCTGAATACGATTTAAAAGTAAACAGGTATGATCTCTTTGCCACTGTGAAAATTTGGTTGAAGAATTATGAATTAAATATACCAAGGAATCTGACATTTAGGAAGAACAGGCAGGAGGACAACCAGGTGATAATATCAATAAGGGAACAGATTGGCACAGTGGCGAGAAATCAACGCAGACCAGAATCAATATGGGCCAAGGTAAGCAATAACAACCGGCAGAAAACATTGGTAGAAGTTATCTACATGCTATCAACCAGTAGTTGTAACATTGAGCATGTCTTAGATCAGGAAATTCGAGGTTCACATAATAAGATGAAAGATGAATTTACGGAATGTGCCAGAGATGCATTTCTAGATTAGCATGTTAAAAAGTGACTGGGGGAAAAAGTTATTTTAGATCTTATCTTATCGTGCCCAATAAGGCAAGTTAATTGATAATCTTGTTGTAAAGGGGGCCTTAGCGAAAGAGTGATGATAATATTAAAGGTGTTGACACCGAGTTTGAATTCAAGGCAAAAACCATGGTCTTAAATCCAAGCAAAGGCACCAAATGAAAGCACGGGAACATTTGGGTGCGTTTGGCTTAAAAGAACACATTGAAATGTATGACAATGAACAGGCAATGATTAGCATTTAAATAAATAACATTGTAAAACAAAAAGAGATATTGACTCATCCTTGACCATCCCTTCTGTATTATGCTTGGGTCACTTCCCATTTATCCGGCAGCCACCCCTCAGCAGAGGCAGATGAAATACAACTGGGCCTTTAGTGAACCAGAACAGCCTTGGGTCATCTGAGGAAGATCAGAAACTCATACATAGCAGTAACTAGTGTACCTGGCAGCAGAGATTCCTGCCCTTATATTTCTGAGTCAAGGACTACCTACATCAGAGCACTGAAGAGATAATGCCAACTGCCTTCAGAAAATCCTCCAAAGCTACTGCCATGATAACCTGGGAGAGAGTATTGTGCCAATGGTTCGCTTATCATGGCAGTCCTTTGGGATTAGGCATCCCCAGCATAAAGGACATAATTGCACTTGCATTGCTCCAATGTTCAGGCCATATTGTTTACATGCGCGACACCAGTCTCCCAAAACAAACATACTATTCAGAGGTCTGTCTAGGGAAGTGAACCAAGCAGATGAAGAAAGAGTTAAGTAACTCCTCACAACCTTTGAAGACGTAACATTCTCTTGGAATCTCTGGCCATGGTCGTTCAAAATGGAGGAGCGTTCAGAATGGCATCAAGAATCTTGAGTGCCACCATCAGGAGCACACAGGTGAGCAAGGAAAATAGGAGTGGGCCACCTTCCAAAATGTCCACATCTAGCACCTTTGCCCCGCCTGTGGCAGAGTTTCACATTGCCCTCAGAACTAGTTCAAGTGAAGTCAGTCAGGCTTAATCCCAAAGGACTACCTACAAAGAAGACATTTGTATGCTCAAGTTAAATTCAATTGTTCTGATCTGTGCATCTAACAGTTCATTTCTCTCTCCACGCCTGGGAACAAACTTTGGTTCTTGCTCTCTTGACCCTGTGTATCAACGAGGGATGGTCTTATTCAATGCACCAGTGCGAAGTGTACTAGATTGCGAAATATTGCACTTTCCAAATATTTTCCAAGATTAATAGTCTAGGAGGCAATCCTCCTTACCTTTCTGGTGGAGAACATGTTCGTTAAATCCTGCACAGCACAGAAATAAATGATTTAACTGAACAACATGTCGGGCTCAGTTATCAAGATATCACTTTTATTTGATCGTTCACCTTCCTCTCTTTTTTCGCCAACAATTGTACTCCATCATGGTATGGCTTCAACTTGTATCTATTCTAGGTGTCAGCCATTCTCTTACCTTTACTTTTAAAGCAGTTGTGTGAATCCATACCTACTAATGTATAATAATTAGGCATTAGCCTCATAGGCATTTAACTTAAATTAGTACTAACTGGCACGTTTACAGTTCCAGGGATGTGTGCAATTATCAGTCAAACAATATTAATCCCAGCACTTGTCAGTGTTGAAGTCCTCTTATTACAGAATGTAAAGCTGGCTCCATTTGGGTGACCGCCTTTAATCAGTGAAGTCTTTAGCTCCATTTGGCAAGCAAGAATGGCTGCATCCAGTTCTGTATGTGCCCTGTGCACAACATAAAACATCAATCCAACGCTTATGCATATCTGTAGCAGAAAGAAAGCAAAAATAACCATCAGGATTGTGTATAATTTCCTCAGTGCATGTGCTGTACTTCCACAAATTTTTTTATTTTATTTTCCGTTAAACTTTCCGTGTGATCAATTCAACATCAAAATAATGGTAAAGTCATTTTGTTTTAGTCAGCAAAGATGGTGGAGGTAAAATGTGTTCTGAATAAACAGCGCTTTATGGCAAATTGTGTTAAAAAAAAATGATTGTAACAATGGGGAAAAGGGAGTTAGGGGGGCTGGAGTTTTTCAGATGCACAATAACAAAGTTATTTTTCTCACAGGATTAAAAAACGTTTTCTTAATATCTATAGGTTTTGTTACTCCAAGCTAAAAATATTAAAACTGCACGTTACGTTGCTCAATAGAGTTTGATGCATAAGCACTAGTGAAGTCGGCAGCCTAGCTAACTTTTTTTGTTGTTTATCATGGTCCTTACAGAGTATGTTTACATATCTGTTGGGCTGCTGCAAGTAAGAATTTAATTGTTCCATTTTGGGACAATAAAACAACTCTCGACTCGACTCCCGAGAACGAAGTGAAAACTGATAATTGAGCGAAGGTTGTGCATAAACAGGATTTATTCCTCCCCCTCAAGACTTTCTTTTTGAAGCGATTGTTTCTGCTTGTCAAGTTAAGGGCCTGTCCCACTTTCCCGAGTTACTCATGAATTCTCCTGAGTTTTCCCCTTGCTTCAAACTCGGAGAATGTCCGTAGTGAGTCCGTAGGAGCCCATAGTGAGTATGTAGGAGTCCGTAGATATTTCGTAGCGGCTCGTAATGCCAGCCGTAGATACTCGGGGCATCAGGTAAGTCGGGACGTTTTTTCAACATGTGGAAAAATGTCCATGAGTAAAAAAAAAAATAGCCCCGAGCCCCGACAGTACCCACAGCTGGCTATTACCGTAATTCTCCGAGTTTGAATCAAGGGGAAAACTCGGAAGAATTTGTGAGTAATTCGGGAAAGTGTGACAGGGGTTTTATAAAGTAAACTGTAGCCACAAGGTTTCTTTGGTTTGTACGAGGTAGACACAAACTGCAGATGCTGGAATATTGAGCAAGAATAAAGTGCTGGAAGAATTCAGTGCATCTGGCAACATTTCCATCACAGAAAATGTACAGGTCACATTTCGATTCAATACCCTTCTTCAGTCACAGATAGACCGTCGGGGGAGAAAGCTGGAAATGAAAGGTAGGGGTGGGGCGAAGCTTGGCAGGTGACTGATGGATACAGGCGAAGGGAGGATGATTGGCCAGAGGAATGGAAATGGGCGAAAGGGGGTAGCTAAAGAAGAAGGATAAAAGGGATCTATGGACCTCGGGATGGGAGATAAGCTTATGGAGAGGAAAGGAGCAGGATGACTGGGTTTGTGGGGGTAATGTGTGCACACTGGGCTGAGGTCAGGGAAGACCAAGAGAACGAGGGAAGGGTATTACTTGAAATTGGAGAATCCAATGTTCAAATCACCTCGCTCACACATTTCTCCCATCACCCCAGTCACCTGCTTCATTCCCCTTGTCTTACGCATATCAGCAAATTACTCCTCCCCCTCACCTACATCCACCTAGCACTTGCCAGGCTTTGCCCCACCACCTCTCATTTTCAGCTTTCTCCCCACTACTCCATCAGTCCGTGGAAAGGCCCTGACCCGAGACATCGTCTGTCCATCCTTCCCAGATGCTGCCTGACCTTCCCAGTTGCTCCAGGACTTTTGTATGTTAACAAAACAAATCTATAAATAAATGATCGAAAATTGTCATTAAATGCAGATGGTTGTGCCATGATAATAATATGGGGTTTGTGATCAAGTACACAGATCTCCAGCAGATATCTCCAGATCAACTACTGAGCTGGAACGTAAGTTGGAGACACTGGGTGACGTATCTGAATTGTTTACACCAAGCTTCATTCATGTGCAGGATCAGTGGGTCCTATCTCAAAGCCCAATGGGAATGTGAATGGAATTGGGTGAGAATCTTGTCACTGATGCCATTGAACAGGTACAAAATACTTTGCTACATCACTGTCTGTGAAAATGTGGATAAAATGCATTTGAAAGATGCTTTCTTCAGCACCACAAAGAGGTTATTCAAAGAATGGAAGGTACCAAAAAAGCTGGAGAAACTCAGCGGGTGCAGCAGCATCTATGGAGCGAAGGAAATAGGCAACATTTCGGGTTGAAACCCTTCTTCAGACTAATGGGGGTGGGGAGAAGAAAGGAAAAAGGAGGAGGAGCCCGAAGGCTGGGGGATGGGAGGAGACAGCAGGAGGGCTGAGCAAGTGGAGGAGACAGCAAGGACTAACAAAATTGGCAGAATTCAATGTTCATGCCCCCAGGATGCAGACTCCCCAAGCGGAATATGAGATGCTGTTCCTCCAATTTCCGGTGTTGCTGTTCAAAGAATGAAGTTGGAAACTACAAAGGGAAAGCTGAAGGGCTTCAATAATCATAGGAAGGTCTCAGATAATATCCTACTGAGTCTAAATACCCACCACCCATTTTGGGACCCATTCTAAATCAGCGTGGAAGGAGATCAGAGGAAGTGCTAGGATCCAGTCATTATGGCTGTTAACTGGGCAAGTAAAAACAGGTTAAGAGGTCGTTTGGAAAGAACCAGCAGCTAACAAATCTTCCAAGGATTATGTTCCCTGGATTACTCTCTGATCCACACACAAATCGCCATTCAGATAAGGAAGATGAACACGCAACTAGAGGGGGTAATGCGGGAAAGAGGGATTCCACTTTGTGTGATAGTGGCATCAGGCCTGCGACAAGAATGAATTGCATCTTTGTGAGCAATTCCCAAATTAGCCGAGGCAAGGGACCTAGCGTAAAGAATATAGAGGACAATCAGGAGGACTTGTCAAGGGATCTGTTGAGTTCGGAGAGGTAGACAGTTAAGGGCCTGTCCCACCTGGGCGACATTTTCGGCGACAGCCTGAAAAGAGGTTGTCGCGTTGTGGTCGGGTGACGCGTGGTGACGCAAGTAGTGACTCGTGGGTGACGTGCAGTGTCTCCCTGCTGCCCCAGGATTTTGGGATGTTCAAAATCCAGGGGCGACAGTCAACAGTCTCATCATGTCATGCACCCTGTCACACGCTGACGTATGCTGTCCTGCTGGTAACGCCAGGTTAGAGTTAGGGACCACAGATGGGCTGTAAAATATTCTTCTTTCATTGCATGGATTTTAAACATTAATATATTAAAATTAATACAATAAAGAAGGGCGGGAGAGGGAGAGAAGGGGATGTAAGGGGAGGGGGGAAGTGAAGAAGGGGGAGAATAGTGGAAATTCTGTTTAATTGGGGAACAAAATAGTCCCATCTTTGCTGACTAATTTTATTTTCCACTTTGTTTTCACTGCTGAAGTTCCTACTTAGTTTCTGATGACCATGTATTCCTTTATGATTCAATGATACTTTATTGTCACCAGGGCTCGAAATTAGCGGTTGCCCGGGTGCCAATGGCAACTTACAGTCCCGCCGGGCAACCTAAAAGCCCTGTCATTTTGCCCAGCTTGGCAAGCAACCGGGACACCTGCCCGCCATCCGTGTCCAGGTCTCGGCTCTCGGCTCAGCGCTAGCTCTCGGCTCTTGGCTCGGCGCTAGCTCTCGGGTCTCCGCTCGGCACTAGCTCGCGGCTCGGGTCTCCGCTCGGCACGGCCGCCGAGCACATCATCGGTCGTGCTTGTGCGCATGTGTGACACTGCACATGCGCACTGCCACGGCAATTGGTCGGCCTCACTGCGACTGCTGAAAAACAACACAGAATCACTCTCTGGAGCTGCAGTAACTCCCTGGAGTAACTCTTGCTTCTTGGTTTCCTGGTCCTCCAAAAACATTCATAGAAACATAGAAATTAGGTGCAGGAGTAGGCCATTCGGCCCTTCGAGCCTGCACCGCCATTCAATATGATCATGGCTGATCATCCAACTCAGTATCCCGTACCTGCCTTCTCTCCATACCCCCTGATCCCCTTAGCCACAAGGGCCACATCTAACTCCCTCTTAAATATAGCCAATGAACTGGCCTCAACTACCCTCTGTGGCAGAGTTCCAGAGATTCACCACTCTCTGTGTGAAAAAAGTTCTTCTCATCTCGGTTTTAAAGAATTTCCCCCTTATCCTTAAGCTTGTCCTGGACTTCCCTAACATCGGGAACAATCTTCCTGCATCTAGCCTGTCCAACCCCTTAAGAATTTTGTAAGTTTCTATAAGATCCCCTCTCAATCTTCGAAATTCTAGAGAGTATAAACCAAGTCTATCCAGTCTATTCGAAATGGAATTTAAACTGGTGGACCCACCACCGCCAAACTCTGAAAAATAACAGCCTATTGCCTCTTATCTATTCATTTATTGTGTAAATATATGGTCTATAGTATATAGACACATTGAACTTTTACCTCCTGTTCTGTATTATGTTTACATATTCTGTTGTGCTGCAGTAAGCAAGAATTTCATTGTCCTATCTGGGACACATGACAATAAAACTCTCTTGACTTGACTTGGACTTAGCTACCTTAAATTTAGTTGTGTCTGGTTGGTACCTATGGTAGGGTGAAGACTATTCCATGCTTTAATTGTACGGGGCAACTCCATGGAGCAGCCAGCATCTCTGGATAGAAAAAATTGGGTGACGTTTCGGGTAGAAACCCTTCTTTACATTTCCTCTGGTTTTAGTGTTTTTAGTTTAATTTAAAGATACAGCGTGGAAACAGGCCCTTCAGCCCACCGAGTCCACGCCGACCACCAATCACCCGTACTCTAGTTCTATCCCACACATCAGCGACGTAAGTCAAGAGTGTTTTATTCTCTCACATCCCAGTTAGAACAATGAAATCCTCACTTACAGCAGCACAACAGAATATGTAAACATAGTACCCTGTAAACAATCTTATAAACGAGAAAACAAAACTCCATACAGACAGCACCCATATTCAGGATCAATTCCGGGTCTCTGCCAATGTTAGACAGCAAATTTATGGCCAATGTACTGCCCCAATAGCCTTGAACTGAATTAAAACATACAGTAGCCATAAAGGGGGACATAGCGTCACTTAGAGATTTAAGACTGAAAATGGATAGTTTCCTTTTTATATAGTAACCAAAGTTATCAACGTATAATTTTTTGTGTGTTGGAAAATAAAATATAGTGGCACAGCTGGTGGACTTGCTGCCTCACACGCCAGAGATCTGTGTTCAATCCTGTTCTCGGGCACTGTCTATGTCGAATTTGCACATTCTCCCTGCAAGCGTGTGGGTTTCCTCCCACATCCTAAAGACGCATTGACTTTGTAGGTTAATTGTCACTGTAAAATTGCCCCAAATGTGCAGGGAGTGGGTGAGGAAAGTGGGCTAACAGAACGTGTGGATGGGTAGACAAAAATGCTGGCGAAACTCAGCAGGTGAGCAGGTCTGGATTTACGTATAAGCTAGACAAGCTTAAGGTTAGGGCCTCGAGATCTAGGGGGGCCCTACTCACCTCGCTGCCTCACCGGACCCGTCGAACCTCGCCGCCTCACCGATCATCCGCCCACCAGGACCTCCTACTCTTTGCCCGCTGACCCTGGCCACTCCACCGCCCTCCAGCAGCCCGCAGCCGTCGCCTTACCGGCAGCCTGGACTCAGCACCGGGCCTGAAGTCTCCACGCTGCAGACTCCCACTCCCCTGGGTTTTACTGCGCTGGGTCCTAGGGCTAGTCCCCCAACCCTGGTAACCTCAGTGGCTGTTTCACTGGGTCTTCCCCATTCCCCTCAAAACATGTGACCCCTGCTCTTCCCCACCCACACTACAGTCCTCATACCCCCTACCCCCTGACCACCCACCACCATATATCGCCTTGGCCTCAGCCCACTCACCTGCCTTCCTCTGGCCCCAACCCTGCCATGTGTTCACCTGACCTCCCCCTCTCACATACCGAACCGCTCTATGATCTTTGCTCAGCAGAGGCCTCACCCAGGGTCGACCTTAGGAGGTGCGGGGCCCAATTGGGAACAATTTTGGTAAGCCAAGGTCTGTAGATTCATCGAAATATAATTAAAGTCTATTATAGACGTTATATCTCTATGGTAGAAAGGAAAGTAATCAAAATGTGTGTTTAACAAGTGCATGCGACTAAAAGTGTCACACTGTCACTGTCGGGTAGTCATGGTCCTCTAGTCGTGGGGGTGGGGGATTGGGGGGCGGCTCACAAGTGAAATAGCTTAGGGCCTCTCTTCATCTAAATCCGGCCCTGCAGGTGAGGCAGCATCTATGGAGTGAAGGAGATAGGCGACGTTTCGGGTCGAGACCCTTCTTCAGACTGATGTCGGGAGGGGTGGGGGCGGGAAACAGAAAGGAACAGGCGGAGACTGTATGCTGTGGGAGAGCTGGGAATGCAAGGGGAAGTAGGGAGAAAGCAAGGACTACCTGAAATTGGAGAAGCCAATGTTCATACCGCTGGGGTGTAAACTACCCAAGCAAAATATGAGGTGCTGCTCGTCCAATTTGCGGTGGGCCTCACTCTGGCCATGGAGGAGGCCAAGGACAGAAAGGTCGGATTCGGAATGGGAGGGGGAAGTGCTGCGCCACCGGGAGTTCAGGTTGGTTATTGCGAACTGAGTGGAGGTGTTGTGCGAAGCGATCACCAAGCCTGCGCTTGGTCTCACCGAGGTTGATCGTATTCTGAATAACCATATTTTTGTTTGGAAGTGGAAAGAGATAATAGAAATTGCATTCATTGCTATGTGTAAAAATAGATGAGATATTGTATTGCAATTTTGCTGCATGTCATTGTGGTATATATCATGTCTTGAATGGTGAATATGTTTAGTTTGTGACTTTACATGAAGCAGAAATAATATGTGAATGCTTCATTGAGCATAATTCCGACTGGTAACTACGCACTTCGTCCGAGCACATTATCGCACGCGTCATGCAAGCCATCTTAAATGACCACCTAAACTGTCATTTGGCAACCTGAAAAGCTGCCGAGGTTGCCCGGCTGGCAACAGGGAAAAAAAGTTAAGCGAGAGCCCTCGTCACATGTACCTAGGTACAGTAAATTGTTTGATTTTGCATACAAGGCACAAAGTACACCGTCAAAGTTACAAAGTACACATTATAATCCCAATGGTCCTTCTTTGTTCTTGGCGGCCAATGCCAACAGAGTCATTGAGAGGATCATAGAGTCATACAGACTGGAAACAGGCCCTCGTCCCAACTTGCCCACACCGACCAATGTCTCATCTACACGTCCCACCTGCCTGTCTTTGGCCCATATCCCTCTAAACCTGTTCTATCCATCTACCTGTGCAAATGTTTCTTAAATGCTGCGATACTACCTGCTTCAACTACCTTCACCACCAGCTCGTTCCATACACCCGTCACCCTCTGTGTGGAAAAAGGTACCCCTCAGGTTCTTATTAAATCTTTCCCTTACTATGGGTGCTTTAGGGAAGCAGGTAGTGAGTTTTAGGGAGAGAACTCTAGTTTTTAAGAAAGATGAAGGCACAGACAACTTCAATATCTTTCCACATTTGCCCATTCCGTGTTTTTTTTCAGACGTTCTTTAGCATAAATCATTGCCATTTGTATGCTTTCTTTACTAACTATGCATATTCTTTGAAACATGACTGTGCTGTTTGCTGACTATAGCAGCAAAGAGGAACCTTCCTTCGCAGTTGCATCTAGAAACATAGAAAATAGGTGCAGGAGGCCATTCGGCCATTCGAACCAGCACCACCATTCATTGTGATCATGGCTGATCGTCCCCTCTCAATAACCCGTGCCTGCCTTCTCCCCATATCCCTTGACTCCACTTTTTCCTGCATCTAGCTTGTCCAGTCCATTTATAATTGTATATGTTTCTATAAGATTCCCCCTCATCCTTCTAAACTCCAGTGAATACAAACCTAGTCTTTTCAATCTTTCCTCATATGACAGTCCCAGGGATCAATCTCGTGAACCTACGCTGCACTGCCTCAATCACAAGGATGTCCTTCCTCAAATTAGGAGACCAAAACTGTACACAATACTCCAGATGTGGTCTCACCAGAGCCCTATACAACTGCAGAAGAACCTCTCTACTCCTGAAATCCTCTTGTTATGACTTCCTCGTCTGCAGACCTCAATCAGTGGTCAGTAACAACATCTCCACCTCACTGGTCGTCAACACTTCTACTCCTCAAGGCTGCGTGTTTAGCTCCCTGCTCTACCACCCATGACTGTGCGGCAAAGTGCAGCTCCAATGCCATCAATAAACTCGCCAGCCACACCACTGTAGTTGTCCGAATCACGGGTGGCGATGAGCCACCATACAGTACAGAAAAAACCTACTCGATTAACACAATAAATCTCTTCCTGAACTTCACTCAAACCAGGGAATTAATCAATAACTTCACAAGAGGAAGTTGGGAGACCAAATGTCAGTTTTCATTGGTGGGTTAGCGGTGGAGTCAACAGCTTCAAATTCCTGAGTTGTTAATATCTAGCATGACTTGTCCTGGACCCAGCACATAGATTTAATTGTGAAGAAGGCACACCAGTGCTTCCACTTTCCTGAAAGTTAAAGAAATTTGGCTTGTCCCCAAATACTCTAACTAGCTACGACAGGTGCATCATGGAAAGTAACCCGACTGGTTGCATTATAGCCCGGTACTGCAATTCCGACAGGCAGAAACGCAAGAGGCTGCAGTGATTCGGACAACCACAGTGGTGTGGCTGGCGAGTTTATTGATGGCATTGGAGCTGCACTTTGCTGCACAGTCATGGGTGAAAAGACAGTAGAGCAGGGAGCTAAACACGCAGCCTTGAGGAGTAGACGTGTTGATGACCAGTGAGGTGGAGATGTTGTTACTGACTGCATAGATTGAGGTCTGCAGATGAGGAAGTTATAGATCCAGCTGCGAAGGGAGGTTCCTCTTTGCTGCTATAGTCAGCAAACAGCACAGTCATGTTTCGAAGAATAAGCACAGTTAGTAAAGAAAGCATACAAATGGCAATGATTAATGTTAAAGAATCATTGAATTATATGAATCTTAATGCCTAGTAATAATATTTACTGTCCCAGCTTCCAAACACATCTGAGACAAAGCTGCTGCTTTAATATAGTCATTATTTTGTTATATTTCTTTATGAATTATGTGCAGACAGGTCAGAGTTGGTCTTGGCATCATGTTCAGGACAGACATTGCAGACTGAAGTGCCTGCTCCTGTGCAGTGCTATTTAATTACTTTATAAAACAAGTCCAATCGTTTAGTTTAGTTTACAGATTCAGTGCAGAAATAGGCCCTTTGGCCCACCGAATCCACACCGACCAGCGGTCCCTACACATTAACACTATCCGACACACACTGGGGACAATTTATACTTATACCAAGCTAATTAACCTACAAACCTGTACGACCTTGGAGTGTGGGAGGAAACCGCAGATCTTGGAGAAAACCCACGCGGTCACGGGGAGAACGAACAAACTCCGTACAGACAGCACTGTAGTCAGGATCTATCCTGGGTCTCTGGTGCTATAAGGCTACAACTCTACCGCTGCGCCACCGTGCTGCCCTAGAAATTATGTAAATCTAGCAAAACAGCCACACACCTCCTTGTTACTGATGATATCTATATAATTAAAAGTCTCATCTTGACCACTTCCTGCCTGCGCTGTATATTGAGTTTAGAAAAAACCCTACCACATATCACTATGATTTTTGGCCATCTTACTCACAGTCCTCCTCCGCTGAGCAGGCTCCGACGATTTTTCCCATCGATGAACAATTAAAAAGTTATGAGTTTAAAAAACCTTGAGATCCTCTTGCCTGTCAATCACCACGATGAAGGTAACGCCCCTTCCGGGGGAGAGGGGAGGACTATAAAAACCCGGATGCCTGGACATGACTCAGTCACTCTGCAAGATCGTGAAGGAGAGGCCACGACTCTCATTCTAAGCTGTAAATCAACTGAACTGTGAGTCTGCAATGTACTTGCAATAAATGATTTGTTCGCCCTTAATGAAAATGAAATTAGTTGTTTGGCCTGCCCTGAGCTTGAAACTGCAATGGCAATGGAAATATAAATGCAATGAGCTGTTTGGCCTGCCCTGTACTTGAAACTGCAATGGTAAATAAATGAAAATATAATCAGCTGTTTGGCTTGCCCTGTGCTTGAAACTGCAATGGCAATGGAAATATAAATGCAATGAGCTGTTTGGCCTGCCCTGAGCTTGAAACTGCAATGGCAATGTAAATGAAATGAAAATGTAATGAGCTGTTTGGCTTGGCCTGCCCTGTGCTTGAAACTGCAATGGCAATGGAAAAGAAATGAAAATGCAATGAGCTGTTTGGCTTCGCCTGCCCTGTGCTTGAAACTGCAATGGCAATGGAAATGAAATGAAAAGAAAATGCAATGAACTGTTTGGCTTGGCCTGCCATGTGCTTGAAACTGCAATGGCAATGGAAATGAAAATACAATGAGCTGTTTGGCTTGGCCTGCCCTGTGCTTGAAACTGCAATCGCAAGGGAAATGAAATGAAAATGCAATCTGCTGTTTGGCCTGCCCTGTGCTTGAAACTGAAATAGCAATGGAAATGAAATGAAATTGCAATCAGCTGTTTGGCCTGCCCTGTGCTTGAAACTGTAATGGAAATGAAATGAAAATGCAATCAGTTGTTTGGCCAGCCCTGTGCGTGAAACTGCAATGGCAATGGAAATTAAATGAAAATGCAATCAGCTGTTTGGCCTGCCTGTGCTTGAAACTGCAATAGCAATGGAAATGAAATGAAATTGCAATCAGCTGTTTGGCCTGCCCTGTGCTTGAAACTGTAATGGAAATGAAATGAAAATGCAATCAGCTGTTTGGCCTGCCCTGTGCTTGAAACTGCAATGGCAATGGAAGTGAAATGAAAATGCAACAAGCTGTTCGGCCTGCCTGTGCTTGAAACAACTGTGCCAATGGAAGTGACATCAATGAGCTGTTTGGTTTGCCCTGTGCTTGAAATTGAAATGGATATTAAAATGCAATGAGCTGTTTGGCCTGCCCTGTGCCTGAAATTGAAATTGAAATGGAAATGAGTTGTTTGGCCTGCCTGATACCACTAATTTCGGCCCACTAGGCCCCTATTAGCTGAGAAACCAGTCCCTTTTGCCCCAAATGACCGTATTAGACCAGGAGGTGCATTTTGGCCCAAAAGGTCCATGCCAGGCCAGGAAACGTCCAGAAAAGTGCCTTTCACTGAGATTTCACAGATTTTTTTTAAAGAGCCCTTTCGGCTCATCAGACCTGTACTAGCCCAGGAGGAGTCCCTTCGGCCCATCAGTAAGTATTCCCCCTGCAAATATTAACCCTCAGTCCAGTATTTTTCTCCCTCCCTTCATTGGCTCCCTGTGAGATCCAGGCCAGGATAGACGTTCCTCCTTCATTGCTGTGATCTGCAGAAAAAGATGAAAAACGTCTAAAATTGATTCTCCACCCTCTCCCTGTTTTCTCACTGTCTCTCACCTGTTTTGGGCAGAATTTCTGGCAGTTTCTGAGCTGCCAGCCCACCAGGCCTGAGTGACTGAGCTGCCAGCCCACCAGGCCTGAGTGATTGAGCTGCCAGCCGAAGAATCCATTCGCCCCACAATGTCCATACCAGCCCTCTGGAAACCAGTCCCTTCGGCCAACAACACCCACACCAGCGCTCCAGAAACCTCTCCCCCCCCCCCCACTGGTCACCCAATATTGGAATTGGAGGAGAGGTGGGATATTGCGTTGGAGGCCAGCCCTCCTGTGTGAACATGTGGCCCAACGGGTCCCACTTAGTCTACTTGAATCATAAAGGAATACGTGGTCATCAGAAATTTTGTCGGAACTTCAGCAGTGAAAACAAAGGGGAAAATAAAATTAGTCAGCAAATATAGTTCCCCAATTAAACAGAACTTCTCATGTATATGAGTATATGTCCTGTGTTAGAAGGAACTGCAGATACTGGTTTAAACCGTAGACACAAATTGCTGGAGTAACTCTGCGGGACAGGCAGCATCTCTGGAGAGAGGAAATGGGTAGATTCTGAAGAAGGGTCTCAACCCGAAACATCACCCATACCTTCTCTCATGATAGGCCTCCTGAACCGCTGAGTTACTCCAACATTTTGTCTCTATCTTGAGTATATGTCCTTACCACCTGCAGCTTTACAGAAATATAATTCTTTTTCCATTCGATTCTGCAACATATTATACCATAAATGTCAAAATGTGCTAAATTTAAACTTTGTTGAGTTTTTACTGCTTAAGAATAAAGCAAGAGTAATACAAGAAATATCCCACCTGTAGACTGAATATTAAATATCCACTAACATTCTGTTCGGCTATGACATCTTCCATTGTGCGCAAGGTTGTTCCCAAGTAAGAATTTAAAAGCTGAGTGGGCAGCAGTCCAACTGAAGATGCAACAAGATAATTTGGAAGAGACAAATTGGTAATCTGTAGGACCATAAAATGTAATATTAGTTAATAATACGAGGGATTATAAAACAAGTTACATCAACTTTAGATTTACAAGAACATGGAAAGAGGACAAAGAGCAATTTATATGGACTTTCAAGCCTACTCTGTCATTAGGATTAGGCATCTCTGATTTTGGCTTCAACACCATATTACTGCCCATTCCCAAAAGACTTCGTTAGTCAAAAAAATGTCTCGGCCTGGAATATATCCAATGACAAACATTCAATAGCAGTCTGGTGTAGAGAATGCCAAATATTCCTAATGTGCAGGAGAAATTCCTCATCTTGATTTTAAATGGGTGATCCTGTATTGTGCAGCTATTTTTGGATTCCTCAAATGGAGGAAACATTCCAACTTGCCGAGCTCTCTCAAAATCTAATTTCAATAAAATCACCCTCATTCGTCTCAAACCCAATGTGTACAGATGTAACCGGCTCAATAGTTCCTCATTAGACAATCCTTTCATCAGAAGTGTCAACCTTGGAGTCAGAGACATACAGCAGAAACAGGCCCTTCAGCCCAAATTGTCCATGCTCACCAAGGTGTCCCATCTATGTTCGTCGCAGCTGCCCCCCCGTTTGGCCATTGCCCATATCCCTCTAAACGTTGTATTTTAAATGTTGTTATAGAACCTGTCTCAACTACCTCCTCTGGCAGCTCGTATATCCCACCATCCTCAGTATGAAAATGTTTCTCCTCAGGTTCTCATTAAATCTTTCCACCATGTCTCCTGGTTCTTGATTCCCTGCTATGGGTAAAAGACTCTGTACATTCACCCTATTCCTCTTATGATCTTAAACACAACTCCATAAGATCGCCCTCAGCATCTCTGGATGCTTTCAAGAGAGAGCTAGATAGGCCTCTTAAAAATAGCGGATGATCAGCCATGATCACACTGAATGGCGGTGCTGGCTCGAAGTACCGAATGGCCTACTCCTGCACCTATATCTTTTTTTTTTAAATTTTTATTAGAAGTACAATAATATGGTACCATAGGTACCTAGTATATATTGGCATGTTACAATTCATGTACAGCTTCTTATTATTTTTATTTTATTGTCTATTGTCTAATGTCAATCCTGCATTCCAAGGAATAAAGTTCTAGCTTGCCCAGCTGCTCTCTTATAACTCAGGCCCTCAAGATCTGGAAATATCCTCAAAAATCATATGCACTTTTCCCTATGACATCCTTTCTATAACAGGGTGACAAAAACATAACAATACTCTAAATGCAGCTTTACCAATGCGTTGTACAACTGTAGCATAACATCCCAACTTCTACACTCCCCATGGTCCTGGCATTCACTGTGAATATCTTGCCATCGTTTGACTTCCGAAAATGCAACACCACACATTTATCTACATTAAACTCCATTAACCGTTTCTCAGCCCACTTGCCCAACAGATCAAGATCCTGCTGGTAATTTTTGGATGACCATTTTCTCTATCTGCAATACCACCCACTTTATTGTCATCTGCAAATTTACTAATTACACTTTCTACATTGTCATCCAAATCATTGATACAAACCTCAAACGCGAATAGTCCTAGGACCAATCCCTGAGGCATACCAATAGTGAGTCTTGTAAGTCTTCTTCAAATTACTCCACAATCAGAAACTGCTGGTTCCACCATCAGCAAGTTTCAAATATATATCAGTAGTAATTAGGAAACATTCAAGATGGCGCAGTTTTGCGGGAAAATTCAAGCCCACAAGCAAACCCTTGTTATTTACCCAGTGCTAACCCAACAACGCTTTTCTAATGGAAGATTTGAGTTCAACGACCAGCACAATTAACGCAGTAATCTCAATAAACTTCAAAACAAATTCATAAATATAGATTAGCAGATACACAACTTCCTGGGAAGCAGATGTAGATCTTCTTGGGAAATGGATTAGATGACTAAATATGTTACTAATGCAAGAAAGGTTTACCCTTTAGAACAAATTGGGGATGAGGATAATTGTGAACTTAGGAATTTGATTGTCAAATACTTTTCAGCGAATTCTACCAATTTACATATGGTCAGGCTCCAGGATCAGACACTCGTAGTGCTCTCCCTACTCCTAATCATAACTGTAGTCTGGGCTCAGACTTAAAATGAAAAATCAGCTGCTGATTTAAGTAACACTGAAGAAAATCTTGCAATGAAACCATTAAAATAAATCATAGAGTACAGGTGAACAACCTTTTATCCGGAATTCCGGAAACCGAAAAGCTCCGAAAACCGGACATTTTCCCAGGATGTCTTCTGCACACCAAAGCTCGCGTTTGGCGCTAAACTTGACCCGAAACGACCCACGGTCAACCCAGGTCTGTACTACTGTAGTGGCTGCCTCCTCCCCGGAGGCTGGGGAGACACTTAAACATCTGTAAATCATTGCTTAAATGTTAAGTCAGTTAGTTTGGAGGGCTTTTATGTGAAGGGGGGGGGGGGTGAAGGGATAAACTTTAATTCTTAGTCCCCTACCTGGTCGGAGAGGCGGGGAGTGGGCAATGCCTTACCGGGTCGCCGTGCAGTAAGCTCTGTGGCCGCGCTGTGGGGCTGCCGGCCGACGGCGCCGCCGGTGTAGCCCCCTGGCAACTCTACCCCTGGCTGCGGAGCTGGGGCCCGCGCGGAGCCCCACGATGTTGTGAGTAGCGTTACCGTGGCGACCCGGAGCTCCAATCCCAGCGCGCGACGCCATCGCGGAGCGGGGCCAGGCATCCGCCCGCATTTGGAGCCCGCGCAGCTCCGCGGTATGTTGGGGGGCTCCAGGCGCCGCCAGCGGCGGACGCCCGCACAGCGCTCCATATTGGGAGCTTACGCTCCGGACTTACCCACGGCGACCCGGTAAGGCATTGCCCACTCCCCGCCTCTCCGACCAGGTAGGGGACTAAGAATTAAGGTTTCCCCCTTCACCCCCCCCCACCACCACATAAAATCCCTCCAAACTAACTGACTAACATTTAAGCAATGATTTACAATGATTCCCCGGTCTCCGGGGAGGAGGCAGCCGCTCCAGACTTTTCAAGCCGCCCGCGCTACCTACCTAATCTACGCTAAAAATCTTCCATTCGGAAATCCGAAAAATTCCGAAATCCGAGAAGTGTCTGGTCCCAAGGCTTTCGGATAAAAGGCTGTGCACCTGTAGTTAATTCCTCCAAAGTTCTGAACACAGCAACAGTAAATAAAACCATTACAGGAACTAGGAACTCTATTTATCGCTCCAGACTTGTATATGGAATATTCCATCACAGGTGTTCAGAACACAGATATTAGTCTCTAAAACCATATCTCAAAAAAAGACAACGTAAATTTTTTTAACGTATCTCCAACACAGGTGCATATTAGATAGCAGCTACATTCTTAACATTAACCACACGTCTCAATTAAACACATCCCTTTCCATTGTCCTTCACTCAACATTCTGACCAGGGGAAAGTTGATTAGGTCATATAGGTTGGAGTATCAAGCAAGCTACAGATTTGATTTAATATATTCCTTACAATTTATACCCAAACCTCAAGAACAGCAAAGGTTTGTTTGAGAAGGCAGTTCGCCACCACTTTCTCAAGGGCAACCCCACACAATTGTCATGGACTTGTCAAAGTAACCCTGGAACCCATCATTGATGTTGAAATTACTGTACATGCACTAATCTGGAACATATCCGTGTTATTATCCCCCAAAAGTAATGTCTCAAGCCACCTACGCAAGATGCTGGTTAAAAATAGGTGTAAAAATATTTCAATATCTATCTATCTATCTATCTATCTACCTATCTAACTATAACTAAAACTATGATCTTGTTCTCTTCTGGTTTGCGGGGTTTTTCTATATACGCAAAAAACGGTACGCGATAGCGCTACGATTTTTCGCCAGGTTACTCGCCGTTCTCCTGTGCTGCGAGTGCACCAAGTTTCGTTCCGATCGGTGGTCTAATGTAAAAGGTAGTGAGGTTTAAAAATCTCAAAAACCGCTCTTAAAAACGGCGCATGCGCAGATTGATCTGCTCTCCTGCCGGTCAGCGTCGATTGGTCTTTTCTCCCGTCACTCCGTGGGACGGTATTTAGTCTAGTGTTTTTTTTTTAAATCTACTACACTTTCCAAAAATGAAATAATAAACAAGTTGAACTAACTTTGATTGATGGCAGATTGTGGTGCCAGGGTTACATCTCTTATCTCTTCCAACTTTCTCATCCTACAGACAAGATGGATTCACCAAAGAATGGGGAACATGCATTTAAATGGCATGAGTTTTCAATACGGATTCTGGATTCATTTTAGTCAAATGTCATTCAAAACTTCCACTAAATATAATCTAATCTTTCTTCAAATCTGTCCCTCCTCACTAATCCCAGTGACCTGCCAAATATTTTGTGAGCCGGCCATCCAGAGCCTCCCTCAGCTCCAGTAATGACGTGATGGTGCAGGAAGGGGCGGACCGTCCCGCGGAGTGACAGGAGAAAAGACCAATCCATGCAGCACCGACTGGCAGGAGAACAGATCGATCTAAGGTCAAGTACCACCACTGATAACAAGGCTACACAATACCAGAGTGAGCATCATTAAAAAAAAAAGTATCTGGTTGCAACTTTTGCATTGAACGTGGTGGATAAAAGAGCTAAACTAAATAGCTGCCAGTGATAAAGCAGTTTTTAATAACGACTCTAAAGAAACATTAGACAAGGTTGGGGGGGGGGGGGGGGGGGGGGAGAAAGAGAGTTGGGGGGAGGAAGATAGAGGTAGAGAAGGAATCATTCTGGTCATACTTGACCAAGCCATTCATTCCAGGAAAAACAATCATTGCTCTCTTGGCTATTGCAAAAGTTGGAAGAGTCTGAAGAAGGCTCCCAGCCCAAAATATCATCTGCCCAATTCCTTCCACAGATGCGGCACAACCCACTGAGTTCCTCAATCAGTTTGCTTTATGGTCCAGTTTCCTGCATCTACTGTCTTTTGCCTCTTCACCTATTCTTCTGTCTGCCCACCCCACCAATCCCTCATCCATATCTATCTATCTATCTATCTATCCATCTATCTATCCATCTATCTATCTATCTATCTATCTATTTATCTATACATAACTAAAACTCTGATCTTGTTATTTCCAGTTTGCCCGGTCTTTCAATTTGCGCAACAACGGTACGCGATAGCGTTGCGATTTTTTGCTAGCTTAATCACTGTTCTCCTGTGCTGCGATTGCACCAAGTTTCATTCTGATCGGTGGTCTAATGCAAAAGGTAGCGAGGTTTAAAAATCTTAAAAACCACGCGCAGATCGATCTGTTCTCCTGCCAGTCAGTGCTGCATGGATTGGTCTTTTCTCCTGTCACTCCGCGGGACGGTCCGCCCCTTCCTGCACCATCGCGTCATTACTGGAGCTGAGGGAGGCTCTGGATGGCCGGCGGAGGTTTCCATCGCATCGTTACTGGAGCCGAGGATGGCCGGCAGAGTTTTGCAACGACACACAATTTCCGGAGGGAATGGAAGCAGCCACACACAGCCCAGCCCGGCGCGGGAGATGTCACTAAACAGAAAGCGGAGACTCTGATCCCAGCGGAGGAGAGCGTCCAGCATCCAGCACCCGCTGTGAGTCACCATCGCATCGTCAGATCCAGCCCCTTCCCTTTCTAGTCCCTCTTGCTGGCCTCTGTCTCCATCCCCGTAATGCCCCCATCCCCCACAACCCCCGTTGTTTTGCCCACAGCCCCCCCTGCCCACACCCCCCTGCCCACACCCCCCTCAAACCCACCCCCCTCAGACGAACACACTAAATCATATTATACATAAATAACATATATAAATGATTTGGAGGAGCATATAAATGATTTGGAGGAGGGAACCAAGTGTAATATATCAAAATTTGCGGACGATACAAAAATGGGAGGAAAAGTAGGGGATGAGGAGGATAGGAAGAGTCTGCAAAAGGATATAGATAAGCTAGGTGAGTGGGCAACAACTTGGCAGATGAAATTTAATACTAATAAATGTGAAGTCATTCACTTTGGGAAAAAAAAATGATAGGGCAAGTTATTTTCTAAATGAGGAGGAGCTGCGTTGTAATGCAACGCAAAGGGATCTAGGGGTATTAGTACATGAATCACTGAAAGTTAGTATGCAGGTGCAGCAAGCAATCAGGAAGGCCAATGGAGTTTTGGCCTTTATTGCTAGGGGGATTGAGTATAAAAACACGGAGGTCTTGCTGCAGCTGTACACAGTATTAGTGAGACCACATTTGGAATACTGTGTACAGTTCTGGGGTCCATACTTAAGAAAGGATGTACTAGCCCTGGAGGCAGTGCAGCGAAGGTTTACAAGATTAATTCCTGCAATGAGGGGATTGACATATGAGGAAAGGTTAAGTAGGCTGGAACTCTACTCTTTGGAGTTTAGAAGAATGAGAGGCGATCTCATTGAAACATATAAGATCGTGAGGGGCCTTGATCGGGTGGATGCACCGAGGATGTTCCCAATGATCGGGGAAACTAGAACTAGGGGACATAGTTGCAGAATAAGGGGGGGCTCTTTTAAAACTGAGATGAGGAAGAACTTCTTCACCCAGAGGGTGGTTAATTTATGGAATTCACTGCCCCAGGGAGCAGTGGAAGCAGAAACTTTAAATATATTTAAGACTAAAATAGATGGTTTTTTAGCTGCCAAGGGGATAAGGGGCTACGGGGAGAGGGCAGGGATATGGACCTAGGTATGGTTAGTATAGTAAGACCTGAGTGATCTCCTGGACAAGTGTCGATCGCCTAGATTGGGGTCGGAGAGGAATTTCCCGGATTTTTTTCCCGAATTGGACCTGGGTTTTTATCCGGTTTTTTGCCTCCCCCAGGAGATCACGAGGTTCTTGGGGTGGAGAGGGGTGATAGCGGTATAAAGGGGAGGGTAGTGTCTTGTGTTCTGTGTCTTGTGTCTACTGTTTGTGGGTAAGTGTGTCTGTTTAGTGTTCAGCCATGAGCGAATGGCGGTGCGGGCTCGATGGACCTGGTGGTCTGCTCTCGCACCTACTTTCTATGTTTCTATGTTTCTATGTAACATAACATTTATAAAAGAATGCAAACACAAAAAAGTGTAAAACACAAGCAGAAAAGAAAACAACTCCTTGGTACCACAAGAGTTACTGGTCTGTTGTCGAGCTAGGATTAGAGAGGTGTAGATTAGTTCAAGAACCAGATACGTAAGGAAGTAGCTGTTCCTTGAACATGGTGGAGTGAGACATCAGGCTTCTGTACCTGCTGTCCAACAGTAGCAGTGAAAAGGGGGCATCGCCCAGATCGTTAGGTTATTTGATAACAGATGCTACTTTCTTGAGGCAGCTTGTAATGTAAATGCTTTTGATGGAGGGGAGGGCTAAGCCCACAAAGGACCCGGCTGAGTACATCACTCCCTGCTGTCTCTTGCGCTCCTGTGCATTGGAATTGCCAGGCTATGAAGTAAACAGTTAGGATACTTTTCTACATCTGTAGAAGTTTGTTGGGAGTATTCTGTGACCTGCCAAAGATCTTTAAAGTTTTACAAAGTACAGGCGTTGGCATGCTTACTTCATCATTACAAGCTATGTGCTCGGCACAGGACAGGTCATCCAAGACGTTAACACCGGGCACGTGCCGTCAGGGTAGGCAAGGTAGGCATTGCCCACCCTGACTAAAATTATAAAATGATCATTATTAAATATAAATAGCAAAGGCACGGGAGAATGATGCCAAGGCATAATTCTCCGTGCCTTTCATGCACAGTACATGTAATACGGGAAAGTGTGTGCAGCCCACGTGCCATGGACACTGCTTCAAGCCATCAATTTCAAGCAGAGCTGAAGGCAGCTGAAATCCTGCCTTTGCAGTGTGGACTGCGTACTGCCTACTGCGTATGCGCAGCGCAAGGGGCTATAACGTTCAGGCCCTCTCGCCGGGATAATGGAACTCCGACGTCGGAACGGAAGAACACGCGCGATGTTGAAGCAGCAAGCCCAACCTGGGATCGCCGTTTGAAGCTCTGTACTGTTGGGCTTGCTACTTCAACATCGCGGAGCTGTGGTTTGTGGAGCTCAGCCGCAGGCGGCACTGACCAACATCGCGGAGTCCTGGGACCTTTTGCCGAGAGCCGCCAGCGTGAATCTCCGCCCAGTTCGGCCTGTGGACTTCGGGAGCCGGGGTCTCCGATAGGGAGTGGCCGATTCGGAGGTCCAAGCCGCTGAGCATGTTCTTCCGTTCCGACGTCGGAGTTCCATCATCCCGGCAAGAGGGCCTGAACATCGAGCCACCCGTAGCGGCAACTGCGGAGGGCTTGGGAAGCCCCGGCCACGGGTGAACATCAAAGAAGATCAAAGAGGAGGATGACTGAACTTTGGTGCCTTCCCTCCCAGTGGGAAACTTTGATACTGCGGTGTGGGGATGTTTGTTATAGACTATCGTGTTTTGTGTTCTTTATTTTATTCGTATGGCTGTATGGTGACCACAAATTTCGCTGTACCAATTGGTGCATGTGACAATAAATGTCTCTTGTCTCTTTATAAAAACAAAACAAAATTCAACACTTAAAACAAAGGAAGGCACAGATTGCTGGAGAAGCTCAGAGGGGTCAGGCCGCATCTCAGCTGAATATGGATAGGCGATGTGTTGGGTTGGGACCCTTCTTTAGACTGAAGGGTCCCGTCCTGAAACATCACCTACCTATTTTCCAGAGCATCTATAGTTCCTTGTTTCTATTTATAACAAAGCAACGTTTATAAGCAATGCCACTACTCAATGGTTTGTGTCAACTTATAAAAAATTACATTTTCTAATTGAACAAGAACCTACAAATTCTATGCAACAATCTCTTTAAAGTATTTCCCTTCTAGCCTGGTATTTGCCCCATAAATTAAGAATATTCTATCATTATGCATGTCTGCTTTGCAATTTGCTTGCACATTCCAGTTCCAGTCCGAATATCTTAATGCTCACGATGGCACCCTAGCAGCATGATAAATAGTTCCCGGAATTTCAAAACACTTAAAATCCTTTTACCTTGGATCAATCATTTATATGTCCAGATTTGAAAATGCATCTTTGAAAGCAGTTTATTCAAAGAAAATAAGAGTTGATTGATTCCTGGGGTGGCAGAACTGATACACGATGAGAAATTGGGTAGGCTGGGACTACATTCACTATCGTATGACAGAACAGCAGCAGCATGCAGAATCTTATAAATGTCTAAAGAAACTAGACAGACAAAGTGTAGGGAGGATGTTCCTGATGGTTGGAGAGACCAGAGCCAAGGGTCATGGCCTCAGGATCCAAAGTCTGCCATTTTAATATCTAGATTAGATTAAACCTATTCACCCAAAGGATGACAAACTTGTGGAATTCTCTACCAGTGAAGGCAAAATCATTGAACAAAAAAATGCAAGGAAAAACATATATTTCTTAAATCCAAAGGAGAACAGCAATATGGAAGATAGCAGGGATATGGAAGAGGACGGGGTGACACAGTGGCATAGCTGAAGGGGCTAATGCCATACACAAATTTGGTACAAATGGAGGAATTCACATTGCTTTTTCTCCTGGAGTCCATGTTGACATTGAGAGCAAAGTATTGCAAACCAAAAAGGTAAGCTTATGCTAACAAAGGCCTTAAAAAAGAGACCACTGCAGACTTTCACATCCCAGTGGCAGATGGAGACTGGGTGGCAAGGTTTAGCTTCGTCCAGTGCAAAAGGTAGAAGGTCAATGAAAATAACTGCAATTGTTAGATTCACGCCACCAGAATGGTAGGTCTAATATTAGCAAACAAATAATGGAATAACAGCAGAGAATTAAATCAGTGGTGGAACATAAAACAGTGCAGCACAGAGCAGCACAATGGAGCAGTTGCTGCCTTACAGAGCCAGAGACCTGGGTTCAATCCTGGCTACAGGTATTGCTTATATGGGGTTTGAACATGCCTCCTGTGTTTTCTCCAGGTACTCCAGTTTCCTCTCACACACCAAAGACGTACAGGTTTGTAGGTTAATTGACTGTGGTAAATTGTTCCTAGTGTGTCGGATAGTGCTAATGGACGGGTGATCAATGGTCAGAGTGGACTCAGTTGGCCGAATCTCGTATCTCTAAAGTCTAGGAACAGGTCCTTCAGCTTACAATGTCTAAGCAAAACATGATGTCAAGCCCAACTCTTATCTGTTGCACATTATCTATATACCTCCAATCCTTGTATATCCATGTGCCTATCTAGAAGTCTCTTTAATGCCACTATCTTATTTGCCTTCACTACCAAACCTGGCAGCGCTTTCCAGGCACATGCCATCCATTGTGTCAAATAGAAATTGCTCCGCACATCCTCTCACCTTAAAGCTGTGCCCTCTAGTATTAGGCATTTCCTTTCCAGGAAAAAGGTCTTGACTATCCACCCCATCTATGATATAGTTAATATACTTATATCATGTTTCCTCTGATCCTCCAGTTTTCCAGAGAAAACAAATCAAGTCTATCCAACGTACACAAAAAAGCTGGAGAAACTCAGCGGGTGCAGCAGCATCTATGGAGCGAAGGAAAAAGGCAACGTTTCGGGTGGAAACCCTTCTTAAGTCTATCCAACCTCTCCTGTCAGGCGTTGCGGTGAATTATTCAGAGACATAATGAAATAGAGCGTTACTGAAAGGCATCAAAACAGATCATCAGACGAGTCTGAACTGTGCCAGTTTATTCCTTCATTTGCAAAAATAATATTTCAGGTTTATAACAACAGGGAAGCTATCTCGTACACACAACTTCTCCTTAACAGCATTCCTGTCCAGTTAAATGAATGGATTTGCTGTTAAGAAGCCAAGTCTTAAATATTCTCCAAAATAAATGCTAAAGAATGAATAAATGTCAGCAGTTCCCAAGAGCGTCCAACATCATAGCTTTTTATGTCAGTTGGGAACTAATTTACATCACTGGCCATTGTGTCTGAATTTTCTCTGTCCAGTTCTGTATGTGTTTTGACAGTTTCTGAATTACATGACTCAATTATAAATTACCTTTATTTTCCTGTTTCCTATCTACACTATCCCAGTAGTTTGAAGTGTCAACTGTTTACCTCTGTCTTAACCTTAAACCCAATGAATAGCTCACAGTCTCCTGGGCTACAGAATCTTCACATCCAAGCCTCGTCAGAAATTTGCAGGCAGTGGATTGGACCCGAGGGACGATTCAGGGTTTAGAAAACTTGCATGGGATAGCATTCCTGGCAGCGCTTAGCTCTTCTAGATCATGGGGGTTATCAACAAATCCTGTTGACTCTCCTCCCGTGCATTGCTTTCATTTTTCCTATGGTTCATAGAAGCCTCGCTTAGTCAAACACTATCTTGATGTCAACTGCTGCAGTATTTAGTATCAAGACATCTGGACTATTGATCCAGAGGTGCAAGTTTGAATCTCACCATGAGTTCTGTGGAATTTAAATAAATCCAAGAACCACAACTGCAAGCCATGCCAATTAGTCATGACACCACCTGGCTTTCAGAGAAAAATGTCTGATATGTAGCCAGAGGCTTCCAAAGGTGGATTCACAGCTCGAGGTGCAGTGTCCAGTTCTGGACGTGGGAACACAGGCATCAAAGGTATGCCCAGTGGAGCTGGGAAAGCTATATGGTAAGCAGCACAAAACAATTTGCAAAGGAAAACATAAGGTTCAGAAATGTGGTATGATTAAATCAGTGGGCTGTGACAGTTGTAGAAACAGTGAACAGACAGTTAAAAACATTCAGTGCTCATTAGTCACAAACTGAACTAATCAGCAACATCTCCATGGAGATTAAATTCATAAAGACAGCACCCTGTGCCTAGGATGAGCGAGACCGACAACCCAGCGTCACGAAGTCTCTACTTCTGCAATCAGAAACATAGAAAACAGGTGCAGGAGTAGAGGCCATTCGGCCCTTCGAGCCTGTACCGCCATTCAATATGATCATGGCTGATCATCCAACTCAGTATCCCGTACCTGCCTTCTCTCCATACCCCCTGATCCCCTTAGCCACAAGGGCCACATCTAACTCCCTCTTAAATATAGCCAATGAACTGGCCTCAACTACCCTCTGTGGCAGAGAATTCCAGAGATTCACCACTCTCTGTGTGAAAAATGTTTTCCTCATCTCGGTCCTAAAAGATTTCCCCCTTATCCTTAAACTGTGACCCCTTGTTCTGGACTTCCCCAACATCGGGAACAATCTTCCTGCATCTAGCCTGTCCAACCCTTTAAGAATTTTGTACGTTTCTATAAGATCCCCCCTCAATCTTCTAAATTCTAGTGAGAAGATCATTATTGGTGAGAATAGTTGTGTATTGAGAGATGAGTATAGAAAGTTTTGGTGTAAAACACATTACCCAGTGCCGAAGAAAAGCAAGATCTCCTGCCTTAACGACTACCGACCAGTGGCCTTGACATCCATCATCATGAATAGAAAGGGACTGCAGATGCTGGTTTATACTGAAGATAGACACAAAGTGCTGGAGTAATTCAGCAAGTCTGACAACACCTCTGGAAAAAATGATGGGTGACATTTCTGGTCGGGACCCAACCTGAAACGTCACTCATCCTTTTTCTCTCAGAGATGCTGCTTGACACGCTGAGCTATTCCAGAACTTTGTGTCTATCCACCATCATGAAGTGCTTTGAGGTTATGGAGTGTCTTGAATCTAGTCTACCAAGCAACTTTGACCCACAGCAGTTGGCCTACCGCCACAACAGGTCAACAGCAATGCCATCTTCCTGACCCTACACTCATCCCTGGAAATCCTGGAGAAGGGAGACACCTACGTCAGACGTCTATTATCAACAACTATGCTTTTAATACCATTATCCCATCCAAGCTCATCAGCAAACTCATGGAACATGGAGTCAGCACTCATATCTGCAACTGGATCATAGTCTTCCTGACCAACAAACCACAATCAGTGAGGATTGGAGACAAATCATCCTCTTTGATAATCCTCAACACTGGTGCTCTGCAAAGATGCATTCTCAGCCCCTTATACACCCACGACTACGCAGCCAAGTACAAATCCAACTCAATTTACAAATTTACTGATGACATCACCGTAGTGGGCCAGATCAAATATGTAATCATGTATATAGTCTTTACGCTGACAGAATATCAGGCAAGATAAAGCTTTTCATTTTACCTCAATACATGTAACAATAAACTAAGCTAATGACTGGTTGGAAAGTTGCCATATAATACAGGCAACACACCTTCACCAATACTCCAATCCACCCTCTGGAACACTTTGCACGCCATTCAGTTCAGGGAATTGGTTAAGGACCATACATGTTGACCTTGCTATTGGTTTTCCATCCCATGAATGATTTGAGGCCTTGGAATTCTGCACCATTTTTCTCATGCCCGAAACAAAAGATCAGTTAAACAAAATAAAGTAAGTCATCTGTAGTAACACCTGATACCTGTATGAAAGTAGAGATCCTTGAAGCAGCTGCAAGATTGTGTAAATATGTAAATACAGGCAGATTCCACATTCTCAACTTCCCCTTCCAGTTCATTAAACCAATTAGAAATAAACATTTTCTAATTATATTTTGAGAGAACACAAACTACTTGAAGAGAAAATTGGGCATGAATGCGAGTTAGCGTTTCCAAAAGGTAAACACGGCAAAAATAAAAACCTCAGATCTAGGCCAATACTGATGTTTCACATAAAGTGCACACAGGAGCATGGAAGGGCCTGCACTTATGTCATCTTTCATGATTTAATGACATTTTAAAGAACTTTACCAGAAATAAAGATTGTTTTGAAGTGTAATCACCGTTGTAACACAAGAAACCAAAGTCAATTAGTAGACAACAGAATCTAAAACAAGAACAATGTGATAACAATCAAACCATGTATTTTGCTAATGTTGATTTGAAAATAGAAATAAGAAGTGCAAATACCACATTGCTTTCTCTGCATTCTAGGGAAATGAACTAGGCATGGGCCAATAATGCCAATCAAGGGCGGCACGGCACGGTGGTGTAGCGGTAGAGCGACTGCCTTATAGCACCAGAGACCTGGATTTGATCCTGACTACTGCTGTTTGTCTGTATGTTCTCCCTGTGACCTGCGTGGGTTTTCTCCGAGATCTTCGGTTTCATACCACACCAAAGACGTACAGGTTTGTAGGTTAAATGGCTTAGTACAATGTTTTTTTTATTGTCCCTAGTGTGTGTGTAGGACAGTGCTATTGTGCGGGGATCGCTGGTTGGTGCGGACTCAGTGGGCTGAAGGGTCTATTTCCGCACTGCACTCTGAACTAAACAAAACTAAATTCCTTCATCACCCTCACACTTCTGTTTTTAATTTCCAGAGTTTTCCAACAACTGCCTGTTGGGCTTGTTTGCATTAATATGGGGAAAAAAAACATTCTAACCTCAGGTACACAAAATTGCTGGAGAAACTCAGCGGGTGCAGCAGCATCTATGGAGCGAAGGAAATAGGCGACGTTTCGGGCCGAAACCCTTCTTCAGACTGATGGGGGGTGGGGGGAGAAGGAAGGAAAAAGGGAGGAGGAGGGAGCCCGAGGGCGGGGGGATGGGAGGAGACAGCTCAAGGGTTAAGGAAGAGACAGCAAGGGCTAGCAAAATTGGGAGAATTCAACGTTCATGCCAGCAGGACGCAAGCTGCCCAGGCGGAATATGAGGCGCTGTTCCTCCAATTTCCGTTGTTGCTCACTCTGGCAATGGAGGAGACCCAGGACAGAGAAGTCGGATTGACATTCTAACCTCAGATTCCCTTGGTGATATGCTCAGTACCTTTATGAAGTACTCTTAATTCATCAGCTCAGTTTGTTGCCACGTGCTACATAGCCACCAAATACTCTACCCAGACCCGCTGCCAGGGAATATCAACAGCTCAGTGGCACTGGAGTAGAATTGCAGCCTTACAACATTACAGTTCAACCCTGACTACGGGTGCTGTCTTGTGTGGAGTTTGTACGTTCTCCGTGACCCCATGGGTTTTCTTCTCCGGGTGCCCCAGTTTCCTCCCACATTCCAAAGATGTGCGGGCATGTAAGTTAATTAGCTTCTGAGAAAATTATCCCTAGTGTGTAGAATGGGATAGCATAGAGAGTCATCAAAGAGGTAGATAGCAGTGCCGAACTATCTACCTCTTTGATGACCCTCGGACTATCCTTGATCAGACTTTGCTGGCACTAAACGTTATTCCCTTATCATGTATCTACACACTGTAAATTGGATCGATTGTAATCATGTATTGTCTTTTTGCTGACTGGTTAGCACGCAACAAAAGCTTTTCACTGTGCCTTGGTACATGTGACAATAAACTAAACTGAAAATGATATATATATACACACACACTAGACTAAGTGGGACCCGTTGGGTCTCATGTTCACAGGGGAGGGCTGGTCCCCCGACGTAATATTCCACCTCTCCACCAATTCCAATATTGGTGGCCGGTGGGGGGGGGGGGGCTTTCTGGAGCGCTGATATGGGTTCTTGGGGTGGCAGTTCAGTCCCTCAAGCCTGATCTGCTGGCACCTCACTCACAGCTGGTGGGCTGGCAGTTGACTCATGGCTATTATTTGAAATTCCATTTCAAGCAGGGTGCAAGGCCACCAAATTCAAATCCATTTACCTACCATTTCAAGCAGGGTGCAAAGCCACAAAATTCAAGTGCAGTTTCTTACCATTTTGAGCAGGGTGCAAGGCCACCGAATTCAAGTGCGGTTTCCAACCACTTCAAGCAGGGTGCAAGGCCACCGAATTCAAGTGCAGTTTCATACCACCTCAAGCAGGGTGCAAGACCACCAAATTCAAGTGCAGTTCATTCCATTTGAAGCAAGATGCAAGGCCACCAAATTCAAATGCAGTTTCATACCATTTCATGCAGGGTGAAACCACCATAAAACCACACAAAACACCAAACTCACAGTTCAGTAGACATTCAGTGTGTTCAGTTGATTCCCAGCTCAGACAGAGTCGTGACCTCTCTCTCCCCCATCATGCAGAGACTGAGCAACACCCACACTTCTGAGTTTTATAACCCCTTCCACCGGAAAAGGTGTGGCCTTCATGGCGTGATTAACAGAAGAGAGATTCTTCAACATTTTTTAAACACTAATAACACTTTTATTTTTCATTGATGGGAAGAATTCTCTGCACATGCTCAGCGGAAGGGGACTGAGTAAGATGGCACAGGCACACGCACACACACGCGTCGAGGCCCATTATGGTCAATTGAACATGAGAATACCAATCCTAGCCCACATGCATTAGTGATCATTTCATTTTCTACTTTAGACTTGAGATACAGTGGAACTAGGCCCTTCGGTCCACCGAGACCGCACAGACCAGAGATCACCCCAAGGTGATGAAGAACAGGGAGGAAAACATCATGATTTACACTGTCTAGAGTAGTATTAATAAAATCAAGCTGTCCCAGAAAGTAACCAATACCCAAAACCTCCAAATTAACATGGATTAATCTTCCCAGTAATGCTCCATCTTCCAATTTGTGAGGAAACATTTCCAGAGTAATGCAACACAATTCAGAAATTGTTAAGTAGTTCATTCCTTTTTGCAGCCCAATTTCATTGCCATGTTCTGAAATAAACTACATGCAATAAAGTTCCTAGGCTCCTCTATCCAATTTCTATGATGTACTTCACTCCAATTTATAGGAAAGCAACATGGAACTTTCTGATTAGTAAAGTTATCACCACCATGTCTGAATTTATCATTAAAACAAAACATGGCGAAGTGCTTTAAAGGAAAGTGAAAATTTTACCAAAATAATAGTGTAACTTTAAATAAATTGATTTCATTACATTTGAGAGTATCACGTCTTGATCTTCAACTTTGATTTCTGAGATCAAGATAGAAACTACCAGTGTGTATTTAAAAGATAAGGGTTATAAGAAAACAACTGGAAATGTTGTCAATTCAAAGTTGCTAATAATGAATGGTGCAAGTGTTGGAGAAGCTAAAGTAAACTGCAGACAGGGAATTTAAACATTCCAAATAGTGGACCATAAATTAATTTTAGGGAAAAACAAAAGGCAACATTATTTACTTTCCAAAGCTACCTCTAAATTAAAAGCTAGTCCCTCCCTTCTGAGAGGGACTCAAATTTACTGGGTTTATATTTTAAGCTAAAACTCCTTTTTACCATTCACGTAAAGCTCAGTGTGGCACAATCCAAAATAAATGTTATTATTGAATGGCCATTGAAAAGTTAACACACATTTTAAAATCAGCCATCACACCTAGCCTCAATACCACCCTGACTGAATACCAAAATGCTACAATTCAAGTATTTCTAACTAATCGTAAAAACATATCTGATCTTAGTGCATACACAGAAGCCCGCTTGCAACTTTATGGAGAGATGATCAAGGGCAAATGATCAACATGCTGGACAGAAGAAAGATTCAAGAGATAAAGGCTCTGAAGAATTTCAACAATGGCACACACTTCCAAGAGCAACAAGCAGTGGTTGATGATACAACTGTTAGTGGTTTTGCAGATAGTGAAGATGGTTGTGAACGATTGCAGCAGGATCTGGATCGATTGGCCAGGTGGGCGGAGGAATGGTTGATGAAATTTAATACGGAGAAGTACGAGGTTTTGTATTTTGGGACGTCGAACAAGGGCAGGACCTACACAGTAAATGGTAGGCCTCTGGGTAGTGTTGTACTGGAATTGGGGTTCAACACCCCCCTGTGTGCTTGGGCCCTGGACTTTCTCACCGCCAGGCCCCAGGTAGTCAAGATGGGAGGAAATACATACAAGTCCCTCACCCTGAGCACAGGATCCCCCCAGGGTTGCATCCTCAGCCCCCTACTGCACTCCCTGTACACGCATGACTGTGTGGCTAGGTTCAGCACCAACTCTATAATCAAGTTTGCTGATGACACTGTGGTGGTGGGCCTGATCTCAGCCAACGATGAGAAGGCCTACCGGGAGGAGGTGACTGATCTGGCACTGGTGTCAGCACAACAGCCTCCTCTTGAATATCAAAAAAACCAAGGAGCTGATCGTGGACTTTAGGACGCCACATCATCCGAGGACGTACACACCCTTGAAGATAAATGGGGATACTGTGAAAAGGGTGAGCCGATTTAAATACCTGGGAGTCCACATCTCAGAGGATCTGACATGTACATTACATGCTGCAGCACTGCTGAGTCAGGCAAGGCAGCACCTTTACCACCTCAGGCAATTGAGGAAATTCAGAGTGTCTCTGAGGATCTTCCAGTGCTTCTACTCAGCGGCTGTGGAAAGCACCTTGTCCGGAATCATCACGATTTGGTTTGGGAACTGATCTCCCCAGGACAAGGAGGCTCTGCAGAGAGTAGTGCGTTCGGTCGAACGCACTATGAGAACTACACTCGCCCCCCTGCAGGAACTATACATCAGAAGGTGCAACTCCAGAACCAACAAGTTCATGGGAGACCCCTTCCACCCCAGCAACGGACTGTTCCAGCTGCTACGGACAGCTATGCTGTGAAACCGGAGAGGATGAGAAGGAGTTTCTTCCCAGAGGCCATTAGAACTGCAAACTCCTATCTCACCAGGGACTAACTTTACTGTACCATTTTACTGTTGTGTGGTGTCTTTTTTAAATTGCTGTTTTTTTCTTTTTCTCCTCCCACAAATATGTAATATGTGAATGTGATTCTGTTCCATTCTGTTTTGTAGTTTTTTTTGCACAATCCGCAAGCATTGCCACTTTTCATTTCACTGCACACCTCGTATATGTATGTGACGAATAAACTTGGCGACTTGTAGAGCAGAGGGATCTAGGGGTACAGCTGCATGGTTCCATGAAGGTCAAGTCGCAGGTAGATAAAGTGGTCAAAAAGGCTTTTGGCACTTTGGCCTTCATCAGTCAGAGTATTGAGTTTAGAAGTTGGGAGGTCCTGCTGCAGTTGTATAAGATGTTGGTGAGACCGCATTTAGAATATTGTGTTCAGTTCTAGGCACCATGTTATGGGAGAGATATTGTCAAGCTTGAAAGGGTTCAGAAAAGATTTACGAGGTTGAGAGGGGCGAGATATAGGGAGAGGTTGAGTAGGCTGGGTCTCTATTCCATGGAGCGTAGGAGGATGAGGGGAGATCTTATAGAGATATCTCTTATAGAGGTAAAATCATGAGAGGAATAGATCAGGTAGATGTACAGTCTTTTACCCAGAGTAAGGGCAACAAGGACCAGAGGACATAGGTTCAAGGTGAGGGGGAAAATATTTAATAGGAATCCGATGGGTAACTTTTTCACACAGAGCATGGTGGGTGTATGGAACAAGCTGCCAGAGGAGGTAATTGAGGCTGGGACTATCCCATCATTTAAGAAACAGTTGGACAGGTACATGGATAGGACGGGTTTGGAGGCTTATGGACCAAGCACAGGCAGGTGGGATTAGGGTAGATGGGACATTGTTGGCCAATGTGGGCGAGTTGGGCTGAAGGGCATGTTTCCACACTGTAATAATCTATGACTAAGCATTGGATTGCTCTATTTGGTAAACTCCCGTAAAAAAGTGTTTATTGACAGGAGGAAACTGGAAGAGAGTCATACAGTCATGCAGCACAGAAACAAGCCCTTTGACCCAACGCCCGCCTGCTCACATTCAGCCCGTATCCCTCTGAATCTTTCGTATCAATGTGCATGTCCAAATGAGGAGGCAAAAAGAACCGTACACATCAATAACCACAGATACTGCAGCACCCCCACACCTCTATGAAGTGTGGAAAGCATTTTGAGACCCCAAATTGGTCGAGTCAGCCATCTCAGTGCACATCACAACACTCTAGCTAGATTTCATGGACTTTCTCAAGCAAAGAGTGATTGAAACATTTATGGAGACAGTACAGCTAAAGTTATTGATCAGCAAAATTAGTTGGACCCTGTGCTGCTTTTGATGCGTCATAATCACAAGTTCTCTCTGCATCATTCCTTTGTCTAAAATGATACAGGTCAAGATCCCTATCAACAGACACAATGGGCGGCACGGTGGTGCAGCAGTAGAGTTGTTGCCTTATAGTGCCAGAGACCTGGGTTCAATCCTGACTAGAGGTGTGGAGTTTGTACATTTTCCCTATGACTGCACAAGTTTTTTCCGGATGTACTGGCTTCCTCCCACATTCAAATGACATGTGGGTTTGCAGGCTCCTTGTTAATTGGCTCCCGTAAATTATCGCGCGTGTGTAGGATGCAAAACTGGGCTACCATAGAACTAGTATAAACGGGTGATCGCTGATCTGTGCGGACTCGGTGGGCCAAAGGGCCCGTTTCCAGGCTGTATCTCTAAATTTAAAAACTAAACCGACAAAAAGTATCTCAGAGTAATTAAAGTAGTTACAAATATACAAAATACAAAGCAAAACTTTCTCTCAAAAGTTTAAAAGGGGAAGATCTTGTCTGGAGTGAAAAAGTAAAACAAATAGAGCAATGCGCCATGTAATTGGGGGGGTTTACAGACAAACAAGCTTGAGTTTCAGTGATTAAAGACAGTTATTGGAGGTGCTGCTTCAACACAATACTGGGGCGGCACTGTGATGCAGCGGTAGAGTTGTTGCCTTACGGTGTCAGAGACCCAGGTTCGATCCTGACTGCGGGTGCTGTCTGTATGGAGTTTGTACGTTCTCCCCTTGACCTGCATGGGTTTTCTACGTGAGCTTCCTTCCACACTCCAAAAGGGTACAGGTTTGCAGGCTAATTGGCTTGGTAAAATTGCAAATTGTCCCTAACGTGTGCAGGATAGTGTTAGTGTGCGGGGATGGCTTGTCGGGCAGACAGTGGGCTGAAGGGCCTGTTTCTGCACTGTATCGCAAAACTGAAAATGCAAGGTTCCTTGAATTTTGCAATGGATTGTATTCCCAGGGAAAATTCCATAGTGAGAATTCATAAATTGAAATTTGTTTCAATGTAAGAACACTCATTGTGTTCAATTGCTTAAGAATATTGGTTTAAAAAAACCCCAAGCATTTAATACAATACATATTTGAAACAACCAAATATTTTTTATTAACACTTAAATCTTAAGTTACTCAGTGAATCAAAGATCCAGAGGAATCTTTATGGAGTATATACACCCTCCTGTGAGAGAATCTAAATCCGAAGTTTGATCCTGGCCTCAGGGGCTAACTGTGGAGTGTGGAGGTTGCACGTTTTCCCTGTGACAACGTGGTTTTCCTCCATGTACTCTGATTCCCCCACACCCCACCCCACTTCCCCAAAACGTGTGGGATGTAAGTTAATTGGTCTCTACTAATTGCCCCTAGTGTGTAGGGAGTGGATGCTAAAGTGAGATAATAGAACCAGTGTTAGCGGTTGTGATGGTCAGCATGGACTCGAAGAGCCTGCTTCTGTCCTGTATCTTTCAATCAATCAGCCACTGCTTCCAAACAAGGGTCCATTAGAGCAACAAGGCAAATATCCACATTGAACTAATGGATACTCACGAAAGTACTGGATTACTCCTTAAAAAAAACCCCAGCCATTACCCTGTAGTAGTCTTTCAAATCCTACTGGCTGCCCTTAGACCTAGAAGCTGTGCACAGGACTTACACCCACCACTTCTGGGATCTCTTTCAAAATGTAGATCAATGCCGTGCAATGCAATGTGTCAATATTTCCAAGCCTTCCAATTTGGTGTCACACTTGTCCATTCCTCTCTCGACCCGATCATTAGGAAAATCTCCTGGAAGGCAAGAGCAGCAAATGTCCAGAGTTGAGGGCTCTGTTGTGCATTGCAAGGGTAATTTAATTTGTTGTTACAATTTAGCTTGTGTAACTGTGTCAATGCTCGCTATTATCGCCTTTGTGTTCCTGCTTATCATCCTCCAGCAGCTGTCTTCATCTGCACCTTCCCTTGGCCTTTTTATTTAAACCTCTAGTTTAGCTCCATCAACCATCTGTTCATCTCCCAGGTCCACCCCTCCCTGGCTTCATCTCCCTGTCATCCTTCATCCCTCATTAGTCCACCAATCACCTCTGGCTACTATCTCACCCCTCCCCTCTTTGTACTGGTCATCTCTTCTCATACTCCTGATGCAGGGTTTCGATCCACAATGTCAAAAATTCCTCACCTCTTCTCCCCTCCGCACTCAGCTCAATGGCTGAGTTTCTCCAGTATATTGTTTGCTGCTCACTATTATCTATGCTGCACTAATAAAGTGTTGACACAGCTGCCCTGGTAATCTCTATTGCTGTAGTAAATAATATTACACTGCCAATAGACAATGGAAACACATTGGAGGCTGTTGTCTAGTTATCAGAGACATTCCTAATAGCACTCAGACTTTATGCTCTTTGCAGCCCTCTCGAAATAATATGTTATTCATCACAGTGAAGAGATTCATGATTGGGGACATCTACCCGAGATAAGGCAGCACAATGGCACAGTGTTAGAGTTGCTGCCTTACAGCGCCAGAGTCCAGAGTTCGATCTTGACTGTGGGTGCTGTCCGAGTTTATACGTTCTCCCTGTGAGAAGTACACATCTCCTCGTGGGTTTAACCCGGGTGCTCCAGTTTTCTCGCACTTCCCCAAAGATTTGTGTGTTTGTAAGTTGATTGGCCTTAAATTGCACCCAGTGTGCAGGGAGTGGATGTGAAAGACATGCAGGTTTGATGGGTTAATTGGCTCCAGTAAAGATTGTAAATTATCCCCAGTGTGTAGGATCGTGTTAGTGTACAGAGATCGTTGGTCAGCATGGACTTGGTAGGCCGAAAAGCCTGTTTCCATGCTGTATCTCTAAACTAAACTAATCAATGACGTTATAGTGAAAGCGTACAGATTGAGTACCTGCATTGATCCAATAAATTGTGCAACTGGGCATTTACCCCAACCTCCAATCCATAATTGGCCCAGGTCTGGATGAATGTCAAGATCTGCAGTGTGTTAGCCTGAAAATTGCCAAATTAAACATGGGGAGACAATTTATAGCAAGTAATTGCAAATTGGCAGCACTGCCAACAATTGTTTTTGTTGAAAGGGGTAAACCGAGGAACAGCAATTGATCACTTTGAATCTGTTACACCGTATTCCATTTTGATGCATTTAAAATTCTTGTTCTAGCACCAAAGCAGGCCCTTCTGCCCAACTTCCCCACAGCAACCAAGATACCCCATTTATGTCATACCCACCTGCTCACGTTTGGCCCTTCTAAACCTTTCCCATCATGTACCTATCCAAATGTTTTAGTTTAGTTTATTATTGACACGTGTACTGAGGTACAGCGAATAGCTTTTTGCTGTGTGTAACCAAGTCAACGAAAGGACTATATACGATTACCAATCAAGCCATCCACATTGTATAGAAACAGGATAACGGGTATAACATTTAGGTCAAGATAAAGTCTGTTTAAAGAGAGCTTAAAGATGGGAGGTCAGGACCGCATCAATTTCACCCAAGCTACATTAACACAGTTGGAGTAAACCATCAAACACCTGATCAGATGTAGTTTCTAACAGGGCTCAGACAAAGGAAAAAGTAGAGGTGAACACAGATTTAGCAAGTTTAGGTCTTCAGCTGTAAATTAACCTGCTACCATTGATGGTGGAACTGTCCAAATCCTTAAGGTTGAAAAGGGAAGAAGAGATACTCTGATGAGTTAAAAGCGACACTCTGGATATCCTGGAGGGATACACAGCTGTAGGAATTAAGGAAATAAAGGGGCAAGACCAACAGCAGTTTTAGAACAATAATGATAACTTTAAAATTGAGACAATGTTAAAAAAAAAGCACATGCTTCAGAAAGTATATTTAATGAGAGACACAGCAAAATCATAGATCATGGAAACAGGCCTTTCGGCCCAACTTGCCTATGCTGACCAAGATACCACGTCTACACTGGTCCAACCTGCCCGCGTTTGGGCTCGACCATCTCCTCTGACATGAAACGGGAAGCCAGAGGAAATAATTAAATTAAGTGAAGTGGGAGCAGGGGAATGTGTATGCATCCAGGCGGGGCAGAGGGGAAATGAGGGGAGAAAGGGGAAGGTTAGTTACCTGAAATTGGAGAATACACGAGGAGCCTGTTTTAACTTCGAGGCTATCTCATGATCAGCAAGAAGCAGGTGGTAAATTTAAGCCACAAGAAAATGAGAAACGACCTAAACAGTGACCCTAAACCTACAACTGAATAGCCAAGAATAAAAACAGATGGCTGACAGCTCATGCAGCAAAACAAAGTAGGAGAAATCAAAGAAAGGGCTACACAGAAACAGGTGATATCCCCCTCTAGATTGCACCACATGTCCTCTCATTTAAAAAAAGACAAACTTTTGGAGTAATTCAGTGGGTGAGGCAGCATCTCTGGAGAACAAGGATATGTGATGTTTCAGTAATTTCGACCTTGTCAAGTCCAGAAATTCTGAGTGATCCAAAAGATAATTTTATGTCATGTAACTTTTGGTGAGACAATCTAAAAAAAAAGGTAACTATTTGCTATAACATCTTTGCCTTGTTTTTAGCATTTGTTGCTATATTAAACAGTTAAAACATTTGGATATTTGGAACTAGAGAGAGGCAGTTTAAGTTAGTGCTCTCTCCTTTAATACCAGCGAGTTTAACACAGCCATGAGTCCAAATGCAGAAAGAATGATCAGGATAATTGAAGCAATATTATAGACTCACCGACCTACTATTCAGGATAAGCAAGTGTCTGAGATATTACATAAACGGTCACTTTAACCAAAAGATCCTCTGATTACGATCTCAGCCCACTCACGCATCATTTCCATTTATAAGTTTAGCAGACATATCTCTCAATAGTTTTTTTTAAATCAACTTCCATGCCTTGTAAGTTTCTAGCAGTCATCTATATTATTATTAAAACTCTTCAACAAGAGGAGTCGAGTTTTGGAGCAAATAGGTCCTACTGCAGTTGTACAGGGCCCTAGTGAGACCACACCTGGAGTATTGTGTGCAGTTTTGGTCCTCTAGTCTGAAGAAGTACATTCTTGCTATTGAGGGGGGGGGGGGGGGGGGGGGGGGGGGGGGGGGGGCGGGAGATGCCCCTTCCCTATATACCCTCACTCTCCACCTCTCTACCTCCCTCCCTCCCTCTCTACCCCCCTCCCTACCCCCACCCCTTCTCCCTCGCTACTACTTCTCCCATTCTTGGTTCTTGGTTTCATGGTCCTCCAAAATATTCCAAATGGAATGGGAAGAAAGCTACTTTAAATTTAGAGTTGCATCTGGTTGGGTAACTATAGCTGGGTGGAGATTATTCCATGCTTTAATTGTGCGGGGGAAGAACGGATTGCTGTACACATCTGTCTTTGTAGCTGGGATCACAAATTGGATCGAATGCCCTCGTCTGCTCCAAATTCGTTTAGGTTTGGTGTAGGTCTGGTAATCTATGTCGAGCTGACTATTTAACATTTTGTAAAAACAGGTCAAACGGTGAGCTTCACGTCTGTCTTGGAGAGGGTTCCACCCCAGAGAATTCAGAAGTTTGGTGACACTCACTTCTCTCTCATAGGTGTTAGTAACAAATCGAGCTGCCTGTCTTTGGACACGTTTGATGGAAGAAATGTTTTTATTTGTGTATTGGTCCCATGCTGCAACTGCGTAGTCCAAATGAGGTATAACAAGAATGAAGTATAGCTTCTCCTTGGCAGAAGTTGAACAATGATGAAAGTTGCACCTCAGAAAGTTTAGGACACCTGTTGCTTTCACCGTTGCATGATGAGTCTGACCATTCCAACGCAGATCATTCTGCTATTTGATGCCAAGATACTTGGCTTGTTTGGATTCTTCAAGGGTGGCACCAAGTATATGTGTAAGATGTTTTACCTGGTTCCTTTCTGGTGACACGCATGGTTTCACATTTGGAAGGGTTGAACTGCATGCCCCATTGTTGTGACCACTCAACCATAGTATCGAGATCCTTTTGGAGAGCATCTTCATTATCAGCTGACTTAATTGGACGGTACAGCAAACAATCATCAGCGAATAGTCTGGTTGTACTTGCGACTTTTTCATGGATGTCATTTATGTAAAGCAAAAATAGATGTAGGCCAAGTACTGTGCCCTGAGGTGTATCACTCAACACTGGATGCCAATTGGAGCTCTTTCCGTTCACACACACACGCTGAAGACGTTTTGTCAGGAAACTGGAAATCCATCGTTTCGTGTTGTAACGAATACCATAGAAGTCAAGCTTCCGAAGCAGTCTCTGGTGTGGGATGACATCAAATGCTTTAGAAAAGTTCAGCACAACTAAATCCGTGATGACGTTACTATCAAGGTGCTTGGCCAGGTCATTTGGCGTCAGGATAAGCTGAGACTCACATGATCTATGCCTCCTAAATGCATGTTGGTTGTCAGCAAGAATGTTATGTTTGCTCACGTGTCGCATCAGATTACTATCAATTAAATGCTCCAGCAATTTGCAGCAAGTACTTGTTAATGAAACAGGCCGATAATTCGCTGGGTTGGTGGTTGAACCCTACTTAAAGAGAGGAGTGATGTTAGCCTTCCTCCAATCCAGCGGAACATCACCCGAGTCGAGCGATTGTTGGAAAATGAACTGCAAAACTGGAGCCAGTTCTTCGGCTGCGATCTTGAGGGCTTGATTCTGTATCTGATCTGGTCCAATTGCTTTTGTGGTATTGATGTTGAGCAATAACTTCTTGACACCTTCAACCTCAATTTTAATAGCCGGCATATCAGCATACAGCGGGCGGTAGGACTGGAAATGATGAAGGCTCCACATCTTCCCGGGTGAAAACGTGTTGAAATTGGTTTGCAAGAGCTTCTGCTTTCGCCTGGTCCTCAGTGATCAGACAGTTGTTCACTTTAAGCATCTGGACACCAGTGTTGTCTGTCCGTCTGGATTCCACATATCTCCAAAAAGCCTTGGATTGCTCTCCCCCAAGAATAGAAGAAACATGTTGTCTATGAGCACTCCTTATTGAACGATCGACTTGTTTTCGCACTCTAGTAAAATTGTACCAGTCCAGGTTTGTACCCCTTTTTTTGGCACGGATATAAAACTTCTCTTTCTTACTGCAGAGACGTTTCAGTTTTGCCGAAAACCAAGGAGGACGCATACGGCCCTCAATGAGTTTTTGAGGAACATGATTTGTAACAATATTATTTAAAGAGTTTCTCAGCCACACCCAGTTGTCTTTTACGGATCTTTTATCTGGTTGCAGGTTGAAGAAATCTTTTCCCAGTTTTTTTGCTAAGACTTTAAATTCCTCGCTGTTCACTTTTTTCCAGAGGGAAATTTTACGCGGTGGTTTTGAAGGAACTTTAAGCTTTAAGTGCAGTTTTGCTTGGATAATATAATGATCGCTAATTCCAGCACACGATGAAACTTCCGAAATTAAATCTGGGTGTGAAGTGAACAATAAATCTAAAGTATTTTCGGTGCCACTTGTCTCATCACGCCTGGTAGGGAAAGTGACTTTTTGGGACAGGTGATTTTCCCGAGTAAGGTCAGCTAGGGCTTCCTGGAGAGCCCCTTTTGGTTCGCTTTGTATGCCGTCAGACCAATCTACACCCGGGACATTGAAATCGCCCCCCAGGATGATAAGTGGAGAGCATGACGAGGCGTTGATTTTGGAGATGTTTGATCCAAGATCTAAAAGAGGCTCTGTTTTTATGTCAGGTGGTCGGTAAAAGCTTCCGATCTGTAACGACTGACCCTCGAGTGTAGCTTGACACCAGATTTGCTCAGAGTCGCTGTCTAAGTCTGTTCTTTCAAAACCAAGAATGGTATTGTTAACTCCGATGAAGACACCGCCTCCATGCGTGTTTCTGTCCTTTCTAAACATTTGGAGGTGAGGAGGGAAAATCTCAGCAGATTTGATTGATGGGTCTAGCCAAGATTCAGACCCCATAAGGACATCAGGGTTTTCAGTTTCAATAAATGAATTGATCACAGCACATTTTCCTCTTATACTGCGGCAATTTATAACAGCGATTTTGATCCCATGTTCATTGCTGACATCATAGCGATCAATATCTTTGTTGGTACCTTAAACCTCCTTATGAGCATCACCATTACACGCATTCCTTTGTCCATTAACATGTTGACGGGTGTGATAATTGGTATAGGGGGAGTATGGAGGATTGTCATCATCAGGGTTATTACATTTACCATCTTTCCCAACAACGGTCCAGCCATCCTTTGTCTTCGCACATTTCAGCAGAGGGTTTTTTCTGCTTTGGATGTTGGTGTTGCTTTGGATGTCGTTCCACAAGGCCACCCAGAAGCAGTTTTGGAAGTGTTATTTTCGGTAAGTGGCTAACACAAATTGGGCTGGATGATATTAAATTCTCATGATTCCATACGTTACAATCAGGGTCATCACTCAGAGATGTGAGACTTTCAAATGAATTGCTCAAGTTGAGCATACTTGTAAGGTCGCTTGACGAGTCAAAGAATGAGCTAGCAAGGTTGATGACATCGCACAATGGGCATAACCAGATGGCATTTGGATTTTTGGAGTGCAAACCAAAAGTGTCGTTTGACACATTGGAGCAGTTCAGGTGAAACCAACTTGTGCACATCGTGCACTGAATGCCAGAATCTTTAACAGCAAATGAGCACAAACCACACGGGTACTTTGGGTTACGTCCACGGTGCTGACCTTTTGGGCCAGGGTTGAGGTTGATGTCCCCAGCCAGTAAATTGACAATAATGAACAATGGTAGGCGACTTCTAGGGTAGCCTAGAAAGGGGGTAGCTGAGTGTTTCGACCCATTTCCACTAAAAGTATTTACGTACTTCTTCTGGACACTAGATTTTGACGGACCAGAGTCACATTCATGGAAAATCCTCAATCCAAGTTGGGAGAAGGCAATCATCAGAACCAAATACAACACTGGTGTTGATGTGTTTCGTATTCTTCCAGATCCAAGCATGGTACTAATTCAATCTTTGATTTTAGAAATCCAACATGGCACTCGACTACTTCTCCCACTCTACCACCCCTCCCTCTCTAGGGATTGAAGAGGGAGGGTGAAGAGGAAGAGGAGGGAGTTTTGGGGGACGAGGAGAAATTATCCGCGCCTGCCCAGTAGGGGGCTATGTGCGAGTGGTGCAATATTGCGTTGGTGGAATGGTTTGCGTTGGGGAAACGGGTGAACGGTGGAATTTGGGGAAGCAGGCCCAATGGGTCTGCACTTATCCTGCACAGTAATGCCTCCATCTTCTATGTCACAACGGGAACCCGTCAGTCGCACGTGCGCAGTTCGGAGCTATAGGTGAGTGGTAGAATATTGCATTCGGGGACCAGCTCTCCCGTGTGATGCCACCCCCCCCCCCCCCCCCCGCGTTGGGGGACGGGACCCAACGGGTCCCCCTTGACCAGTTATCTTTTAAAAAAAGCACAGGAATTACTATGGTTTCTTTAGTAACATTCACCACTTTGTGAACCCATAGGTAGGATACCCTTTAGGAACCACAAAAAACAAACTTAATTATTGTTATTTTTCATTGAAGGTTTAAATTTCCTTAACCAATTCGCAATTCAACTAACCAGGACTAAGAACATCTGTTAGCTAATAATAACCATGGAAAATTATCCTATATTTCATTTACCCTCCTCAAAAGTATAGTCATCAATATTACAAATAGTACAATGAATGAAGTCTAATGAATGTTTTTAAAAAAGTAACCAAGCAATGCCAGCCCCATATTAGCTGACAGCTCAATTATTTTCTTCCAGAAGGCACAAAGAGATTCTATCCTAATCAAACAATCTTGGCAATTCAATAGCTTTGCTAAAATCTTGTTCAACATATAAAGACAAGTTAACTGGCACCTTGTATATGTAATCCACCACCCAGTTTCTCAAAATACTCGGATCCCATACAAAATACCTTCAAATTTATTTGCAAATTTGAATTTCCTATTATAATATTCTTATTGGAAGTATTTTTTTATTAGGACATAAGACAATCTCAAAAGCATATCCTTTATAATTCCTTTCAAGATTATAAGATTCCCACAAACACTCTCCTGGCTTGAATGACTTTTCTATTCAGCATTCCACCAGGCCTAGAAAATATTGACGAGCCTTTTTCATTAATCTAGACCAATTACTAAATTATAACTTCAAAGACAGTTTTGGAATTTTAATAGATTAATTTCCAACTCCTGCATGAAGATTTCCCACTTCTACATGAGTGCTTACATTATTTCTTTCATCTAGTAGATCAATAAAATACTGAATGTAAATGTATTCAATATGAATACAATCTATTTTTTTCAAAAAAGTGTAACTCTCCATTCTTGCAGATAAATTCCCATCAATATTAATATTGCACTTTACATTTTGAAATTGAACTTTTTGATCTTGATCTTTTTACCACCCTCTCCCGCCCCAAAATAGGCGAGCATTGACCTGCCAAGCATTTCCTGCATTTTCTGTTTCAATACGATTAAAATCATAATCTTGATTTAACCACGTCTCTATAAACATCGATACAATCAGCAGCTACTATAGGAGTTAATTTTTAATCAAAACAATAAAAACTGGCAAGCAGTAATGAAATGAGCAAAGTTGACAAAGTAGCTCGTATGCATGTAATAAACAAATTTCAAAGTGTATTTTTCTGAAGAGATTTTGACACACACAGTACTCTCAAACCAAATTTCACCACTGCAAATTTTCCTGCACAATTTCCATTGGCTAAGCATCTTTCCTATTGTTATGGCTTTTTAATTCATTACCTTGATCAAATAAACAGCAACCAATAAGTTCTCCAAAGTAAAAAAAAAAAAACAGGTGATGGGAATCTGAAATAAACCACAAAAAAAAAAAATTGCTGAAGATTTTTAGCACGCCAGGAAGTATCTGTGAAAGACAAAGTCAATAGACAATAGGTGCAGGAATAGGCCATTTGGCCCTTCGGGCCAGCACCACCATTCAATGTGATCATGACTGATCATTCCCAATCAGTACCCCGTTCCTGCCAACTCCCCATATCCCCTGACTCTATTTTTAAAAGCCCTATCCAGCTCTCTCTTGAAAGCATCCCGAGAACATGCCTCCACCGCCCTCTGAGGCGGAGAATTCCAGAGATTCACAACTCTCAGTGAGAAAAAGTGTTTCCTCGTCTCCGTTCTAAATGGCTTACTCCTTATTCTTAAACTGTGGCCCCTGGTTCTGGACTCCCCCAACATCGGGAACATGTTTCCTGCCACTAGAGTCCAAACCCTTAACAATCTTATATGTTTCAATGAGATTCCCTCTCATCCTTCTACACTCCAGAGTGTACAAGCCCAGCCGTGCCATTCTCTCAGCATATGACAGTCCCGCCATCCCGGGAATTAACCATGTAAACCGACGCTGCACTCCCTCAATAGCAAGAATGTCCTTCCTCAAATTAGGGGACCAAAACTGCACACAATACTCCAGGTGTGGTTTCACTAGGGCTCTGTCCAACTGCAGAAGGACCTCTTTGCTCCTATATTTAGCAATGTTACAAAATTTTGAGATTTTAAAAATCAAGTCTGCAATTTATCCCATCAGATAAAGCATAACAATAAGTTTAATTTGACACCAAATTCACTTTCATATCTCAAGTATTAAAAAAGTTATGGCCATTTTCATACTCGGAAATTAGCATCTTGTTCCCTATTGATTTTCAATGGACATTACAAAAAAGCTGTGATCTTGGATAATCAAAGGCCCATTTCTTAAGGAAAGATTAACATTTTTAAATAGCCTAAGTGTCCAAAGATTATTCACAAATAATTCACAATAATAACATGATTTTTATATCTAATTTACATTAATTTATAGGCCAAATGGAAGGAATTTAGTGTTCAATTGCTGTAAATAAATGCACATTTAAATCGGCTTTCTAGTGGGTTCATGTGGAACGCGCTGGTTTAGAATGTTGACAGCGCGCTAGATTAGTGCCTTCAAATGCCGAGAAAAATACTGCGGGATATAAAAAGCCCAAAATGAACTATTCGTTATAGATAACTTGATATATAGGGTTATATATATGCCCCATTTAATGTAAAAATAAGGTACATACCTTTAATTGTTTGCTTTATAAAACCCTGGGGCTGCGAGATGTTGCGGAATCAGAGAGTAATTTTAAACTATTAAAACTATATTATCGAGGCCTATAAAACTAATAATACCTTTTGCGACCGGGTCTTGCAGCGATTTTTCGTTAATGATTTACTAGGCTGAACATCTGCGATTAGTACAGCCTAGTAAAAATCGCGTTTTAAACCCGCCCCCTCCAAACAGCGCCAAAATCACCGACATGGCTGAGGGCAGATTCCCAATGGCGATTCAGGTAGGTTTTGTAACATACCTACTATATTTAATTCCTCTTGTTATAAAGGCCAACATGCCATTCCCTTTCTTCACTGCCTGCTGTACCTGCATGCTTACTTTCATAGACTGATGAACAAGGAATCCCCAGATCCCGTTGCACTTTCCCTTTTCCCAACTTAACGCCATTTAGATAGTAATCTGACTTCCTGTTTTTGCTACCAAAGTCAACATTTCATAGAACAGTACAGAACATAAATGCCCTTCAGCCCACAATGTCTGTGCCAAATATAATGTCAAGATAAACTATTCTCATGTACTGCATATGATCCATATCGATCCATTCTCTGCATTTCAGGTCAATAATCTTTTAACAGAACAAGGAGCGTACAAAAACAAAATGTTTTTTTTTTTAATTTGGGAAGGCAGAAAGATAGTAGGATATGTTTGTGATAGGCAGGAGACCAAAATAACTAAGGCTTTTGATGCCATTTAAGAGAGGGTGGGGGAAGGCTTTTCAGCTGATCTTGTTGTAGGTGTAAACAGAGGGAAATGAATGAGGGCAGACTAATAGAAGAAAAGCCAAAATGAGAAATGCAGACTAAAGCTGGAAATTTGAAGTAAAAAAAAAAAAAATGGAGGCAGCACGTCAAGTAACATCTGTGGAGATAAAAAACTACCTATAACAAATTGATGATCTTTCATCAGAGTTACCTCATCCTGATGCAAACAGGAAAGGATTGTTTATGTTTATCTGGAATTGTTGAGTAATGAGTCAAGATTGAATGGGTGGTACTGTTGAAACAGTGAAGAAGCCCAAAAATAGAAATCAAAAGGCTAGGATTGAGAATTACAGACATGGAATTGGAAGCTTTGTCCTTTGTGGACTGAATTGAGGCTTTTTGAAAAGAAGTTATGAATCTGGTTTGGATTATTTTCAACACAGCTGAGTCTACATTATGTGTACTGAATGTAGCACACTAGATAAGAAAAAGTGTACATGAATTGTTCTTCACCTAACAACAGGGACTATAAAATATCTAGATATGGTAATAAAATGGGTAATCAAATCGAGCAATTTCCATTTGAGGAAATCAAAGAGTTTATATCGACAATCCAAGACAGACAATAGACAATAGGTGCAGGAGTAGGCCATTTGGCCCTTCGAGCCAGCACCGCATTTCAATGTGATCATGGCTGATCATCTCCAATCAGTACCCCGTTCCGGCCTTCTCCCCATATCCCCTGACTCCGCTAATTTTAAGAGCCCTATCTAGCTCTCTCTTGAAAGCATCCAGAGAACCTGCCTCCACCGTCCTCTGAGGCAGAGAATTCCACAGACTCGCCACTCTCTGTGAGAAAAAGTGTTTCCTCATCTCCGTTCTAAATGGCTTACTCCTTATTCTTAAACTGTGGTTTAACGCTGGTTCTGGACTCCCCCAACATCAGGAACATGTTTTCTGCCTCTAGCATGTCCAAGCCCTTAACAATCTTATATGTTTCAATGAGATACCCTCTCATCCTTCTAAACTCCAGAGTGCACAAGCCCAGCTGCTCCATTCTCTCAGCATATGACAGTTCCGCCATCCCGGGAATTAACCTTGTAACAGCACCTGAACTTTCAAGCAAGAGTGACACATGATTATCGAGCAAACATGTTAACAGTTTTTCCTCCACAGGTGCAAGATATTTCCAGTAATATTTCATTTTGGACCTATTCTGGCATCTTGAATATTCTACAAAGTTATTCAATGCTGGGCTACATAACTCTACAGAGAATCATTTGATTGCAACAACGCAGGGCAGCTCATTCCCTACTCATTGCTATCCAGAAGTTAGGAAGAAGTGAGAGGCAGATGCTAATGCATTTAGCCTCCCACTCCCTGCTGGATTCAACAGAGTGCAGGAGCAGAATATAAACATCTTGAGCTTTTCATCAAGGAGGGCTGTCATATGTAGCATCGTCCTTTCATCTGAAATAAAGTTATTTGATTTTTACTTTTAATCTTTTTTCTTAATGTCCTTCATTAATTTCTAGTACTTCGTGCTAAATTAATATAGTGTTTAAATAATTAAAATATGAAGCACAGTGCCACAGCTAGTAAATCTGCCGCCTCACAGTTCCAAAAATCTGGGTTTGCTTCTGACATCCTATCCTGTCTGCAAGGAGTTTACACATTCGTCTTGTAACTACATAGATTTCCTTCCAATGTAGAGTGCTTTGGATTTTTTTCCACATCCCACACACATGCATGTTGATAGATTTAAGAAAAAAACAAAGCACAGGAGGAACTCAGCAGGTCAGGCGGCATCTGACAATAGACAATACATGCAAGAGTAGGCCATTTGGCCCTTCGAGACAGCACTGCCATTCAATGTGTACAAGCCCAGCAGCTCCATTCTCTCAGCATATGACAGTCCAGCCATCCCGGGAATTAACCTTGTAAACCTACTCTGCACTCCCTCAATAGCAAGAATGTCCATCCTCAAATTAGGGGACCAAAACTGCACACAATACTCCAGGTGTGGTCTCACTAGGGCTCTGTATAACTGCAGAAGGACCTCTTTGCTCCTATATTCGATTCCTCTTGCTATAAAGGCCAACATGCCATTCACTTTCTTCACTGCCTGCTGTACCTGCATGCTTACTTTCATAGACTGATGTACAAGGACCCCCAGATCCCGTTGCACTTCCTTTTCGCCATTTACATAGTAATCTGCCTTCCTGTTTTTGCTACCAAAGTGGATAATCTCACATTTATCCACAGTAAACTTAATCTGCCATGCATCTGCCCACTACCCCAACGTGTCCAAGTCACCCTGCATTTTCATAGCATCCTCCTCACAGTTCACACTGCCACCCAGCTTTGTGTCATCTGCAAATTTGCTAATGTTACTTTGAATCCCTTCATCCAAATCATTGATGTATATTGTAAATAGCTACAGACCCAGCACCGAGCCTTGCAGTACCCCACTAGTCACTGCATCTGTGGAGGGAAAGGGACACAACGTTGAGTCAGCACTCTTCTACAGACTGAAGGAGTTGGGGGTAGAAAGCTAGGAAAGAGAGGTAGGGGTGGGCAACGCCTGCTGAGTGACATGTGTATACTGGTGAGGGAGGGTGGTTAGATTGGCAAAGGTGGATAGTGACTAATGCTGGCAGTGAAATGGAAAGAATGGCGTCAGATATTCATGCCATCGGATCGTAGGGTATCCAAGGGGAATAGGTGGTGCTGGAAGATGAGCGCAAGTCACCTTTGCACAGATTTAGAGGCCACATTAGGAGCACTGAATTAAGGTTGAGGTTGGACGAGATGCAAATTAAGTCGATGGGTTAATTGGCCATTGGAAATTGTCTCGTTGTGTAGAAGAATGGTAGAATCTGGGGAAAATTGATAGGAATGTGGAATTAATAAAATGAGATTGATGTAAGATTAGTATATTGGTATATTATTGCCATGTGTAGCAAAATAGTGAAACCTGCATTTACATTCTATCCAGTCAAATCTTATCATACAGGACAATCTAGCCGTACACAAGTGCAGGTGGTGCAATGAGAGAAACAATTAGAGTGCAGACAGTTTACAGCGCTACTGTTAGAACAACAGAGAAAGTGCAGAAAAAATATAAATGCAAGAGCTGCAATGAGGTAGGTTGAGGGATCAAGACTACACCGTTTGCTGATATGAGGTCCATTACTTAATCAATGGGGACAAAGTATGTGCTTTCAAGCTTTTGTATCTTCTGCCTGACAGGAGAAGAGAAAAGAGGGAATGATTGGGGCATGCGAGCCTTGATTCTGTTGGCTACGTTCCCTAGGCAGTGTGAAGTGCACCCTATGACTAGAGGTGGGGTGGGGGAAAGGGACTGCAATTTCTAGTGATCTTGGGCAAAGTAGTTGCGATGCATCCTGATAGGCTGCTCTCTGGAGTACTGAAGTAGAAACTTTTGAGAGTTATTGGAGATATGCCAAACTTTCCTCATCCTCTGAGGAAGGAAGTAGAGGCATTAATGTGCTTTCTTGGCTGTGGTGTCAATGTAGTTGGACCAGGAGAAGTTGTTGGTGATATTTTCTCCTAGGAATTTGAAGTTCTCACACACCTCGACTACGGCAATATTGACATTGACTGGGGCATTGTGTAAATTGGAGGTTGATGGTTATTGCCGATTTGTTGGTCTACGGGTCCGTTTCCGTGCAGTATTGTTGCTATTGAGGGAGTGCAGCGTAGGTTTACAAGGTAATTCCCGGGATGGCAGGACTGTCATATGCTGAGAGAATGGAGCAGCTGGGCTTGTACACTCTGGAGTTTAGAAGGATGAGAGGGTATCTCATTGAAACATATAAGATTGTTAAGGGTTTGGACACGCTAGAGGCAGGAAACATGTTCCCGATGTTGGGGGAGTCCAGAATCAGGGGCCACAGTTTAAGAATAAGGAGTAAGCCATTTAGAACTGAGACGAGGAAACACTTTTTCCTCACAGAGAGTGGCGAGTCTGTGGAATTCTCTGCCTCAGAGGGCGGTGGAGGCAGGTTCTCTGGATGCTTTCAAGAGAGAGCTAAATAGGACTCTTAAAAATAGCGGAGTCAGGGGATATGGGGAGAAGGCAGGAACGGGGTACTGATTGAGGATGATCAGCCATGATTAAATTGAATGGCGGTGCTGGCTCGAATCGCCAAATGGACTACTCCTGCACCTATTGTCTATAGTCCATAACATCTCACATTATCAGAACCATAAAAAATTGCTCAATGTCCCTTGACAGAAATGAGCTGTCAATTACAAGCTGTAAAGATGCCAAAGCAAACTGAACTGAGGGAATGAATCACCCTGCAATTTCACAGCAAGGATTCAGCTGATTTGTCTCAAAGAGCTGGCATTAAATGAGTATTCTATAATATTCATAATATTATAAAATCTCACATCCCCAGTTGATTGTACGGAAATGCAGGTACTGGTTTACACACGAGGACACAAAGTCCTGGAGTCACTCAGGTCAGACGGCATGTCTGGAGGACATGGATAGGTGACGATTCAGGTTGGGACCTTAGTGGATTGTTTTGCAACAGTCAGAACTATGAAAAAATGTTATAGCCCTCTACTCAATGGTGAGAGTCTTGTGTAAAGATGGGGAATGCTGGCAGTTAACACGTTGTCATAAGAATGTGAAAGGCCTGTATTTTAACATGCCTTGGAAAATCAGGTTGACCTTTCAACCTGGAGACAAGGAACTGCAGATGCTCGAATTTTGAGCAAAACAGTCCTGGAGGAACTTGTACGCCACAGTAGCATAGCCATAGAGCTGCTGCCTTACAAGGCCAGAGACCCGAGTTTGATCCTGACTACGGGTGCTGTCTGTATGAAGTTTGTATGTTCTACCTGTGACCGCGTGAGATTTCTCCTGGGTGCTCCAGTTTCCTTCCACACTCCAAAGACGTACAGGTTTGTAGGTTAATTGGCTTTGGTTAAAAAAAAATATATATTGTCCCTTGTGTGTAGGATAGTGTTAGTGTGCGGCGTGGTCGCTGGTGGGCACTGATTCAGTGGTTCGAAGGGCCTGTTTCCGCACTGTATCTCTAAAGTAAACTTAGTTGGTCATGCAGCATCTGGGGAGGGAATGGACAGGCAATTACTCGAATCGGGTCCCTTCTTCGGACTGATTGCATCAAAATCATTCCCTCCATGGATGCTGCCTACCCACTGAGTTCCTCCAGTACATTGTGTTACACATAAGGAAAATGAAAACAAGCTTCAGATGCAATTCCAGACACACCCATCAAGGAAAGGTTCAGATCATAAGTAGTGAAATTACAATCTTGACACATGATACTAACCTGCGGCTCAAATAGCCATTCACCAACTGAAGACCATGTAAATCTAGGATTTGTTTCCTGCAAGGTCAATACAGAGTATAGCAAATTCCTAAAAAGCATGGGGTCTTAAACACTACATATTTCACCAATAACTGCTATTTTGAAATTCAAATGTTTATCTGATGGTAAAGGTATACGCAGACACCCTTTTCAAAGCACAACTCAAGCGAATATTCTACTACATTTAGGTTAGATTAGTCCCAGGGTATTTGACACCTGTCACCATTAAGCTGTTTTGTAAATCCTGCTCCCTGTAGGTTTACTTTGTGTTTTCCTGCAAGATTTTCATTTGTAAACTTGCACTCAGGTTTCAGAATCCAAATAAAAACACAATTATTTTTTATGCAGCAATAGGGAGCAGTGCATGGAACAATGCTGTGTCATTAATAAGGGATCTATGATTCAAGTACTGCTAATACTCCAATTTTTGAAAATTGTTTGCTTCAAATCTGACCTCTGAAAAAGTCAATTTATGATTCTATGTGGCACTACATTATTGGGTGCAATGCCTTATTACAAAGCTATCCCCCCCCCCCACCCACACAAATTTGATGATGCTGCAGGAACGAAATACAGCAACATCTTTTATAATCAGCCTGCTGGACTGCAGTCAGAAAAAAATCTGTATTATTATTGACGAGTCATGTCCACACCGACCATTGATCACCCGTTCACACAAGTTCTACGTTATCCCACTTTCTCATCCACTCTCCACACATTATCATTTATGGCTTTCAGTCACAACATTTCACTTTTGTTGCAAGGATTTAGTTTAGAGATGCTGCGTGGAAACAGGCCTTCGGCCCACTGAGTCCATATCACCTATCGATCATCCTGTTCACACTTGTTCCATATTATTCCACTTTCTCATCCACTCCCTAGGCACTTGAGACAACGCTAGAGGCCAATTAACCTACAAACCCGCACGTCTTTGGGATGTGGGAGCAAACCTAAGCACCCGGAGAAACTCAAGCAGCCACAAGAAGAACATGCAAACCGCATACAGACAGCGCCCGAGGTTAGGATCAAACCCAGGACTCTACCAACTGTGCACTCTGCTGACCTTTTATTTCTTTGAATATCCAAGGAAGAATTATTCTGGCATTTATTTTACAGGCCAGTTGACAAAAGTTGTCTTCTCACCTTTCCACATTTCAAGATGCAAGCGTTATTCTCCGTTTTGGACAGTGAAGGAAACTTTGGGGTCATTTACCATCACCAATATGCTAAAAGTTCTCAGATTTCCAATAGCAAGATAGAGGCCATCAAGTCATCTTCTAAGCACCAACAACCTCTAAATCTACTAGCAAAAAAAAAAGCTCACCAATGTCATTTTCCAGGTCAACTGAGGTTCTAATTACACTCAGATGGCCTGAGGGTCTGGCCATGTTTGATGTCAAAATCCCAAAGATTTGCATAACAGAAAGTGATTACCAGCTTAACAAATACAAATATTCAAGGGTGTTCTCAAAGTACAGGTGCACAACCTTTTATCCGAAATTCCAAATAACAAAAAGCTCCGAATAGCAGACATTTTTTCGGTCCTTGAAGAAAGGTCCTTGAAGACGTTCACTGAGGGCGGCCCGCAGAGGTGAGAGCGGAACCCCCAGTCGGTCCTCGAAAGAAGGGGAACTAAATCCCCATTCATAAAAGAGAAGGTGAGGGTATATTGCGCGGGAGGGTTAATAATTAACAATCTGCTGCTGCCTGCCCGCTGAGTTAAAAAGTTCCCACGGTAGACTCACGATACACAGTGTATCGTGAGTCTTGCCTGGGAACTTTAACTCAGCGGGCAGGCAGCAGCAGATTGTCACTCCCTTCAGTTTTACCCCACCTACACCCATCTGCTTCCCGGACATGTGTGTGACCCCATCCCTCCCCTCTCCAGCTCCCCGCCCATTGCACGGGCGCGGGGGCTTTGCACTGTCTTCACTTCGGCGATGCCAGCAGGTCAGTGCCAGTCACCGGAGACGTCAGGACCAATGGGACACCGACCCACAGGCCCACTGCAAGCATGGAGATCCCAGAGACCCACAGCCAGCAGCAGCCCAGCCCCGTTCCAACTACAGAGGAAAACTGTAAACTGGCCGGAGACATCAGGACCACCAGAAGCCGCTCCCCGATGGGCCGCTACGGCGACAAGTGGCAGTTCGCCCACAGCCCGAGCTGCGCCCCCTCATCGGGACACCGACCCCAGGCCCACTGCAAGCACGGAGATCCCAGATCAGCAACTCCAGCCCAGTCCCGCTCCAACTCCAGAGGAACATGCTCCCGGTAGTGGCAGAAGCTGATGGTGTGCAAGGCATGTCTTGTTCTTGGGGTGGCGCAGCTCGGGCTGTGGGCGAACTGCCACTTGTCGCCGTAGCGGCCCATCGGGGAACGGATTCCTCTGGAGTTGGAGGCAGAGGGGGGTATTGTACTGTTTAATCGCCCCCTGCTATCCCAGGGACAGGGAGACACAGCGGCTTTTGAGAATGGTGGGCAATCACTTCCAAAGTTCTGCCCACACAATCAGTACACCTCTCCTACACTTGTCTCCCGCACTAAGATCATCTCGCAGAGAATGATCCCAGCCTAACCCTCCCTATTCGCTCCTATTCTGCAAAAAAAAACCGACATTGAAGACTCAAACTCGCGATCGAGTAACTGCCGGGATCGAGGCGCAAACTCGTGACCTTGCGGATATGAGCTGAGCACTCTACCACTGAGCCAGCCGTTAAAATCTATGATTCTTAAAGCCGAAAAATTCCAAATTACGAAAAGTGTCTGGTCCCATGGCTTTCAGATAAAAGGTTGTGGACCTGTACCATGAAATGTGTAACATTACCATCAACATGTGAGAATTCTTGGCTATGATCGTTCAAAATGGAGGTGGATACTTCACGGTGCATTAAGAGATTCAAATGCCCAGTACGAACAGTAGCACTGGGAGTGTCTGCAAGTTGGCCACATCTGTCACCACAGAACAGAAGTGGAAACAAGTCATCCTCGTTCTCAACGGACTATCAAAGAGGGATGTTTTTTCTACCTTTATTTTCTCTACCTGCTATTTAAATCAAAGTTGTTGATCGCCTGCGGTGAATCTAATTACTGGCATCAGCGAGTCCGAATTCCCTAGGATGTTATACCTACAATAAATCTCCATTAAGTTATTTTGTTTTTTTTAAACCGTACAAATATTGCCAATTTCCTGTGATTCTCCTTTCAGGTGATCTTTATTAGCTTCCTTTATACTTTTTTTCCCCATACTCTGTAGACCAATTGATCGACAAACCCACACATCTTTAGGACGTGGGGTGGAGCTAGAGCAGGTACTTTGGATCTGTCTTCACTAAGGAGGACACAAACAATCTTCCTGATGTACTAGTGGCCAGAGGATCTGGGGTGACGGAGAAACTGAAGGAAATCCTACAGTAGTAAATTAGCAGGAAAATGGTGTTGGGTAGAATCTGATGGGCTTTGACTGAAGGCTGATAAAACAAGATCCCCAGGGCCTGAAGGTCTGCAGTCAAATCCCATTGTTACTTAAGTGGCTCTATTTTTTAAATTGTGGAAGCATTGGGACCCCTAAAACGAAATTTTCCAATACATATATTACATAAATGGCGATTGTCTGTTTAAAGCTTGGGCGACCGGTTTTGGCCATCGCAGAGTCCGCTGCGATTTTCGAGAAACTCGGGGCGGGAGAAGTCGCCGCCGCAGAAGCCCCGAAAAGCCTACGGCCGTCCCATTTTCGGCCTCCGACCTCCGGCACTCAGAGCCCCCCTCAGCGCCGTATGGACACTGGCCAGCTCCGAGGCATTTTTCTTCCTGTTGGAGGCCGCTCCTCGTCGATGAAAAATGACAGATATCGGGTCTCCAATTCAAAAGTTTTTACAAAATTCCACATTCTCTCTGCTGCTCCTGCTGGTGGGAGGGGGAAGGACTATAAAACCAGGAAGTGATGTGCCTCAATTAATTTCTAAAAGCTGGAGCTCTGTCAATTGGATAGTTAGTGTGTGACGCTGCATGCCGCCTCCCCCCCTCACAACCGCACGTTGGGGGAACAGACCCAACGGGTCTACACTTGGTCTAGTATTCTATAGATTCAGGATCAGTTCCTGTGAATTGGAGGATAGCTAATGTTATCCCAATTTTTAAGAAAGGTGGGATAGAGAAAACAGGGAATTATAGACCAGTAGGCCTGACATTGGTGGTGGGGAAGCTGCTGGTCAATTATATAAAGATGAACAAGCGAAACATTTGTATAGCAGTGACAGGATCGGTAAAAGTCAGCATGGATTTACGAAGGGTAAATGCTTGACTAATCTTCTGGAATTTTTTGAGGATGTAACTAGGAAAATGGACAAGGGAGAGCCAGTGGACGCAGTGTACCTGGACTTTCAGAAAGCATTTGATAAGGTCCTACATAGGATATTAGTGGGCAAAATTAGGGCACAGGATATTGGGGGTAGAGTGCTGACATGGATAGAAAAATGGTTGGCAGACAGGAAACAAAGAGTAGGGATTAACGGGTCCCTTTCAGAATGGCAGGCAGTGCCAAGTGGGGTACCGCAAGGCTCGGTGCTGGGACCACAGCTATTTACATATACATCAATGACTTAGATGAAGGGATTCAAAGTAACATTAGCAAATTTGCAGATGACACAAAGCTGGGTGGCAGTGTGAACTGTGAGGAGGATGCTATGAGAATGCAGTGCGACCTGGACAGGTTGGGTGAGTGGGCAGAGGCAGTTTAATGTGGATAAATGTGAGGTTATCCACTTTGGTAGCAAAAACAGGAAGGCAGATTATTATCCAAATGGTGTCAAGTTGGGAAAAGGGGAAGTACAACGGGATCTGTGGGTCCTTGTTCATCAGTCAATGAAAGTAAGCATGCAGGTACAGCAGGCAGTGAAGAAAGCAAATGGCATGTTGGCCTTCATAACAAGAGGAGTTGAGTATAGGAGCAAAGAGGTCCTTCTGCAGTTGTACAGGGCCCTAATGAGACCACACCTGGCATATTGTGTGCAGTTTTGGTCTCCTAATTTGAGGAAGGACATTCTTGCTATTGAGGGAGTGCAGCATAGGTTCACAAGGTTAATTCCCGGGCTGGCGGGACTGCCATATGCTGAGAGAATGGAGCGACTGGGCTTGTATACTTTGGAATTTAGGATGCGAAGGGATCTTATTGAAACATAAGATTATTAAGAGTTTGGACACACTAGAGGCAGGAAACATGTTCCCGATGTTGGGGGAGTCCAGAACCAGGGGCCACAGTTTAAGAATAAGTGGTAAGCCATTTAGAACGGAGATGAGGAAACACTTTTTCCACACAGAGAGTTGTGAGTCTGTGGAATTCTCTGCCTCAGAGGGCAGTGGAGGCCAGTTCTCAGGAAATTTTCAAGAGAGCTTGATAGGGCTATTGAATATAGCAGAGTCACGGGATATGGGGAGCAGGCAGGAAAGGGGTACAAATTGTGGATGATCAGCCATGATCACATTGAATGGCGGTGCTGGCTTGAAGGTCCGTATGGCCTACTCCTGCACCTATTGTCTATTGTCGCCCAGAGGAAACCGAAGTTTCCTTTGTAGCACTGCGAAGAATGTCTCTATATTCTAACAAAATGGCTATTATGAACCACTTATTCTAGGAAAAGTGTGGAAGGAAACCGAAGATCTCAGATAAAACCCACACGGTCACGGGGAGACCGTACAAACTCCGTACAGACAGCACCTGTAGTCGGGATCGAACCCGGGTCTCTGGCGCTGTAAGGCAGCAACTCTACAGCTGCGCCATCGTTCCACATTTTAATCACATGCCATCTTTCAATTAGGGGGAATGGCCCTTATTGAATTACACCTATTTGAGTTTGTTCTAAACTTCTCAATATCAAAGAAATTGTTGCAGGAAAACAAAGTGCCAGATCACAACTATTCTCAACAGGAGAAAGAATACCTTTGGTCCATTTTAAACAATACATCCATTTGATTTGGTGAAGCGTCCTCTCGCTATCTGCTCTCCTCAATTCAATAGCATTTTAATAATCACTCAACTTTCTAATCTCACAAAAATACTGAGTTTGTGCAACCTGCCCTCACACTCCATTAAGACCTCACAACAGTTATATGCTCAAATTGAATACAGTGATCACATTATCAAAGTTAAACCAACAGCACATACAATTGAGACAATAACTTAGTCGTTTTTGCGATCTCACAGCCCAGAAATAAAGGCCAACATTCTATTCATCCTTGTTGTTAGTTTTTCTTTTAAATTCTCTTGGGCTGTTGTCAAGGCAAGGATTAATTTCAACCAACAAAACCACACTGAGCTCATATTACTCCAGATGCCTAATGAATCTCTCCCTTTAAAATGTTGCATAATGCTTTACATATAATCAGTGGCCTTCAACCACCTTGGCTCTTGCGACATAATGCAAATTAACTGGTAGCACATTTATCCTTGACATCCTCAAAAGCTATTCCAGTTTTTAACATATTGATAAGCTATCAATAAAAAATAACTCCCAGACCAAAATGATTACATTTATCTCTATAATTATTTATGCAAATGTATGCCCAATTAAAAAGTGATTTAAAAAACAATTGTGATCCTGAGATTTATAGAGAAACTGTTGGAGATTATGGGCAAGAAAGTCATAATAAGCCTTTTAGATACTTATTCAGACAACAGCAGCATTGTCTTCAGTTCTTGACATCATACTACCGGAATGATGTGAAACCCTTAGAAAGATACAGAAGAGATCAACTTGAATGATTCCAGGGGTAAGGAAACCAGATACTATTCTGGTAATGTAGCTTTTCAAGGTAATTTAAAAACCATTTTGACAGAATTATTTTAAACCATAAATGGGCTGCACGGTAAATTGAGAGAAACCTTTCTCTTTGGCCAAACTGTGAAGAATATGAAGTTTGTAATCTTTCCATAACCTAGCTACTGCATCCTTTGTTTTAGTTAGCAATAAGTATTTTGTCATGAAATTCCATCTCTAAATGAGATAAAGTAGTTTTTGTGAACACTACCAAAAATAAAAGTTGCAAGCAGGGCTTCTGCAATTTCTTTCTCAGTAGTACCCCATTGGGCACAATCTAGAAACACTGACACATCCACATTATCAATATGTGGCTCACAGCTATTACAGAAATTTAAAATTTGAATAGGATAGAAATGTGCTTGCATTACAGTTCAACCTCAGGTGACTCTAATGTGCATTAGTAGCATTAAATTACCTGCCAAAAACAAAGGTGTGCGAAAGGTGTTACTATCGGCATATGCAGATCCAAATTATACTTCCAATTTCCACATAATTGCACCCATTTACCCCCATAATAACCTTCACCATCAACACGCCAATAGAAAGTCCCAATTAATAACCAAATGGCGGCTTTTTATTGTTAGGAAAGGGTAAAAAAAATTAAGAACATTTAAACTTTAGAAATTTCTTTTAGAAATATTTAAAACTCAGCAATGGCTACAAATGCAAATTCTTTCGAGTGCTAGAAATGCAAGAGCTAAGATCTTGGAGGTACTCAGCTAGCCAGGCAGCAATGGTAATGAAACAATTAATGTTTAATCAACATCATTGATCCAAAACAATCCATGTCTCTCTCAATTGCCTGCTCTGAATATTTCTGGCAGCAACAAAAGATGTAGAGCGCCAATGACTCAAAGTCCAAATAGAGAATACATGAAATGTTAAAACCATCTGATACACTCAAAGACTTTCAAGGAGAAAGAGCAAAGTTTAAAGATGTGCAGAGCAAGTTTTATTTATACACAGTCAGTGGTGGGTGCCTGGAACATGCTGCCAGGGGTGGTGGTGGAGGCAGATACAACAGTGGTGCTTCAGAGGCCTTTAAGTAAGCACATGTGAAGGCAGATGGGATTAGTTTGTCTTGGCATGCGGCACAGACATTGTGGGCCAAAGGGCCTGTTCCTGTGCTGCACTGTTTAATGTTCTTGTTATCCATTATGCTATTACTTTATAAAGCAATGTAATAATGTAAGGTGCTTATACTCAGGAGGGATTCAATCCTTCTTTCATTTAACCTCAATTTAAACAATCACCTGCATCAACAAAAATAATTTAACATCGATTCCCGCAAGTCAGGTTTGACTTCGCTATTAGGGCAACAAAGTCAAGTAAAAAAACGTGAGCTATGGACTAACATCAACTACGGTCTGTTTGAACGGCACAGTATTACACAATACTTTAAATAAAATTTTAAGTTATTGTGAGCTGCACCATGATAAGCATATTGCTGCTCTCATTCCCCAGCTGCCACATATTCTCCAGACTGGAAGAACTGCCAATTAGTCCTTATGGAAATTTAACAAGCAGGAGTTGTCCCATGACACAAAATTGGACAAAAAGCTTTAGCAAAACACTAGGAAGATTATACTCCAGTGCCAAAATACAGCCCATGGAATCATGATTAAACTAATCTATATATCTGATCTATCTATCATCAAGTTGGGAGGTCATGTTGCAGTTGTATAAGACATTGGTGAAACCGCATTTAGAATATTTTATGTTCAGTTCTGGGCACCATGTTATAGGAAAGATACTGCCAAGCTTGAATGGGTTCAGTGAAGATTCATGAAGATGTTGCCAGGACCAGAGCGTGTGAGCTATAGGGAGAGGTTGAGTAGGCTGGGTCTCTATTCCTTGGAGCGCAGGAGGATGAGGGGTGATCTTATAGAGGTGTATAAAATCATGAGAGGAATAGATCAGTTAGATGCACAGAGTCTCTTGCCCAGAGTAGGGGAATCGAGGACCATAAAGGGTATTAACTCTTTCAGAGCTAGGTTCAAAGTGAAGGGGAAAAGATTTAATAGGAATTGAGGGGTAAGTTTTTCACACAAGCTGCCAGAGGAGGCAGTTGAGGCTGGGACTATCCTGATGTATAAGGAACAGTTAGACAGGTACATGGATAGGACAGGTTTGGAGGGATATGGGCCAAGCGCAGGCAGGTGAGACTAGTGTAGCTGGGACAAGGCCAGTGTCGGCACGTTGTGCCAAAGGGCCTGTTCCCACATTGTATCACTCTATGACTATCATGTAGGAATTTCACAGTAAAACACTCTTCACCATCTATAATCTATCTCTTTACCCGTCTATCACCTCAAAATAATACATCCTGCAAAGTTCAATAACTCAATTTTAAATAAAATGTTAGATTTCCATCCCAATTTACGGGGCAATATTGTGTTTCCAGAGAGCTGGGAGAGACATGGCACACGTTTCAGGTTAAGCTACATTACTTCTCGGCGACGAGCTACAATAAGAGTAAGGTTGTGGTGAATTTTCCCTGGGTTGTTATCGTTTGCAGTTGACCCACATCCAAGTAAATCTCTTACTATTCCTATACGCATACTAACCGAGAACACTGCATTCTGCAGCCCGAAGGGAATGGGTGTGAGTCTGGCCAAAGCCACCACCTTCAATCCGCTGCCTCCTTCCACCACTTTGACCACTGCGCTCAGTTGCTCGTTGGCTCGGACTTTGGCGGAGACCCACGCCGACAGCAGCCGCTTGCAAACCAGGTGAGCGATGAACGTCCCAATCAATACGCCGGTCACCACCAGCCCGAACCCCAGCACGAATCCGTAGAGGTAGCCGGCAGCCACGTTCAGCACGATATAACCCCAGCTGCAGGGGAAGGAGACGGCGATGAAACCCACGACGAAGAGCAATGCCCCGGCCAAGCTGTCCAAACTCTCCACCCACAGCAGCAGATCCTTCAGGTAGCGCCGCACCAACGCCAGGGATGTGAAGCAGACGATGGTCAGGGCGCAGATCAGAAGAAAGCTCTTCAAGCAGCAGTTGTTGAGGCAGTAAGTGGCCTTTGGGTCCCCCAGGATGGGCAGCTCGTTCTCCATGCCTTGGTGCTGCAGGTTCAATTCCGACTTCACCTGCACTCGCTCCAAGTCCACTGCTTCCGCCTGGCTCAGCAGCAGCGAGTCGGGGCAGGGTCTCTGCAAGCTCCGGCTCAGCGCCAAGTGACCTTTGCTCAACTTCTTCAACACTTTGGTAAAAAACAGCCAGGACACGACGCCAGCGTTCCACATAATTGAAACGGGAAGAATTGTCTTTTTTTAATCCACGCTTTGCAAATTAAAAAAAAGTCTCCTTTCGAAATAAATCTCCAAATGAGACAAGGAAAAAAATCCGATACGATTTGGAAAGATGCGTCCACTTTTTTTTTTTTTTGGGGGGGGGGGGGGGGGGGGGAAATTTTACATCACTGAATGTTTCTGCAGACCTGGGGTGGAGTTAGTGAGACTGGAAGTGATTCCCGAGCGTTGCAGCAGCGTTTGTTGCTCTTACTAAAAGAGGAGGGAGGGTTTGAGAGGAGAGAGAGGGAAAACGGGGAATGAGGCCGAGCAAGAGAGATTTTTTTTTGTTGGGGGGGAAAACGTGATGTTCCCGAAGGCCGAAAAAGGGAGAATTTTGTAGGGGGATGAGACGTTTCCGAAGGCCGAGAAAAGACGATTTTTGATTGTGGGGCGAGATGTTCCCGAAGGCCGAGCAAGAGAGATTTTTGTTGTTTTCTCTTAACGATCTCTGGCTGTCTCTCGTGTGTCAGGGCGGCTGCGTGGACTGGATGAAGAATCCTGCCACGTCTTCTTGCTTGAAGACAAGACGCGAAATGCTGGAGGAACTCAGCGGGTCAGGCAGCATCTCTGAAGAAAAGGGATAGGTGATGTCTCTGGTCGAGACCCTTCTTGTCTCATCCTCTCTCTCGCTGGTGTTCTCCGAGGGAGCGGGAGCGTGGTTGCTAAAATGAAGATAGAGAGAGAGAGGGAGCAGTGGAGAGAAAAAGTGGTGGGAAAACAGGTATAGAGAGGCAGTGGAGATAGAGGTAGACTGAAGAAATACAGGTATATATATATATAGAGAGAGAGAGAGAGAGAGGCAGTGGGGGGGGAGGAATAGTGAGTCAGTGGAGAAAATAATATAGAGGCAGTTGAGAAAAAAAAACAGGTATAGAGACAGGCAGTGGTGAAAACAGGTATAGAGACAGGCAGTGGTGAAAACAGGTATAGAGACAGGCAGTGATGAAAACAGGTATAGAGACAGGCAGTGGTGAAAAACAGAGAGAGAGGGGCAGTAGTGAAAAAGTTATAGAGAAACAGTGGTGAAAAACAGGTACAGTGGAGTAAAACAGGTATAGAGAGAAAGGCAGTGGAGAAAAAAACAGATGGAGGCAGTGGAATAGAGAGGCAGTGCAGAATATACAGAGGCTGTGGAGAAAAACAGATAGAGGCAGTGGAGAATATACAGAGGCTGTGGAGAAAAACAGATAGAGAGGCAGTGGAGAATATACAGAGGCTGTGGAGAATATACAGAGATAGGCAGTGGAGAAGAACAGATAGAGGCAGTGGAGAATATACAGATATAGAGGCTGTGGAGAATATACAGATATAGAGGCTGTGGAGAATATACAGAGAGGCAGTGGAGAATATACAGATATAGAGGCAATGGAGAAGAACAGATAGAGAGGCAGTGGAGAATATACAGAGGCTGTGGAGAAAAACAGATATAGAGGCAGTGGAGAAGAACAGATAGAGGCTGTGGAGAATATACAGAGAGGCAGTGGAGAATATACAGATAGAGAGGCAGTGGAGAAGAAACACAGATAGAGGCAGTGGAGAATATACAGAGAGGCTGTGGAGAATATACAGATAGAGAGGCAGTGGAGAAGAACAGATAGAGGCTGTGGAGAATATACAGAGATAGAGGCTGTGGAGAAGAACAGATAGAGGCTGTGGAGAATATACAGATAGAGAGGCTGTGGAGAAGAACAGATAGAGGCAGTGGAGAATATACAGAGAGGCAGTGGAGAATATACAGAGAGGCTGTGGAGAATATACAGATAGAGAGGCAGTGGAGAAGAACAGATAGAGGCTGTGGAGAATATACAGAGAGGCAGTGGAGAAGAACAGATAGAGGCTGTGGAAGCGAGTCTCTCTCTCTCTCTCTCTCGCCGCCGCCTAGCGGGGCCCCGGGAAGGCGCGAGCCCGGCTTCCCCTGGACGCGCGCGGCGCCCTCGGCGGTTGCAGGCGGCTCGCGCCGCGCCTCCGCCCTCCTCCCCCGCGTCCGCGTTGTCGTTGTCGTTGGGTCGCGAGCGCCGCGGCCGCCATCAGCCTCCCCTCAGCTCCGGCTCCGGCTCCGGTTCCCGCTTCAGTCGCCGCGCTGCAGCCAGAGCCAAAGCCCAGCCGCCGCCGCCATTCACCCACCCACAATGCTGCTGCTGCTGCCGCCGCCGCCGCCGCTCTTCATCCACGTGACCGAATGGCGCCTGCTTTAAAAAAAACCCACACAAATAACGGTGAGAGAGGGGAAGGGAGGACAGAGAGAGAAGAAAAATATTGCTCGCGGTGCCAGAACGAAACGATAGGTGGTGTCATAGAGTCATACAGTGTGGAAACAAGCCCTTCGTCCCAACTTGCCCACACCGACCAATATGTCCCATCGACACTCGCCCCCGCCTGCATTTGCCCCATGATATCCCTCCAAACCTGGCCTATCCATGGACCTGTGTAAATGTTTCTTAAAGTTGTGATAGCAGGGCTGCCAACATTGGGTGAGAGTTGGCAGTGGGAAATTGCGAAAGACCAAGCCCGAGGGAGCTAGCCACCGAGGAAGGGGGGGGGGGGGTGTCTCGTGTCGTGTCTCCCCCCTCCCCCTCCCCTCCCCCCCCCTCCTCTCTACTCCCCTCCTCTCCCCTCTCCCCTCCTCCCCTCCCCCTCCTCTCCTCCCCCATTGGTATTTTTCAGCTTGAAATTGTGCAATCTGGTGCATACTGTAGCGAGTCTTTTAACCTACACTTGAATGCAATATTTATGCTTTAAATTGTATTAGCTACGAATGAGGTTAGGCTAAATTACATTCACAATTACATTCCACAGTAGAGCCAGGCTCTGATCAACAGGTGCAACACATGAATGAACTTAGTATATTCATGTATGGAAATTAGATTATAATTAAGCACAAGGCCCATGTTGACCAACCTGGGTCTCACTGCACACCTGGTACTACTCTTGGCCCTTCTCTCATTCCTGACCCCGAGTCCAGCCTGACACCTGGCCCCCTATTCTACACTGATCGTAACTGCTTTCCTGCTTAGGTTCCCGATGCTGAACACTCCCATTGTCCCAGCTTTGACTGCACACCTAGTACTATTCCAGTCCTTGACTCTGGATGCACACTTGGCCTTGCTCCGAGCCGCTTTGCACCGACAATATATCTGGCCCACAAATAAAGCCCCATATCTGACCCCCTGGACAGCCTAGATAAGCATCTAGCCTATTAGATGCTTATCTAATGCGGTAATCTTTTATGGGGCACTTCACGGACCAGATTTTGTGTAACAAAATTTTGTACAACAAAATTTGCTACATCCATTGGCTTCCTTGTTATCTAACATGCTAGTTACTTTGTCAAAGAAGTCATCAATTGGCTGAACAATTTCTTATCCATAAAATTATAAATGATCACCAATGCATCCACAATTTCAAGGGCCACCTCCTTGAGTACTCTAGGATGCAGACTATCAGGCCCTGGGGTGGCTGTGAAGGCCAAGTCAATGGATATTTTTAAGGTGGAGATTCATAGATTCTTTGGGGGTCAGGGGTTGTGGGGAGAAGGCAGGAAAATGGGGTTGAGAGGGAAAGGTAGTTCAGCCATGAATGAATGATGGAGTAGACTTGATAGGTCAAATGGCCTAATTCTGCTCATAGAACCTATGGACTTGCGAGGCAATAAGTGGTGGGTGGGGTATCTAGGCCGGCGTGCGCAAGTTGGACTGAGGGGCGAGTTTCCTTGCTGTACGACTCCATGACTACTGTCATGAGTGTTTTATTGTCTGTCCTGAAACAGAAGAATGAAATTCCTAAAAACAAAGATGCTGGTTTATGCACAAAGTGCTAGAGTGACTCAACGGCTCAGGCAGCATCTCTGGAGAAAAGGGATAGATGATGGTTCGGGTCGGAACCCTTCTTCAGTATTCCTGAAATTGATACTTGCCGCAGCACAACATATTATGTAAACATAGAGAATTTGAAGTAAACAGAGATACAGCGTCGAAACAGGCCCTTCAGCTCACCAAGTCTATGCTAACCAATGATTATCTATAGATAGACACAAAATGCTGGAGTAACTCAGCGGGACGGCAGCATCTCTGGAGAGAAGGAATGGGTGACGTTTCAGGTCGAGACCCTTTTTCAGACTAAGGTACATTGGGTCTATGTTATCCCTAACCCTACACTCTTGGGGCAATTTACAAAAAGCCAATTAAACTACAAAACTGCACATCTTTGGAGTATTGAAGATCTCGAGCACCCGGAGGAAAGCCACGTGATTACAGGGAGAACGTACAAACCCTGCACAGATAGCACCCGAGGTCAGGATTAAACCTGGGTCTCTGGCGTTGTGTGGATGAACAATAAAAAAGTAGAAACAAGGAACTGCAGATGCTGATTAATACACAAAAGGGCACTAAGTGATGGAATCACTCAGCAGGTGAGGCAGGATCTCTGGATGACATGGTTAGGTGATGTTTCAGGTCGGGACCTTTCTTCAAATGAGGTCTAGACCCAAAACGGCACTTTAAACTTTAGAGATGCAGCGCGGAAACAGGCTCTTCGGCCCACCGAGTCAGCACCGACCAGCGATTCCCGTACACTTAAAGCTATCCTACACACTAGGGGTATTTACAATTTTTACCAAAGCCAAATTAACCTACAAACGTGTACAGTATATCTTTGGAGTGGATGTAAACCGGAGCACCCACGGAAAACCCACGAGGAAAACGTACGAACTCCGTACAGACAGCACCCGTAGTCAGGATCGAAACTGGGTCTGGTGCTGTAAAGCAGCAACTTTACCGCTGCCCCCATGCTGCCCAAAACGCCACAGTGTTCTCTGGAGATGCGACCTGACCTGCTGAGTTAATACTGCACTTTGTTGTATTTTGAACAAAAAGTAGTTCAATAAATAAAAATCAGGCAATAATAGTGCAAAGACAAAAACAATGCCCCCAAGTCTATGTAGTGCAGAGCTTAGTTGGAGGTTGTCAAGTTTAATAGCCTGATCGTCGTTGGGTAGAAGCTGCTTCTGAAGCTAGACATTACAATTTTCAGGCTTCCGTACCTGCTTCCCAATGGCACGAGGGAAATAAGTTTTATTTTTAAATCTATTAAAATTGGTTTTAGTTTTCGAGATACAGCATGGAAATAAAATACGATGGTTAAATCACTAAAGCCTACTGTATTTTCTGCTTTTCTCAAAGTTGAAATTTTCCCTTTCTCAGCTGCCCATGTCTTCTATTAGAAACAAATAACTGCAAATGCTGGTTAATACACAATAGTGCTGGAATGATTCACCAGTCAGGTAGCATCTCTGGAGAACATGGGTAGGTGACGTTTCTGAAGAAAGGTCTCGACCCAAAACGTCATCTGTCCATGTACTCCCGAAATCGTGCCTGACCTGCCGAGTTACTCTAGCACATGTGTCCTTCCACATATTCTAGTGCCTGACATGAATGTTTTTGTTCAAGAGAAGTGGGCAACAGTGACAATGCCAGCATTTCTTGTCCATCCTTAATTACTCTTGAAATGTGGGGTCAATTAAGACTCAATCATATCTTGGATCTGGAGTTACATGAAAGCCACACTGGATAAGGATGACAAATGTCCTTATATAGCTTAGACATACAGCATTGAAAAAGGCCCTTCAGCACACCGAGTCCACACTGACCATTGTGTAAACTCCACACAGATAGTGGCCAAGGTCACGATCGAACCCGGGTCTCTGGCCCTGCTCTCTACCAGCCGTGCCACTACGCTGTCCTTTTCTGTTTCCGATCATGATGTATCATTTAAATGATCAATTCTGGTGAAATGTCATTAACATGAAACATGTAGGCCGTGTTTACTGGAAACAGCAGTGAAACTACCTGACCTACTGTGTTATTGCAGCACCGTGTGTCTTTTTTGGTAAACCAGCATCTGCTGTTCCTTGTATCTACATGAAATTACACTGTAAACTATAATTCCACACTAACTCCATTTTAATCTTAGAGTTACACAGCACAGAAAAGCCCACTCGTCCATGGTGACCTAGTTGCTTTATCAAACAAGTCTCACTTGCCTGTGTCCATGTCCCTCCAAACCTTTCCTTTCTTTTAAATGTCACAATTGTAACTGCCTCAACCACTTCCTCTGGCAGTTCAGTTTATATATGTACCACCCGCTGTATGAAAAAGTAGCGTTTCGGGTCACTTTTAAATCTGTCCCCTCTCACCTTAAATCTATGCTCTCTAGTTTTAAATTCCTATACCCCAGAAAAAAAGACTGCGGCTGTGCACTTTATCTGAACCTCTGTAAAACTCTCCTGCAAATTTGACCTAATTTAATGCTGCAGTAGTAACATCTTTCCTGACTTGATCAAGCCAACTCACCCTATGTGCAGAACAAAACCACCAAAGTGTAGTACGGAAACCAATAAATTTTAGAAATTAGCTTTTAGCAAAATGATTGTGAACTAACCGTTACCTACCTGCAGGCAAGAATATTGTTCTGAGTACTGAAAATTTATTGTCATCATTTAATGGAATTGATTCGATTGGCTTCTTTTGTTATTTCACTGATGGGTTTCAGGAAGCCAGAGAAACTCAGGGATTTAGTATTTAAAATTAAATTGTTATCAGTATTTCTTCAATTGAATCATTAGAATGGGTTAATTGGCAACACACAAGAGTGGCAAAATGTAGAAACAAGGAATTGCAGATGCTGGTTTACCAAGGAAATAAAAATTGCTGGAGTAACTCAGCTGGTCAGGCAGCATCCCCAGAGAACATGAATAGGTGACGTTTGGAGACAATCTAAAGAAAGGTCCTGACCCAAAACATCAGCTATTCACGTTCTCCAGGGATGCTGCCTGACCCGCTGAGTTACTCCAGCATTTTGCGTCATTCCAGAACTGGTGCCACCCACTGTCTAACCTAACTTTTCAGAAAATCTCTCGTTGGATGGTAATTAATCTCTGGAATTATTTTCCCTGGGAGAAGATGGAGGCCAGATCATTGGATATATTGAAAATGGATTAGGTTTATTATTGCAACAGTAGAAATATAACTGGCTGGTTCTACAATCAGGAACTCAACCCAATGCAGCAATTTGTTTGTTTGGCCTGGAGAGAATCAATGCTGGGATTTCCTTCAATTACTCCTCCACAAAAGGAAATGAACTCAATTTCCTTCAATTACTCCTCCCCAATGAACTCCCCCAAACAATTTGGATTCCATCCATTTGACTTAAAAACTAAGGAGTCTTCCAAGAAAAACTTAACTGCCTGGAAATCTTTTCTCTTGGATGGTAATTAATCTCTGGAATTATTTTCCCTGGAGAATGATGGAGGCCAGATCATTGGATATATTGAAAATGGATTAGGTTTATTATTGCAATGTGTACCGAGGTACAGTGAAAGGTTTTGCTTTATAACCATATAACAATTACAGCACGGAAACAGGCCATCTCGGCCCTTCTAGTCCGTGCTGAACACTTACTCTCATCTAGTCCCATCTACCTGCACTCAGACCATAGCCCTCCATTCCTTTCCCGTCCATATACCTATCCAATTTATTTTTAAATGATGAAATCAAACTTGCCTCCAACACTTTCACTGGAAGCTCATTCCACACAGCTACCAATCTCTGAGTAAAGGTCCCCCCTCATGTTACCCCTAAACATTTGTCACTTAATTCTCAAATCATGTCCTCTTGTTTGAATCTTCCCTACTCTCAATGGAAAAAGCTTATCCATATCAACTCTGTCTATCACTGTCATAATTTTAAAGACCTCTATCAAGTCCCCCCTTAACCTTCTGCGCTCCAAAGAATAAAGACTATCTTGTTCAACCTTTCTCTGTAACTTAGGTGCTGAAGCCCAGGCAACATTTTAGTAAATCTCCTCTGTACTCTCTCTATTTTGTTGACATCTTTCCTATAATTTGGCGACCAGAATTGTACATCATATTCCAGAATTGGCCTCACCAATGCCGTGTACAATTTTAACATTACATCCCAATTTCTATACTCAATGCTCTGATTTATAAAGGCCAGCACACCAAAAGCTTTCTTTACCACCCTATCTACATGAGATTCCACCTTCAGGGAACTATGCAAAGCTATTCCTAGATCCCTCTGTTCTACTGCATTCCTCAATTTGCTACCATTTACCATGTACGTCCTATTTTGATTTGTCCTACCAAGATGTAGCACCTCACACTTATCAGCATTAAACTCGATCTGCCATCTTTCAGCTCACTCTTCCAAATAGCCCAAATTTCTCTGTAGACTTTGAAAATTTACTTCATTATCCACAACACCACCTGGTATAATCTGCATACTTACTAATCCAATTTACCACACCATCATCCAGACCATTGATGTATATAACAAACAACAGTGGACCCAACACAGATCCCTGAGGCACCCCATTAGTCACCGGCCTCCAACCTGACAAACAGTTATCCACCATTACTCTCTGGTATCTCCCATTCAGCCACTGTTGAATCCATCTTGCTACTCCACTATTAATACCCAACAATTGAACCTTCTTAACCAACCTTCCATGTGGAACCTTGTCAAAGGCCTTACTGAAGTCCATATAGACAACATCCACCCCTTTACCATCATCAATTTCCCTAGTAACCTTTGCATGCTTTCCAAATGCATCAGATATACTACATACCTGATTCATTTGGATCAGATCAGAGACTGTATACAATCAAATCATACTCAAGTACAATGGATAGATAAATATTTGAAAGTTTATGGAATTGAGGGTTGCGGGGAACTGGCATGGAAAGGGAATGGAGGCCAACGTAGATCTATGATCATGACCATATTGAATGGCAGGGTAGGCTTGAGAGGCCTACCCCAGCTCCTATTTTGTTGTGTTCATATGATGTTTCCAAGAAAAATGCAGGCAGCAACATTAAGCCTTGTCAATTGAGAGTGAATGTACAAATGCTTCTCAAATATCACTGTTTTGGTGGTTTAATCCACAAATTTTAAATGATCCACAAGGGGGTATATATTTAAAACAACAGATGGAACTTTTTTTCGAGACCAATGACACCCCAGATATTTCACCCGCTTAACTATGGGAATCTTTCAAAGCATTTATTAGAGGATCTATAATTTCATATCAAGCTTTTCAAAATAAAAAGAATAAGAATGAACGAAGGCAGTTAGAAGAACAAATTAGACAATTGGATCTAGATAACGCTAAAGACCCAACTATAGATAAACACAATAAAATAACAATATTGAAATTTAAATAAAATAAAATATTATCAGCAAAAGTTATAAGATTATTTCAAATTACAAAACAGGAAAATTTTGAATTCAGCAATAAACCGCACAAACTTTTGGCACACCAATTGAAAAAACGGGAAAAAGAACACATGATTTTAAAGATTAAATTAGATAAAGGTGAATTGTTAACACTACCTAATGATATTAATAAAATATTTGCTCCATTTTATCAGAATTTATATACATCTAAAACGTTAGCAGACAATACTAAAGTTACAGAGTTCCTGGATAAATGTAATCTCCCGAAACTTAACTTGAGTGAAGAAGAGGAACTAGGAGCACAAATTTTAATTAAGGAAATAGAAGAAACAATAAACTCATTAAATAATGGAAAAACACCAGGACCAGACGGATTCAGTAATGAATTTTATAAAAGTTTTTATGAGATAATTACACCACGTTTACACAAAATGTACACATATGTTTTTAAAGAACAAATATTACCAGAAACATTAGCGGAATCAACGGTTACACATACTTAAAAAAGATAAAGATATAGAAGAACCTGGTTCATATAGAGCTATTGCACTGTTAAATACAGATCAAAAAATACTAGCAAAAATATTAGCTAGAAGACTAAGTAGATATGCTAGTAAATTAATAAATGCGGATCAAACGGGGTTTATACCCAAGAGATACTCATGCAATAATCTGAGACATCTGTTTAATATAATGCATTCATATAAAACTGAAGAAGAAGACTTATCAATTATTTCATTGGATGCAGAAAAAGCATTCGATCAAGTGGAATGGGACTACCTTGTTAAAGTATTGCAAAAATTTCAAAAAAACGCCCCAACACCAACAATAAATATGTGGATTTCAAATATGTCTGAAATGCTACACCTGGAAGATATGAGATTCCTTCTGGCAGGCAAACCAGACCATTTCCAAAAGATTTGATCTCCATTTATCGACTTGCTACAAGTACAAGGTGCAACAGAATTCTGAAAATAAATGGTTTCAGGACCTGGTGAGGGGTGAGTAAAAATACGAAGTTGGTATATCCCTTTTTAGCTCTTTTTTTACTTTTAATATATCTTCTGTTTTCTTTCTCGCTTTTTCTTTTTCTATGGCTTGTTTCTTAACTCTTTTTCGAATTTTTTGTTTCTAAAGGTCTCTTTTGATCACTCACACACTTACTATCCTATTTAACTCTCTTTACTTTTCTTTTTAAAGTTTAAAATATGAAGTGGTACAGGAAATGTATTATGTTATTTTTGGCTTATATTACTGTAATGTACACTACTTCTAATAAATAAAATAAAAAAATGAAAAATAATAAATAAAAAATCACTGTTCTCATAAATCAATGTACATTCTTAATCACAAGAAACTGATAATCTAACCAAAGGATCCGCCGTAGACCATTGCGCATTGTGGGGACAAATAAGTCAGTTTGCATTGCTCTTAAGATTTTTCTCGCTCTTACCACTGAACTTCACCAGCAACATGTTTCCTGGTAGATTGAAGCCATTGGATGAATGATAATTAGTTGACCTGTAGACACAAGAAATTGTAGATGCTGGAATGTTGAACAAAACACTAAGTGCTGGAGGAAAGACACAAAGTGCTAGAGTAACGCAACAGTAGAAAACAATGCTGGAGAAACTCAGCGGGTGAGGCAGCATCTATGGAGCGAAGGAATAGGTGACATTTCGGGTCAAGACGCTTCTTCAGACTGATGTGGGGGGGAGGGGGCGGGAAGAAGAAAGGAAGATATGCGGAGACAGTAGGCTGTGGGAGTGCTGGGAAGGGGAGGGGATGGAGGGAGAAAGCAAGGACTACCTGAAATTGGAGAAGTCAATGTTCATACCGCTGGGATGTAAACTACCCAAGCAAAATATGAGGTGCTGCTCCTCCAATTTGCAGTGGGACTCACTCTGGCCATGGAGGAGGTCCAGGACAGAAAGGTCGGATTCAGAATGGGAGGGGGAGTTGAAGTGCTGAGCCACCGGGTGATCAGGTTGGTTAATGCAAACTGAGCGGAGGAGTTGGGCGAAGCGATCGCCAAGCCTGCGCTTGGTCTCACTGATATAGAGCAGTTGCCACCTATAACAGCGGATGCAATAGATGAGGTTGGAGGAGGTGCAGGTGAACCTCTGCCTCACCTGGAAAGACTGCTCCCAATTGGATGGATTCGAGGGGGGAGGTAAAGCGACAAATGTAGCATTTCCTGCAGTTGCAAGCGAAAGTACCAGGGGAGAGGGTGGTTTGGGTGGGAAGGGATGAATTGACCAGGGAGTTACGGAGCGGCCTCTGCAGAAAGCCGAAAGGGGAGGAGATGGGAAGATGTGGCCAGTGGTGAGATCCCGTTGGAGGTGGCAAAAATGTTGGAGGATTATCTGTCGTATGTGACGGCTGGTAGGGTGGAAGGTGAGGACAAGGGGGGCCTCTGTCCTTGTTACGAGTGGGGGGATGGGGAGTGAGAGCGGAGCTATGGGATATAGAGGAGACCCTGGTGAGAGCCTCATCTATAGTCGAAGAGGGGAACCCCTGTTCACTAAAGAATGAGGACATCTCCGATGCCTTGGTTTGGAACACCTCATCCTGCGGCGTAGACGGAGGAATTGGGAGTAGGGGATGGAGTCCTTACAGGAAGCAGGGTGGGAAGAAGTGAGTCCAGATAGCCATGGGAGTCAGTGGATTTATAGTGGATGTCAGTCAGTAGTCTGTTACCTGCGATGGAGATAGTGAGGTCTAGAAACGGTGGGAAGATGTCGGAAATGGTCCAGGTGAATTTGAGTGCCGGATGGAAGTTAGTTGTGAAATGGATGAAGTCAGTGAGTTCTGCATGGATGCAGGAGGTGGCACCAATGCAGTCGTCAATGTAGTGGAGGTAGAGTTCGGGGATAGGGCCAAGGTACGCCTCGATAAAGGATTGTTCGACGTACCCTACAAAGAAGCAGGCATAGCTGGAACCCATGCGCGTGCACATAGCTACGCCTTGTGTTTGGAGGAAATGGGTGGAGTCAAAGGAAAATTTGTTGAGGCAAGATAGGAGACAGAGTAACTCTACGGGTCAGGCCACATCTCTGGAGAACATGGAGAGACGAGGTTTCGGGTTGGGAACCTCGGACTGTTAGGAGTAGGGGGGAGAAAGTGAGAAAAAAAGAGGTGTGGCAGACCTGACAAGTGATAGGTGGATACAGGAGAGTGGGGATTGATTAGCAGATGGATGGAGTAAATTACAAAGTTCAGAGCTAAAAATTCTTGATTAGAACGGGTGTCAAGGGTTATGGGAAGATGGCAGGAAAATGGGATTAGGAGGCAGAGATCATCCATGATTGAATGGTGGAGTGCACTTGATGGGCCGAGTGGCCTAATTCTATAGCTTGTGAGACAAAATGGTGTCAAATAAGGAGAGGAAAGAAGGATGATGTGGATGGAAGGGCATAAAGAGAGGGGAAAAAGGGGGATAAAAGGGAAATGGACTGGGGATGTGAGGTGGGTTTACGATAGCTTCTGCTCCTTGTATTCTGGAAAAGATTGAGGAACGAGTGTGAAGTGGAATGTGAGGAGGAGAATTAGATGAGACCACATGTCATCTTTTATAGTCTCAGCAATGCCACCGGTCATGGGCTTTGGAACAATCTTTCCAAAAATTGTCAAAATCACCAAGGTATGTATATTACAGCTCAATGACCCTGCTTCTGGAGGAGAGGTGACATGGGTTAACTGGAGAAACAGCACCTCACATTCTGCTTGGGCATTTTACAACCAACAATATGAACGGTGAATTCTCCAACTTCAATACACCCTTACCTCCGCTTTCAGGCCCTTCAACACTACACAGCACTTACATCAGCAACTATGATCTCCTGGGGTTAAGAGGGAAAGATAGATCAGCCATGATTAAATGGCGAAGTAGACTTGATGGACCGAACGGCTTAATTCTGCTCCTATCACATGAACTTCTAAACTTATAATGACTGTTTATTTGGTTGTACATGATGCACTAATAAATATGTTGTTATCCAAAAACATGCTTGAATTTTTGCGTTAGCTTTGCCAAAAGTGCTCACTCCCTGCTTCCTGAACATGTTTTTTGACCCATCTGATTATATAATAATATATTATATATATATTATTAGTGTTTAATATTGCACCAATCAAATGCACTTCCAATTTCACCCTGAAGAGGGCACTTTTGTACAAATGAAAATTATTGTTCCAAGGTGATAAGGAATTTATTTCAATGATAAACAAGTGCGACCCTATGTACAGGTTATTCTCCCATGTGTAATTTGAACACAGGCATTAATAGGTTAATGCACAATTAAATTAATGGACAAAATAATGCAAATGAAAACATGTTATATTTTGATCTTCCTAAAATTTATTTTTAATTGGCCTGAACTAAAATCTTGCATTTGTTATCTGTGGTTACCCCATGCCAGGACGTGGAGGCCTAAATATCGAAGGCTCCAGCAATGAAATTTGAGGGTTCTCAAAGGCACATTGAGGGACTCCCACTGTTGAAATGTCCTTGAAAGTCTTCCATTGTTGACAAAGCCTGCCTCCCAGCTTTGTTGATTCTCAGAGTTGTGAGGGTTTTTGAATGCATCTGAAATGTATTTATTCATTTTTTTTCTGAATGCAAACATCACTAAGGCCAGCAATGTATCCCCCATCACTAATTGCCCTTGAGAAGAGCCTTCTTGAGGTTCTGAGGTACTGGTGAAGTGTATAGGAAGTTCCAGGATCTACTATATATCCAGAAACAATGAGCCAAAAATGAAATGTTTCCAAGTCAGGCTGTTGTTTGACCTGGTTGGGAATACTTAAGTACTTTCGTTCCTGTGGGCCTTTCGCTTTAGCCCTCCTTGGTTGTAGACATCACTGGTTTAGGAGGGGCTGTTGGTGATTTTTGTTTAGATGCCAAATAATGCAGCTGCAGTGTGCCATTGGTAGAGGCAATACGTATTTAAGATGGTGGATGAGGTGCCAATCAAAGTTTATCTTGGATGTAGTCAAACCGCTTGAGTATTATTGGAGAGGCATTCATCCAGGCAACTGAAGAGTATTCTGTCACAGATTTTGACTTTAGCTCATGGATGGTACAATGGCTTTGGGCTGTCAGTTGGTGAATAATTTATCACAGGATACCCAGCCTCTGATCTGCTGTGGTAGCCACGGTATTTATGTGGCTCATCCAACTGAGTTTCTGTCAATGTTGTCGTACATGATGATAATGGTCAGGAAATTGGCAATGATTAAGCTAAGTGGTGAGAGTCTGTCTTATGTGTCCACTTATCAGCTCATCCTAGAATGTTTCCAGATTTTGCTTTGTGCAAGCATGGACTCAGTCAATGAGAAATGTAGAAGACCAGGAATTATAGATTTTTGGATATTAAAGGAGTCAAGGAGTATAAGGGGTTTAGACAAGAGAATGCAGCTGATTTTTTTTAAAGCAGCCATGATTTTGCTGAACAGCAGGCAGGTGTGAGGGGTTGAGTCCATTATAGACAATAGACAATAGGTGCAGGAGTGGGCCATTTGACCCTTCGAGCCAGCACCGCCATTCAATGTGTACCCCATTCAATGTGTACAATCAGTACCCCGTTCCTGCTTTCTTCCCATATCCCCTAACTCCGTTATCTTTAAGAGCCCTATCTAGCTCTCTCTTGAAAGTATCCAGAGAACCGGCCTCTGAGGCAAAGAATTCCACAGACTCACAACTCTCTGTGTGAAAAAGTGTTTCCTCATCTCCGTTCTACTTCTGCATCCTTTTGTTCACCCATAAAATTGATGATCTCCACCAGCTAGGAGAACGAGAACAAAACGTGAATGAGAACACCATTATCTGCAACCTATTCCCCCCCACCCCCAAATTATGCAATATCACACCAGTACCATATGCTCTTGCCAGAGCAATTACCCTTGTTCTCCCTGGCATGTTGCGTATATCTCACTGTTCTGCAATTAATGCAGGTCTTTCCAACTTATGAACATCCGATTTAGGAACAGCCCAAACCAACGAATGAATGATTGCGACTGAGGGGATGGATTTACCGGCTGCTGCGAGGTTGCAGGCATCTTCTGCCGCATCAGAACTCGATTTGCTACTGCATTTATGATTTACGAACTGTTCTGTTTACTAATTATTCTCAGGACTGGAAACCTGTCATAAACTGGGGAGTACCTGCAAGACACGCACACACACCTACACACACTCTTTCCATCGGTGCTGCTGAGTGTTTCCAGCATTTACTGGTTACATTTTGCATTGCCAGCATATACAGGGGTTTTTTTTTGATTGTCATCAATTACACAAACCTTTTCATTTCCTTCCTGAAAGAACTCTAAAAAACTAATAATGCATGACATATTTAATCAGTTAGTACAAGAATTAGCTTATTAACACAAATATTTCTAAGTCTCAATTAATTTTATGCTGAATTATTTTCAATGAAAATTTCCACTGGGCCAAAGACATGCTATGCGATCCATCAGTTGTACATACATAGAAACATAGAAACATAGAAATTAGGTGCAGGAGTAGGCCATTCGGCCCTTCGAGCCTGCACCGCCATTCAATATGATCATGGCTGATCATCCAACTCAGTATCCCGTACCTGCCTTCTCTCCATACCCCCTGATCCCCTTAGCCACAAGGGCCACATCTAACTCCCTCTTAAATATAGCCAATGAACTGGCCTCAACTACCCTCTGTGGCAGAGAGTTCCAGAGATTCACCACTCTCTGCGTGAAAAAAGTTCGTCTCATCTCGGTTTTAAAGGATTTCCCCTTTATCCTTAAGCTGTGACCCCTTGTCCTGGACTTCCCCAACATCGGGAACAATCTTCCTGCATCTAGCCTGTCCAACCCCTTAAGAATTTTGTAAGTTTCTATAAGATCCCCTCTCAATCTTCTAAATTCTAGAGAGTATAAACCAAGTCTATCCAGTCTTTCTTCATAAGACAGTCCTGACATCCCAGGAATCAGTCTGGTGAACCGTCTCCTCTGCACTCCCTCTATGGCAATAATGTCCTTCCTCAGATTTGGAGACCAAAACTGTACATTTCACTCCCGTATTTTTTTTTTTTCCATGTGTGACATTTACAATATTCCAGACTCTGGTGTTACTTTCATATGGATTTTTAAAATCCAATCACATTGCTCTCTCTTCTTTTACTATGACATGAAAAATCACCTGGAAGACGTTCAATATTTCTCCCAGTGCTTGCTCACCTCAAGATCATCATTCCTATTCACTCATGTTTGTTTTCTTCAGGTGTTCTTTTACTTTTCTTTATTTCTTTTCAGTTCTCCCCATCACTCTCTGTATTCATCTTGATTTCTACTCTAATAATAACAAGATATTTAACATGAGCCTTCTAAATACATTTCAAGAGGTATTGCTTCCACTTCAGGCAAAACTAGAACATAGGACATGGAAAAGTATAGTACAGGAAGAGGCCCTTCCGCCCATGATGCCTATGTCAAACACGATACCAAGATAAACTAATCTAATCTGGCTGTATGTGATCTATATCCTTCCATTCCTTGATTATTAAAAACAATATTTTGCTTTCAAACATATTTCTTGATATTTGTAAAAGTAGTCATTTGACATAGTCCAACAAATAGACTTAAAATATGTTTATCACAAAGTGATCTACATTCCACTATTTCCTGCCTATTCCTATTGTCTTGGTGTTGTATTGTGCTCCATCATCACCCCTGGTGGGGGGATCGCCTTGGGGGGAACCGCAGTGAGAGACAGTGGGAGAACAAAAGCGGACCTGGTGGAGAGAGGGGACTAGTTTTAGAATCTTCTACCCAGCCTGCGTTTGTTTGTTTATTTGTTCATTTGTTCGTTCCGGAGAAGGGTCTGTGCACACGGCAGCCAGCCAACAGTCGCTTGTCTTTTTCTCTTTGTTTTCACTTTCCATTTCAAATTTCCGTATACCTTGTTGTGTGTTGTGACTGTTGTTAAACCAATTGCCCTCCGGTGATGAATAAAGTTTTATCGTATTGCATCGTATCGTAGTGCATTACAGCTCCATTACACTCTGTACAAAATCTCTCCAGTTTCTCTCCTTTAAACACCCCCCCCCCTCTAACTTTAAAACTATACCCATCAAGTATTTGACTTTTTAACCTGGGAAACAAAGATTCTGATGATTTTGAAAAAGATAATAGAATTTGCATTCAAGTAATTAAAATAGTGATGGTTTATTTCATATGTACATGATACTGATGTGGCCACACCTAGATAGATTTGGTCTTATTTAATGAGAAATATATTTGCATTAGAAGCAGTTCTAAGAAGCTTTGTTGGGTCAACTCCTGGACACTGGGGGTCATTTAATGAGAATAGGTTGTGTCTATACTGAGTAATTTAATAGAATGGGAGTTAATCTTATTGAACACGTAAGGTAAGGGGTATTGAAAGGCTAGATGCTGAGCATTTCTCCTCATTGGGGTTTCTAGGAAGCATGTGCTGCCTCTGGAGAGGGTCCAGAGGAGGTTTACAAGAATGATTCTAGGAATGAGTGGGTTAACATATGATGAGCGTTTGACAGCACTAGGCCTCTACTCACTGGAGTTTAGAAGGTTGAGGGGGACCACATTGAAACTTACAGAATAATGAAAGGCATAGATGGAGTAGATGTGGAAAGGATGTTTCCACTGGTGGGAGAGTCTAGGGCCAGATGGCATAGCCTCAGAATTAAAGGGCGCTCTTTTAGAAGGGAGGTGAGGAGGAACTTCTTCAGTCAGAGGGTAGTTAATCTGTGGAGCTCATGTGAGGGCCAAGTCAGTGGATATTTTTAAGGCAGAGATAGACAAATTCTTGATTAGAATGGGTGTCAAGAGTTATGGGGAGAAGGCAGGAAATGGGATTAGGAGGCTGAGATCAGCCATGATTGAGACTCGATGGGCCGAGTGGCCTAATTCTACTCCTATAACTTGTGAAACCAGGATCTAGTGGTTAAAGAGATAGATGGGGTACATACTCAACAAATCCTCTCATTGGAAATAAGGACATCCAAAACATGAGGCCACTGAATATTTTCACAAGGTTCTGCCATTTTTTTCAACAGCTTTTACCATTTAAAAAATCCCCAAAATGTTGTGAAAGATTGCAGAACATCAAGCATAGGCGTTCATATTAAGCACAAATTGAATTCCTGTTACAATAGTTTAAGAAAGACCTAATAAACAGTTATCAACGCTCAAATCAAAATTAGTTCCTTTTTCATATTTTGTTCAGGGTCCATTTCCTTATCTTCATATTGGCTTTATGTTCAACTGATTTTCTAGGGTACATATACTGACAGGCAAATTTCAAAACACAAGCAATGAGGGTTGAATGAGGCCATATGTTCCCTTGGCCTGCTCCAACGTTCACTGAGATCATGCATAATCTGTTGTTGGCCTTTTCTCCACTTTCCTGCCTACTGCTGAAAAAGCTTTCTAACTCAGTATATTCAGTATATTCAACAATTCTGTCATAGATTTCTCAGGAGAGAGAATGCCAAAGATTCACTACCTTCTAAGAAGAAAATACTCCTCGTCTCTCCCTGAAGGGGCAGATTATCCTAGTTCTAGATACCTTCTAAACACCAGTGAGTAGTGGCCTAGTGCTGTCAGACGCTCATCATATGCTGAACCACTTATTCCTGGAATCATTCTTGTAAACCTCCTCTGGACCCTCTCCATAGGCAGCACATGCTTCCTATATACCCCCAACGAGGGGAAACATGCTCAGCATCTAGCCTTTCAATACCCCTTACCTTAACCTGTTCAAATTTGCTTACAGTACTCCAAATGCAGCCTGACCAACGCTTTATAGAACCTCAGCATTACATCTCTGTTTTTCTATTCCAGTCCGCTTGATATATGCTAGCATTGAATTTGCCTTCCTTACTACCAATTCAGCTTGCAAATTAACTTTTTGGGAGTCCTGCACCAGCACTCCCAAGTTCCTTTGCACCTTTGATTTCTGGATTCTCCCTCCTTTTAGAAAATAATCCACACCTTTATTTTTATTACCAAAATGCATGACTCTGCAGTTTGCTATGCTGAATTTAATCTGCCACTTTACTGCCCACTCTCCTAACCTGTCCAAGTCCTTCTGCAGAGTCTTCATCTATACTGCCTACCCCTCCATCTACCTTAGCATAGTCTGCAAATTTGGCCACAAAGCCTTCAATCCCTTTAATTAATATACAACGTGAAGAAAAGCAGCCCCAGCACCGACCCTTGCGGAACTCCACTAGTCACTGGCTTGTAATGTTTCATCGCCTGAGAATAGTAACTACCACCAAATTGATTTTAAAGATTGAAACATGTTCAAATGAAAAACTGGGAATCATCACTCAGAAAATATTCCATGGAAAGAATTGGGATGATTCAATTTGCTAAGACTTGGCAATGTGCTTTTATGGCTTGTTGAATGTGCAACTAGGTGTTAGGGCCCTTTCTGTTTAATCTTCATTCTTCACGAATGTGATTTAACTTAGAATCTCGTTATTGTGCATTTACAGTTTTATTCACAGATTTAGAGACATTGCAAAAATGAATATTCAAAATGTTTGAACTTTCAAATGCAACTAATGATGTTTTTTTGACTCTGGTCTTGTGTTACATTCGTATTTTATCTCAAGGATGACATTTTAAACATTGGAAGATGTTGTCAAACAAGTAATTGGACTATGAATTGGACACTTCATGTTTCAATTACTTCAACATTAGGAAGATGGGCATATGGGGGATAAAATGGCAGGAACAACAACAAAGAACAAGAAGAAGCAAATCAAATTAAAAAATAAATAAAGCGGAAGATCAAATTAATGGGGGGGTGAATCGTGAGATGAAGAACGACAGGAGGCGTGGATGGAGGGAAAAGGCAGCAATGAACGGAACACCGATATCCAGTCCAGTCTGAAAAAAGGGTTTCGACCCGAAACGTCACCTATTCCTTTATCGCCAGAGATGCTGCCTGGTCCGCTGAGTTACTCCAGCATTGTATGTCTATATCCAGTAGTAGATGTGGTGTTTGGGAATAAAGACCCCAGTCATTTCCACGGTGTTTGTCAGCGGAGGCTGTGTGAAGCCGGCAGTGTCTGTGCTGAGATTTGTCGGAGGTTGAGCGCGTAGGCATGCATCTCTCTGCAGGGCTTCGACTTGTGAATGAGTGTGTGAGTGTGTGTTGTGCGTGTGACCGCACAGCCCCGCTACTGAAACAGCGCAAGCTGCTCAAATCAAAACAAAGTCAAAGCAGCGACAGATCGCTGAGAGATAGCTCTCGGGAAAGACATCTGCGCAGACCTGTGCTGCATTTCTTAATATTTCATTCGCTCTCAATTCAGAAGAACAAAAGTCATCAAGTTTGTTTTTCTTCTTAATAATTAATCTACCAAACCATGGCTTGCCCGGAGACACACCCTTTTTCAACAGAAGCGTCAGATTGTGATGCCACATCGCCGCTCCAACTGAAGAAAGGCATGTCTATTTTCCTGGACGTGAGTATTAACCAAAATTCTCCCAAATATCATCAACCGAACACGATTGTTGAGAGCTGGGCTGAGTTAACAGCTGTAACACACGCAATAAATGTACTTGCTCTTGTTTAGAACTACGTGTATCAAACGTGCATTGTTGCAACATTACACTTAGAACGGTTTAGCGACGTGCGGGGAAACGAGATGAGAAATTGAGATTTGTAGTTTTCAGTGGGGAAAAACAAAAAAATTAATGGTCTTAATTAGAAATCGCGGAGTTTGGACGATGAAGAATTACTTAAAGCAAATTGTTTTTAATTGCCGAGAATAATGAATAAATGGAAATGTTCAGCAAAATATTGCCATTGCTGCCACATTTCAACATATATTTTTTCAGTCAAACATTTGGAGAGTTAATTGCATCTGCGGCAGCATCAATGTGAATGTGACACACGGAACTGCAGATGCTGGAATCTTGCATAGAACTCAAAAGTGCTGGAAAAACTCTGCGAGTCAGACAGCATCTCTGGAGAATATGGGCAGGCGACGTTTTGGGTCGGGACACCTCTTCAAAATTCTTAAGGGGTTGGACAGGCTAGATGCAGGAAGATTGTTCCCGATGTCGGGGAAGTCCAGGTCAAGGGGGTCACAGTTTAAGAAGAAAGGGGAAATCCTTTAGGACCGAGATGAGAAAAACATTTTTCACACAGAGAGTGGTGAATCTCTGGAACTCTCTGCCACAGAAGGTGGTTGAGGCCAGTTCATTGGCTATAGTTAAGAGGGAGTTAGATGTGGCTAAAGGGATCAGGGGGTATGGAGAGAAGGCAAGTACAGGATACTGAGTTGGATGATCAGCCATGATCGTATTGAGTGGAGGTGCAGGCTCGAAGGGCCGAATGGCCTACTCCTGCACCTATTTTCTATGTTTCAAACTAATTGTACTTGCAATCAGTTCTACGCAAATTGCAATCTACCCCAATGTTAATGTGACAGCGATTTTTTTTTTAAATCAAGAGGTTGAAAGAACAACAGTGACTGTGAAGCGGGAGGCAACGACAAAGGGTGGTAAATAATTTAAAAGAACATCAACTTCAAATTATTTACCAACCTTTGTCGTTGCCTCACGCTTCACAGTCACTGGATCTATTTGAACTCAAAGGAAAGGTGACCTGGTCCCACTCACTTAAAGATGCAAATTAAACAGCCTAATACAAAATTTGAATTTAAACATTCATAGACATTAACACTATATTTCTAGAGTTTAAATAGGTAACATTTATTTTCAAAGCTAAGACCTAATCAGCGTGAATATCTCGGCTCCCATACAAATAGGATTTGCTCCCATTCGTATAAGATTCCCATTTGGTCCCTTTCCTCCTTAGGGAAAACTGTAACGGTGGATGAAAACATTTTGCCAAGGAATTTTAGGAGCTCTCTATTCAGAAATTATGTTCTCCTCCGAGGCGGTTTGTTGATAACCTAATTTTACTTGGGTAATCGAGGATATGGGTAGAGTAGAGAAGAACTGCTTAATCGATCCAAAATATCATGCTCTGAGATATAAGGAACGCTGGATTCAACTTTTGCAGGGTTTAAATACGTGTTTAGGCAGCAAAGATGACTGCGACCACTGTTAAATTGCTGATAGACAGAAAACGCTGGAGTAACCCGACCCAAAACGTCTTCTGCAGTTGACCCTTCTGCAGTTGTACAGAGCCCTAGTGAGACCACACCTGGAGTATTGTGTGCAGTTTTGGTCCCCTAATTTGAGGAAGGACATTCTTGCTATTGAGGGAGAGCAGCGTAGGTTTACAAGGTTAATTCCCGGGATGGCGGGACTGTCATATGCTGAGAGAATGGAGCGGCTGGGCTTGTACACTCTGGAGTTTAGAAGGATGAGAGGGTATCTTATTGAAACATATAAGATTGTTAAGGGTTTGGACATGCTAGAGGCAGGAAACATGTTCCCGATGTTGGGGGAGTCCAGAACCAGGGGCCCCAGTTTATGAATAAGGAGTAAGCCATTTAGAACGGAGAAGAGGAAACACTTTTTCGCACAGAGAGTGGTGAGTGTGTGGAATTCTCTGCCTCAGACGACAGTGGAGGCAGGTTCTCTGGATGCTTTCAAGAGAGAGCTAGATAGGGCTCTTAAAAATAGCGGAGTCAGGGGAGAAGGCAGCAATGGGGTACTGATTGGGGATGATCAGCCATGATCACATTGAATGGCGGTGCTGGCTCGAAGGGCCAAATGGCCTACTCCTGCACTTATTGTCTATTGTCACCCATTCCTTTTCTCCAGAGATGCTGCCTGGCCAGCTAAGGCACTCCAACATTTTGTGTCTATCTTCGGTTTAAATCAACATCTGCAGTTCCTTCCTACACTGTTAAAATGCTCCCGGGTATTTGCTTTAGAGAGCCTCAAAGGAACAGATGCTCTTGCGTACGCAAGCAAGTGATTTGCTCAGTCTACACCAGGGGTGGGGAACCTGCGGCCTTCTTGGCCATTAAGTGCGGCCTTTTGAATGAATCCAAATCCTTTTATTTTTATTTAAATGTTTTTGTTCATTTTTTATTATTTTTATTTTAATCTTAAAATGAACGTATTTAAAATACCAAAGAGTAAAAGAAGATTCAACAAAATACGTGCTTTTTAACTACGTATTGCTGCAAATCTACATTCTCCTACTTAACCCAAATCAAGATGGCCTTAAGGTCACAAATGATAGTTACCCATCTAGAAGATCAGCTGAAATTGCGCACCTCCATGTTTCAACCAAATATTCAAATGTTTTCCCACAAAAAGCAGTCACAACAACGTCATTAAAAGATTAGTTAACTTTAGAATTAACAAAATGTTTTCATTTTTTTGAAGTTAGTAAATAGTAGTTAGATTTTTACAAAATAATGTACATTTTGAAGCATATCTAATTGAAGTTTCTTGGATGCGGCCTTATTAGATTACAGCTAACTTAATGCGGCATTCCCCACCCCTGGTCCACACCTTTACCTAGATCGTTGTATCAACTGACATTGAACTTCTGCAGATACTGGTAATTGGGAAATATTCTGTTAGACAGGAAGCATTTGTGGAGAGACTAACAGAGTCAACATTTGAGAGTCATCGTCTTTCATCAGTACAAGCGAAGATGATGACATATATTTTTCTGGCCATTAATTTTATTTTAATACTTTTAATTATTATTGGGTTATGTTTTTTATGTTTTAATTAATATTATTATTTAATTATATAAGTTTATTTTAAGAGTCTTTAAATTTCTACAAAATATAGAAATGTTTAATTGTTACAAAACCTTGACAGGAGTTTCATTATCTCAAGCACTACACGGCCGATGTCCCAAATTTGCACAAAACATTAAACCATGGCCCTTTCTTGTCTTTTGTGGCCCTAATCAACAAAGCATTGTGATACTTTTACAATATCTTGGTGAATGCTCAGTAACCAGTAATCAACATCAATAAAATTATCAGACAGTTACATCATTGCTGATTGTGGATTTTGTCATTTGGCTGTTCCATCTCGCTAAATTACAAACAGTGATTACACTTCAAGAGCTGCTGAATGCCAATAGATTGCAAAGGGTATTATATAAATAAAGCATAATTTAACAACTCTATTTTCCAAATAAAAATTACATTGGTAATAGGGAAATCAGTGGAAAAGATTCTTAGTTACAGAATTTACTCACATTTAGAAAAGCATATACTTTAAGTATAGTCAGTACGGCTTTGTGTGGTGAAAGTCCTGTTTCACAAAAAAACATTTTGTTGTGCACTATCCAATCGAAGAAAAGATTATACATGTATACAATCAGTGGACAGATAATGAATAAAGGATACAATATTTAGTGCAAGATAAAGTCTAATAACGTCTGATTAAAGATAGTTCAAAGGTCTCCAATGAGGTAGATGGGAGGTCAGGACCGCACTCTTCAAAAGATACAACAGAATATAGACAATTTGGAACTTTTATTTAATTCTTCATTTCGAACAGAATAAAAAATAGAAAGCAAGTATGAAACAGCATACAAAAAAACAAAACAAGAATATTTATAAAGTATCATAAACAATATTTATAAATAAATGAATTGTATGTGTCCGAAAAGGAGCAGGAAGAAGTCAAAGCTTCTTAATTCCCACCCCTTGTTCAACTGCTTATAATTATCTTATACGAATTTAGCAGCAATAAACACCTAGTATCTCTTAGTCATATATACAACCCATCACCCTATAATTACCCTTCCCAATACAATCAGTATAACAAATATCCCACTCAAAATCACCTATCCTCATCCCAATATCCTTTTAAAAAAGTGTTTTTGTACATCTTTTTAAACTGAATTATGTTTGTGCTAAGTTTTATCTCCTGTTCCAGCCCATTCCACAAATTCACCCCACAGATTGCTATGCACATACTATTAAGCGTTGTTCTGACATTGAGTTTTTAAAAATTAATTTCCCATCTCAAATTATACCCACCCTATCTTTCCATAACCAGTTTTTGTATGTTTCCCGGAAGTAAATTATTTCTTGCTTTGTACATGATTTGTGCAGTCTTAAATTTAACCAGTGTGTGACTTTATGAATAATAAATTGGTATGTTCAAGAGATCCAACGTTATTGATGGATGGATTTTGAATGGATAATGGCAAATGGAGTTTAATCCAAACAAATAAGTTTGAGGTATTGTGCGAGGACCAATGCAAGAGGAAAGTATACAGTAAATGGCTGGAGCCTCAGGTGCTTTGATGTACAGAACGAAATTGGGGTGCAAATCCATAGTTCCATAAAAATGGAGTTTAATGCTGATAAATGTGAGGTGCTACACCTTGGCAGGACAAATCAAAATAGGATGTACATGGTAAATGGTAGGGAATTTAAGAATACAGTTGAACAGAGGGATCTGGGAATAACCGTGCATAGTTCCTTGAAGGTGGAATCTCATATAGATAGGGTGGTAAAGAAAGCTTTTGGTATGCTAGCCTTTATAAATCAGAGCGTTGAGTATAGAAGCTGGGATGTAATGTTAAAATTGTACAAGGCATTGGTGAGACCAAATCTGGAGTATGGTGTACAATTTTGGTCGCCCAATTATAGGAAGGATGTCAACAAAATAGAGAGAGTACAGAGGAGATTTACTAGAATGTTGCCTGGGTTTCAACAACTAAGTTACAGAGATAGGTTGAATAAGTTAGGTCTTCATTCTCTGGAGCGCAGAAGGTTAAGGGGGGACTTGATAGAGGTCTTTAAAATGATGAGAAGGATAGACAGAGTTGATGTGGACAAGCTTTTCCCTTTGAGAATAGGGAAGATTCAAACAAGGGGACATGACTTCAGAATTAAGGGACTGAAGTTTAGGGGTAACATGAGGGGGAACTTCTTTACTCAGAGAGTGGTAGCGGTGTGGAATGAGCTTCCAGTGGAAGTGGTGGAGACAGGTTCGTTGGTATCATTTAAAAATAAATTGGATAGGCATATGGATGAGAAGGGAATGGAGGGTTATGGTATGAGTGCAGGCAGGTGGGACTAAGGGGAAAAAAGTTGTTCGGCACGGACTTGTAGGGCCGAGATGGCCTGTTTCCATGCTGTAATTGTTATATGGTTTATATGGTTAAAAATGGCAACCAAAAAACGTGTGCGGGTATGATCACCTTCATCAGTCAGGGAATTAAATATAAAAGTTAGGAAGTCATGTTAAATCACTATGTTCCACTAAAAACATGCTCAGAATTTTATAATTCAAAGGAACTGCAGGTGCTGGTTTACAAAAAAGACTAAAGTGCTAGAGTAACTCAATGGGAACGACAGCATCTCAGGATGCTTCAGGTCAGGATCCTTCTTCAGACTGATTATAATAGGGCGAGAAAGCAAGAAAAGAGGTAGGTGCTCCTCACCTGTAACCACATCATTTGCCGCACCTTTTTTCCAGATCTCTCTGCCCTACTACAATCAATCTGTAGTAGGGTCCTGACTCAAAATGTCACAGAGATGCTCATCCAAGTTACTCCTGCACTCCTTTTTGTCAAATTTTATCTCAGATTTTTTGGTCCACCATGATTTTCCAGCAGCCCCTAAACTAAATTATGCTGTGCTAAGTTTTATCTCCTGTCCAGACCATTCCACAAATTCACCCCACAGATTGCTGTGCACATACTTTTAAGCGTTGTTCTGACATTGAGTTTTTTAAAATTAATTTCCCATCTCAAATTATACCCACCCTGTCTTTCCATAACCAGTTTTTGTATGTTTCCCGGAAGTAAATTATTTCTTGCGTTGTACATGATTTGTGCAGTCTTAAATTTAACTAGTATGTGACTTTATGAATAATAAATTGGTATGTTCAAGAGATCCAACGTTATTGATGGATGGATTTTGAATGGATAATGGCAAATGGAGTTTAATCCAAACAAATAAGTTTGAGGTGATGTATTGTGCGAGGTCCAATGCAAGAGGAAAGTATACAGTAAATGGCTGGAGCCTTAGGTGCTTTGATGTACAGAACGAAATTGGGGTGCAAATCCATAGTTCCATAAAAATGGCAACCAAAAAACGTGTGCGGGTATGATCACCTTCATCAGTCAGGGAATTAAATATAAAAGTTAGGAAGTCATGTTAAATCACTGTGTTCCACTAAAAACATGCTCAGAATTTTATAATTCAAAGGAACTGCAGGTGCTGGTTTACAAAAAAGACCAAAGTGCTAGAGTAACTCAGTGGGAACGACAGCATCTCTGGATGCTTCAGGTCAGGATCCTTCTTCAGACTGATTATAATAGGGCGAGAAAGCAATAAAAGAGGTAGGGGCTCCTCACCTGTAACCACATCATTTGCCGCACCTTTTTTCCAGATCTCTCTGCCCTACTACAATCAATCTGTAGTAGGGTCCTGACTCAAAATGCCACTTATTCATGTCTTGCAGACATGCTGCCCGATCCACTGAGTTACTCCTGCACTTTTTATTTTTTGTCAGAATTTTATCTCAGATTAATTGACATGCAGGTCCACCATTGATTTTCCAGCAGCCTTGGTTCTCGAGTCTTACCGGACCAACAGAGGTCACGTAATAATAATTCAACAATGCACTCTGACCCACTAATTATACCCCTCCTGTATCTCTAAAGCACTGTGGACTGCTAAAAACTTAAATAAAGAATTAATAATTAGCAAATAAATAAACAATTAACTTTTTCAGCACAGGGGAACACATCCCAAAAGAGCATGCACCACACTCAATGCTCTTGTCATTTTGTCCAGATTAAAGTAGGTGCCAGACCATCAGCTACCGGAATATCAGTGGTGGACCTGTACACTTTATGTATTTTCAATTATAATTACAAATAGAATGTGTGCACATGTGTTGCCAATTTATTGGGAAAACAACTGTTCAATTAAATTTGAGATAAGAATACTTATGGGGCTGTCCCACTGTACGAGCTAATTCAAGAATTCTCCCGAGTTTCCCCTGATTCGAACTCGGAGAATTACGGTAATGGCCGCTCTTAGGTAGTCGGGGCTCTCGTGGACATTTTTCAACATGTTGAAAAATCAGTTCAGACTATACTTCAACATGTTGAAAAATGTTCACGAGTCTTCATGAGCTTACCGCGTTTCCCGAGTACTTGCCGTTAGCGTTACGAGCCGCTAAGAGACGTCCCTGAGCTCCGACGTACCCGCAACGTACATTCTACATGCTTACCACGAGTTTGATTTTTTTTTAAACTCGGGAGAGCTCTTGAATTAGCTCGTACAGAGGGACAGCTCCATTAGAATGTAACTTCTTAGGTGGCTTTTGTTGACATAGCAATTAATTCCAATTGGCTAAGCTGGTTTTCAAGTGTAATGCAGAATGAACGTAAGTAATTTTGGGTCAAATTTCCAAACTTAGTTGAACCTATGTCCAGCACATATCATGTTCGTATTTCTGTAATATGCTAAGATAATCAAAAAGGATCTGTGTTAGAACAAGTGACTAACCAAAGTGATCCATCTGCAGAACATATGGATTATTTCCAGTACTTTTATTAGATGACAACTTTTTCACATTGAGTTCCTACTGTTAGACATAACTCACTATGGCTTTGACACTGATTGCACATTTTTGCATCTGATTTATTTCAGATTTTACGAAGAGCTGACAAGAATGGTAAGAGTTTTGAAGATCTAATGCTAATTTTAACAGTTCCCCAAACAGAGGGATTATTTTCCTTTTTATCTCTGTCAGTTTTCTCAGATATCTTGTATAGTTTGATCAAATCAACTATTTATCTTCAGAATTCCATGGAATACAAGTCTAGTTTGTATAATCTTGCAACTTCTCAGTTCAGACTATATGGACCTAAGGTGGTAAGTGGCTAGTAACATACATGTTCAATGAGTTCTGGGAATTAATACTTTTAACATGAGAGAGTTTCATCAATCAGTCTTAACGTTCATTAGTATCGTCACCTCTAGATTTCCCACCATCAACATAATGGGAGATTGTCATTAACCAAAATGGCAGTCCAGTCTAAATTAATTGTGGTTGCAAGAACAGGTCGAACACTTGGTATTCTTTAGCATTATTCACCTTCATACTCCCCAGAGCTTTGCTACCATCTCGACAATTGAAATCAGACATGTAATGAATATTCTCAATTTGCTTGGAGGACCTCATCTCCAACAATTGTTTTTTTCAGGAGACAGATACAATCATTCAGGACAAAGTATCGCATTTCATTGACACCCCGTACATCATCGTGAACATTCACTCTTCCTCTTGCGGGAGTATTGTGTACTAATTAACAAACTGAACTGTGGCAACTCATCAAAGGATCCTCAACAGCATCTCCCAAGCCCACGATCTTCACCTAAGGTCCAAACTCTAATTGTTTGCCATCCATAAGTTACAAGTTATGTAACTCTGTTGGTTGAATTAAATTCAATATGGCCAAATTATTGATAACTGTTGTCTTTGCTGGTATTTTCCCCGAACACCTCAAAAGCAAAGATTTCAATCTCATGTTAAATTCCCAAACATGTGGTTCCCCCTGCTTATGAATGCACATTCTGGAATTTTAAATGCAGATATATTGTTTTAATTTTATTTTTGCTCTTAAAATTCCCAACTAACCTCTCTCTTCCTGACCACCTTTTCAATATTCTCAAAAATCTACTTTTTGGTTACCATTTCCAATTTTTGGTTAATTACATATTTATTTCTTTTTGGATACACCTCCATGGGTGGATTTTATGCTGCTGCTGGTAGAATTATTTACCATAATTTGCAGTTCTTTGTGTCTAAATCCATTGCAAGGTTAGGAGGCCATTACTATTTCACATCGAATGGATTGTTAACTGAAGCAAGTGATTGTGGTGACATAGCATCTAAAAAGAAGATAACTTTGTTCTACGGAATAATGGATGCTAGTGGCATTCGTACTGTTTAATTAATAGTTTCTTCTATCCCACAATCTTTGAGTGACTCACAGCCAATTACTTGAAAAAAGAATTTTTGCTGTGCAACTATTTGCTGAGGTACCTAAATTCCATACAGGATGTTAATCAAATAAGTGATTCATTCTGCTCTGTTAAACTTTTATGACAGATATTCTCACCATATTCAATCATATTCTGTTCTTTAAAAATGTTCCTGAAATTATGACATTTTTACAATTGGGTGTATACTTCCTCTTTTGCCTGCCCACACTGCCGTTCAAGCTTATACATTAATGCAGCCTGTGACAGTTATTATTTGGCAAGGAAATATGACTTTGATAAGCTGTTATTCAATTTGGTGTAGCTCTGTGGCAGCAACCCAAAGGAACATTAATCATAATGAACTAAGCAACTTAGTTTTTTCTTATTAGAGTCAAAAGAGTCAAGAGTATTTTAATGTCATATGTCCCGTACGGGACAATGAAATTCTTAAGGGCCTGTCCCACATTTGCACATCATTTACGTGTCCGACGCACGACGACGCGGATTGTGACGCGCATGTGATGCGCGCATGGTGCGCATTACGCGCGCGTGGTACGTGATGACGTAGGCAGTGACGCGCGGTCGCGCGCGGCGCCCCAAGATTTTGGGATATACAAAATCTTCGTGCGCCATCTGCGTGATGTGCAAATGGCGCCCAAGTGGGACAAGCCCTTTACTTGCTGCAGCACAACAGAATATGTGAACATGTAAACATTGTATATAACAGGGAAAAAAAAGAAAAAGTTCAATAAATAACAAATATAGTGCAAATAACAAATAATAATATTGTCTTTTGCAGTTCAGAGCTCATAGCTTATTGGTTGTGTTTAATAGCCTGATGGCTGTGGGGAAGGAGCTGTTCCTGAACCTGGACGTTAAAGTCTTCAGGCTCATGTACCTTCTTCCTGATGGCAGTGGTGTGATAAGTGTGTGGCCAGGATGCTGTGGATCCTTGATGATTTTGGCTGCCTTTCTGAGGAAGCGACTACGATAGATCCCTTGAAAGGTGGGGAGGTCAAAGCCGGAGATGGATTGAGCAGTGGTCACAACTTTTTGTAGTCTTTTTTGCTCCTGGTCGTTCAAGTTGCCGAACCTGGGCCACGATGCAACGAGTCAGAATGCTCTCTACCGCACACCTGTAGAGCTTTAGGAGAATCCTCTTTGACATGCCGAATGTCCATAATCTTCTAAGGAAGTAGAGTCGCTGATGTGCCTTCTTTACAATTGCATTGGTGTTCTGGGTCCAGGAAAGATCTCCTGATGTATACACACCCAGGAATTTGAAGTTATTGACCCTCTCCACCGTCAATTGATATTAGTGTGCAGTCTATGATAAAATATAGAAAAACATCATGACATGATTGTGGTAGTCAGGATATTTTGAATGCTATTTCAGGCATAAGCTGCTTCATTTAATTATAGCATTTTGCTTCTAACTTATTTACAAAGCAGTCAGTGTGTAATTATTTTTCTAATCCTTATGCTAAGGTTTCAAAATACAGATATTTCCGTATCAGAAATGTCCAACATCCAAACCTGCAACATAATTCTCAGGTTCCCAGGTAACTAATTATAAAATATCAATCTTAATAAAGGTCCACTATAGGAGGGCATTTTAATGGATTATTTTAATTTTCTCCACAACATGAACATCAGACAGAGGAGATATGCAGAATAACAAATTCATTATGAAGCAGCTCGTTCATAAAGTTGGACAATGTGTGTCGTCCTTTATGGCATGAAATTGCATCTTACCCATTGGGAAATGATTTAGAATGTTTAGTTTAGAGATACAATGCATTAAATTCCATTGCTTCTCATTGTTAAAATACCCGTATTACTAGCGAGTGCAAGTTACTTCTTAACTCCACCCAGGTGTTAACTGAATTAGTTATTTTTTGTGGGCTAAATTCCACAGGAAATCGCCCAGATTATCTGTTAGATGCCTGAGGTAGCTGTACTGGAAGAACTCATTTACACCTTAATTAGTTCTGAATCATATCTCCAGTAATGTGATGGGATGTTTCTGGAGGCAAAAGTCATAACTATTTCCAATATGTATTGGATAATGAGGAAAAAATAAAAGTGATGAATGATAAATTGATATGAAATAATTGAACAAATTATGTGTAAGAACAGACTGTGTCATTTTCATTAACTCCTGTGTTAATGGAAATGACTCATAGAAACTTTCACTTGGTTGGGAGATTTATGTTAATCAGACATGGACAATGCCAAGATCTGTCAAAGGCTTTGGAGATGTCGATAGCACAAATATATGAGTCAACAACTAACAGTTGTTAAGAACTAAGATACACAAAAATGTGGAGAAACTCAGCGGGTGCAGCAGCATCTATGGAGCGAAGGAAATAGGCAACGTTTTGGGCCAAAACCCTTCTTCAGACGGGTTAAGAACTAGATTAGTTTACCAGAGTCCTAGATTAATAATCTAGAGGAAAATTGGTTGGCCATTGAGAATGTCAAAGGAATTTGCATGGTGAAATTAGCCCAGACTCGCTTGGTGTGATGGGAGTTGCAAAGGAAATTTGTTTTCATACTCCATCTGGTTCGAAACAGCCAGCCAGCACGAGTTATATTATTGCAGCCTTAACATTGGTTAAGATCTCTTACATTTCAATTGAACCAAAGGCTGCATTGCCAGGAAAGTACTGCCTCGTATCAAGTGACACAGTGAAATGGGTGATGTATTTATTGGCCTGACAGAAAGCTTGAGGCCAAGTACTATCCTAGTACATTATTTATATTTGCAAAACCTACTGGCCATCCTTTCCAGCAATTAAATGGTGGCTTGCTCCATTTTAATAATGATGGATATTCCCATCATGAAATTTCTAATCTCCGTGTCACAGGTTTCATTTCAGCACTTCAGAAACTACCCAAAACCAGGGGTGCTGTGCAATTCCAGAATGTTATATAACCACATAACAATCACAGCACGGAAACAGGCCATCTCGGCCCTTCTAGTCCGTGCCGAACACTTACTCTAACCTAGTCCCATTTACCTACCCTCAGACCGTAACCCTCCATTCATTTCCCGTCCATATACCTATCCAATTTATTTTTAAATGATAAAAATGAACCTGCCTCCACCACCTTCACTGGAAGCTCATTCCACACAGCTATCACTCTCTGAGTAAAGAAGTTCCCCCTCATGTTGCCCCTAAACCTTTGTCCCTTAATTCTCAAATCATGTCCTCTTGTTTGAATCTTCCCTACTCTCAGTGGAAAAAGCTTATCCACGTCAACTCTGTCTATCCCTCTCATAATTTTAAAGACCTCTATCAAGTCCCCCCTTAACCTTCTGCGCTCCAAAGAATAAAGACATATCTTGTTCAACCTTTCTCTGTAATTTAGGTGCTGAAACCCAGGCAACATTCTAGTAAATCTCCTCTGTACTCTCTCTATTTTGTTGATATCTTTCCTATAATTTTGGCGACCAGAATTGTACACCATACTCCAGAATTGGCCTCACCAATGCCTTGTACAATTTTAACATTACATCCCAACTTCTATACTCAATGCTCTGATTTATAAAGGCCAGCACACCAAAAGCTTTCTTTACCACCCTATCTACATGTCATTCCACCTTCAGGGAACTATGCACAGTTATTCCTAGATCCCTCTGTTCAACTGCATTGCTCAATTCGCTACCATTTACCATGTACGTCCTATTTTGATTTGAATGTTGTTCCTTCTTTGAGCAACTATCGTATTTGTACATTTGTATTTGTACATCAATCCAGCAACAGAAATTGTTGATTACCATAATTCATATATCATATATATATATATATATCTATATTACTAAATCTCTGTTCTTGACCGCTTTTGGCTGTCTGTGCTGCGATTTCCGAGAGAACGCCGCCACCTACAGCCGTCATTTTTGGCCACCTCACTCAGAGCCCCCCTCCGCCGCATGTGTGTCGAGGATTTTTCCCATCGATGAAAAATGACAGAGATATTAATGTTTTTACAAAATTCACCATTCTCTCTGCTGCCCCTGCTGGAGGGAGGGGGAGGGGGGACTATAAAACCAGGAAGTGGTGTGCCTCAATTAGTCTCTGCAAGATGGAGCTCTGTCAATTAGTCTCTGACTCTGAGCTCTGAATGACACTGAACAAATGTCTACATCACTGTGAGTACCCTTAATGTGGTTTGAAAATGAATATATGGTTAGTTTGAAGTAAAAAAGCACTGCCTGCAAATGGTTGTTTGGGTTTGGGTTGAAGTAAAAAGGCACTCTCTCTCCCTCTCTCTCTCTCTCCCTATCCCTCTCTCTCCCCCTGTCTCTCTCTCTCTCCCCCCCTCTCCTCTCTCTCCCCCCTCCCCCTTTCCCCTCTCTCCCTCCCTCTTTCTTCTCCCCCCTCTCTCCCCTCTCCCCTCTCCCTCTCCCATCCCCTCTCTTTCTTACTTCCCTCCCCCCCCCCCCCCCTCTCCCCCCCCCCTCTCTCCCCCTCCCCCTCCTCTCCTCCCCCCCCTTTTTCTCCCCCCTCCCCCACCGTCCCTCCCCCCTAAACCCACATCCCCTCCACACACCCCTACCCCCTTCCACCACCCTCCCTCCCCCTCCCTGCTCCCCACCTCTCCCCCCCTCTCCCCCCTCACCTCACCCCCCTCTCAGCACACCCTCTCTCTCCCCCTCTCTCCCACCTCTCTCTCTCCCCTCCATCCTCTCCCTCCCTCCCCTAAACCCCCTACCCTCCACACCCCCCTACTCTCCCCCCCTCAGCACCCCCCCCCTCTCTCTCCCCTCCCCTCCTCCCCCCCCTTTCCCCCCTCACCCACCCTCCCTCTTCTCCTCCTCTCCACCCCCCTATCCCTCTAGCCACTCTCTCTGTGTGTGTCTCTCTCTCTCTGCCCCTTCTCTGCCCCTTCTCTCTCTCTGCCCCCCCCCCCCCCCCCCCCCCCTCTCTCTAGATGTGACTGCAGGTTGGGGGCTATGCATAGATAGGGTGGTTATTGGGTAAAAGGAGCAAATTAATAATATTAATATAATATCAAGGGGGGTAATTAGCGTGAGTGCGGGGGTAGTTAGTGTGTGTGACGCTGCATGCCGCCTCCCCCCCCCCACAACCGCACGTTGGGGGAACAGACCCAACGGGTCTGCACTTGGTCTAGTATAATATATATATGATATATATTACCAATGTATCATTTGATATATTGAAAGCATCTGGCAAAAGCAATCTAACGTGCGGCTTGGGGGCTGCATATGAATTAAATGAACCCTGCTAATTGGTTAGATCTCCAAATTTTAAAGTATTCCCTCAAGTCAATGTGAATAAAATTGATACGCCCCTGCCCTTTGGAAAACCATCAGTCCCAGCAAAACCCATGATCCTGCCTTTTTTTAATTTTAACATTACTGTTTACATTTCTTTCATTGCTAAAATTAACCCCAGAAATTGGCTGTACATTTTTTATTGCAACTAAACTAACTAACAAACTTTGTAGTAACACTAAACTTTCCTCTAAGGAAAAAAAACCTACTTAAAAAAAATCCAGGTAAGGTATCTTAACCTGAATGTGTCAAATGCATTTTCAGTATTTTTTTATCAAGCTGCTCAGTTTCAAAGCTACCTGTTTACTCAATTACAAAAACAATATTAAAAACATACTCACATTTATTCTCAAACATTTAATGGCTAATACTCTGCATTGAATGCACTTCACAGTAAACAGATCAAACACTACTCATAATAGTCAACATCTGTCTCGAGCAACCGATGTTGCAAAGAGTTTGCTTCAGTAGCATTGAAATCAAGTAGGTATATACTTTTTTGAAAGCTCACTTTACACATTAGCTTTGAACTTTTACCTGCCTTTGATCCTTCATACTGTTTTTTAGCAACTTTTAAAAATCCTTGCTCATGAACAATGAAAGTTAGCATGCAGGTTCAGCAAGCAATTAAGAAGGCAACAATGTTTTGCCCTTTATTGCAAGTGGATTTGAGTTCAAGAGAAGATATGTTTCCTCACAGTTATATAAGGTGCTGTTTTTCTGGTGTCTATTTAAGGAAGAATGAAACTTTCACCATTTTGTCATATGAGGAGAGATTGAACAGACTGAATCCAAATCCTTTTGAATTAGAAAAATAAAAGGTCATCTCACTGAAATATACAACATTCTTATGTGCTTGATAAAATGGAACCAGAGTTTATATTTTTTCCTGACTGTGGTGATGGGAACCTATGTTCACAGACTCAAAACAACAGAGAAGGCCATTTAACATGGATATGAGAAGAATTTTGTTTTGACTAGAGGCTGACAAATGTGAATTTCCTTCAGTTCCTCCATCACCCTACATCTTCTGGCCACAAGTACATCTGGGAGATTGTTTGTGTTTTCCTTAGTGAAGACAGATCCAAAGTACCTGTTCAACTTGTCTGCCATTTCCTTGTTCCCCATAATAAATGTACCTGTTTCTGTCTTCAAGGGTCTATTAACTCAGCTTTATTAATGGACAGCTTGAGCTCACAAATAAGGATGCTGCTCTACTTTTATTTATAAATTGCAGGTTAAGCCTTGACTGGAGTTTTGTGGCTTATTCAGGATATCACACATTAGAAAGTAGGGTAACTCTTAAGAAAGGGTTTATAGCAGATTTACCAGAATGGTACCTGGGATCAAAGACTTGCACCATAAAGAAACATAAGATGCTAGGATTCATCTCGGCGTAAAGATGGCCATAAATGTTTCTATCAGAAGATACAGATTTAAAGTCACTGTTGAAACAGAGAGGGGACACACAGATAACTTGTTTTAGTCATAATGTGGAACCAGGCCCTTCAGCCCAACTTGCCCACACCGGCCAACATGTCCAAGCTACACTAATCCCACCTGCCTGCACTTGGTCCATATCCCTATGCATGTACCAAACCCCAGCCTCCTACCTGCATGTACCTGTCCATACTGTTTCTTAAAATTACGAAAAGGGATCTTGTCCCAGCCTCAACTGCCTTGTGTTTTTTGTTACATACGTAAGTGGATTTTTCCTATGTGAAAAATAAAAGAATTATTAGTATTTATGTTGAGATTCTCTCTCCTGAAGGCCATATTGCATATATAGACAGTCTCTGCAAGATGGGGGAGCGAGAGGGTCACGTCTCTCAGTCTGAGCTGTGAATTGAATTCAATTCAATTCAAAGCACTTTATTTGTCCCCGAGGGGCAATTTAAAAGGGCGCATTACAGTGTTGTTCTGTACTAATCAACCAGCACATGCATTTCACAGACACACTGCACAATCACAAACACACACCGCACATCACTTTCACGGCTCGTGATTTTGGCCACCTTTTGGGCAATATCTCTTGCAGAGGCCCCCTTGTCCGCTGCGCAAGGATCAAACCCGAGGATTTTAGGGGAATTGGGTTTGAAAAATAAAAGTGTTAATGCTTAATCAGTATTTAAAAACTATGGGGGTCAGCTTTAGGGTGATTTACTACTCTCTGAAGGGATCAATTCATTATACTTTAATCCTATCTCAAGTTATTGCGAATTATTATCATCTGAGGGGTTTGTACTATTTCAAAATTTTTGTTCACCCGTAAGGGGTCCCCAATTTTTTTGTCCCGTTTACCCCTGGCAACTTTAATAGCAGATAACAATGTTATTTCACTTATTTATGAAGTGTTTTGCGTGCCTCAGTCAGTCTCTGCAAGATGGGGGAGTGAGAGGGTCACGTCTCTCAGTCTGAGCTGTGAATTCAATTCAATTCAATTCAAAGCACTTTATTCGTCCCCGAGGACTTACAAAATTCTTAAGTGGTTGGACAGGCTAGATGCAGGAAGATTATTCCCGATGTTGGGGAATAGTCCAGAACTAGGGGTCACATTTTAAGGATAAGAGGGAAGTCTTTTAGGACTGAGATGAGAAAATCATTTTTTACACAGAGAGTGGTGAATCTGTGGAATTCTCTGCCACATAAGGTAGTTGAGGCCAGTTCATTGGCTATATTTAAGAGGGAGTTAGATGTGGCCCTTGTGGCTAAAGGGATCGGGGGTATGGAGAGAAGGGAGGGATGGGATACTGAGTTGGATGATCAGCCATGATCATATCGAATGGCGGTGCAGGCTCGAAGGGCCAAATGGCCTACTCCTGCACCTATTTTCTATGTTTCTATGTTTTTATGCCTGCAGTATGCAGACTCCCCAAGCGGAATATGAGAAAAAAGATGTACACATCCAGAATCAACAAATTTACTCCCTGGGTAGGCGAAATGTACCCCCCTGGGGGTAAATTTGCACCTGGTTGGGAACCCTTGATGTAGATGATGACTAAGGTACATTCTGACTTCTAAATCTCTTCTTTGCTTATAGATGATGGCAAGCTATCCTTTGATGAATTCAAGGCTTATTTTACTGATGGAGTTCTCAACACAGAAGAGATGCATGAATTGTTCCGTATCATTGATAGCAGCCACACTGAGTAAGAACATTTTTGTGTTTCCTCTGTCACAGTTGTAATAATACATAACTCTTTACATTTATTCATAAATTGATGAGATAAATTGGCAGTTTCAAAATGTGGAAAATGCAATATTTCACAATTTCTCATTAGTAATCAGTTGGCATTACTAAGGGACTAGTTGGCATTTCACACCAATTTATATTTCAGATGTCTCAAATGACATTTTATTTCAGATGGCTTAAATTAAATTCAGTTCAGTTCAATTGCCTAGAGATCAAGACATCTCTATCGGACTTGTATTTGACATACTACATCTTCCTCCTCCACAGCAATCAGGGTATATGTGAATGATTAATGTGCTACGTTCTCAATAAGTGGAGGATTATTTTAATTTTATTATTGGTGTATTAATGTGGGAAAAAAGCCCACTGGCACTGCATTAGGGGAATATTTTCTGACTTTGAAGGAGTGCAGAAGAGATGTTTTTGTGCTTTAGTTTAACTAGGCTGCAAGTGCAAGATCCTAAGAGTATTTTGAATTGAAGGTGATGACAAAATTAATTTTGTGCAGCCTTGAATATGTTGATTTGTACCCAACAATTGAATGACTAAAATGCGAGAGAGAGGGAGAAAGAGATGGACAGAGTGAGAGAACAAATGAATAATATTGCCTAAATATATTTACGGCAATGCAGAGCTGTAGTCAATGCCTCCAAGTAGCACCTGGGACAACACAAGAACATACTGTAAGAGCAACATAGGACACTCAAGCCTGCTTGCCATTCAATATTATCATGGCTGATGTGGCCTAACCATCAACTTATTTTCTGTGCCAGTTCCCCATAGCCCTGAATTCACTTACTCACAAAGATTCATCCATCTTCTCTTTAAATACCTCCAGCGACCTTAATTTCACAGCCCTTTGGGGTAGTGAATTACAGAGATTTACTACCTTCTGTGAAAATATATTCTCATACATCTCATTTTAAATTACTGCCTCCTTATCTTGTAACTATCTTTCCTTGCTTGAGACTCTGACACTAATGGGAACGTCTTTAGCTGCTCATGATAGGAGAACCTTAATCGAAAGGGGGAAACAATTAAGAATTTGCTTGCCTCTGAGACATAGGTTTGCAGATTCAGGGCCAGTGAGGGATGAGCATAACACCTAATCTGTGTAATATTGCAATTGCAGAGGTGCGGCTTTTTGGATAAGAATATCAGATTCTATCTTCTCAGGTAGATGTAAATATCCCTTTGCACTTTTACAGAAAAAAGCATTCAATTCTTCTTTATATCCTGACATTATTTATCCCTCCAACTACCTCACTAAAAAAGATGATCTCACCAAATTCATATTGGGCTTCATGATTCCTTGATGCAATTAAACTAGGCTGCCAATGTTTCTTCCATTGAATAGTACGTACATTTCAAAAGTACTGGGATAGATTGAGGTTGGGATGGTGCGACATTTTACAAAAGACTTTAAAGTTTCTTCATCATGCTTACCATTTCTCTTTCCATGACGTTACCATGCTTTTGATTCTGAACATGTTTTTGAAGTTATTTCATGGTGAATATGTTTCAATGCAATTTATACAGTCACTTTCCTCTCTGGGTTCAATTGTGAGGTTTGCAGTGTGGTGGTTAAGTTATTGGTTTGAAACTAATGATTCAGAAATCCACAGGCAGAAATCTCTATCCCAATAAGACAACTGGGGTATATAAATGTAATTATAAATATATCTGTAATTAAAATAACTGTAGTAATAAAATATTGAATTGTCATTTTAAAACATCTCTAAGGAAGTTTGTCATCCTGATGTTGTGTGGCTTTTAAGTGACTCCAGATCAAATTATGATTGAGTCTTAATTGCCTCTATGTTCAAGAGTAATTAAGGATGGATAACTAATGCTGGCATTGCCCCTGATGCTTACTGCTCTTGAACAAAAACATTCATATCAGACACTAGAATATGTGGGATGCTGAGAAAGGGATAAGATTTCAACTTCTGGAACCATTGAAATCTTTAAAATAATTAAAATTATGTCAGCACTTACATTGTTTGACATGTTTTAAATGCCTTTAAAACATATTAAATCCACTAATACTTTCCGAGACCCTCAAAACTCCAACCTTGTGTAGGTTTTCAAAGCTCAAGATGTCATTACCATGATAAACTCCATAAATCCTAAACGAGTCTATCATCAGTGGGTAGCGGAAATATATTGGCAAAAAGCTTACCACGTCTTCATAGTTTCCAAATTTTCAAACAGTTTAGCGGAGAGATGCCAACAATTCCTCACTAAATATGATCCTTTGTAACAAATGCCTGGAACGATTTACAACCGGCCTTCCACACTCTCACACCTGTCTCCACTTGAGACTGGAAGCAATTTCTTCATAATAGACAATAATTGCGCAAGAACTGATTGTTCAGTCCAGTAAATCTCAGTAAACCAGTCAATTGACATCACTATTTCAATATTTAGCATTACAGTCTTTGGTGAAAGATCCAAACATTGACAATGTTTGTTTTTACATTGCACCTTCCGACACTAAAATGTGTTAACATGTGCTCGAGTGCAGGAAAATAGATTTCATTAAACTGTAGACACAAGATTGTGTGTAATTAATATGTTGGCATTTGGGTTTTTGTAGAACAGGGTATTATTCAGCTAGCTCTAAATAAAAAAAAACAGAGTTATTTCAGAAGAAGTAGCTTGCTCCTACTCAAATATAACATCAGCAATATTTTGCTGTCAGTGGGAGACATGAAAATGATTTGTCAAACAGTAGATGTGACACATGAAGTCAAATTGCTGAACTGAAATCTAAATGTGTTGGAAACAGGTGGGTATGCTGAGTATGTAACAGTCTTTTAACCTTCTAAAAACAAAATAAAATATGATATTTCAAATATATGATATTTGAATAATTCAGTTGTTCGCTTCTTTCTAGAGCTCGCATTAATTTGCAACCCATCATCTGTGAGCTGCTTTAAATTACACTCTATTGTCTGCACCATTCTGCTCTCCTGTATTAAATTGTTTTTATTTTTATATCTATCATTACCGTATACTGTTACTCTATGAACTTCATGCAAACAAGGAATATGATTTGCACCAAATTTTACAGTATATGACAATAAACCAATCCGAATCTGAATTTGCATTATTGACCATTTCACAAACATTTTTTAAATTCTGGTTATGAGTTTCAGAAAACATTGCAAGTCTAGATTTGCTCCTGTCATCTTTCTATACCCTGTGCGTCACTCGTAACGCCATTGATATCACCCATTACCTTTTCATTGTCTTTGTCGCAAAAGGATTCCAAATCAAGCAGAGCATACATTTGAGATAGCCACGATTTCTAAAAGCATTTTACCTGTCAATACAGTTGCAATTATAATACAATCCCTGCTGACAGAACAAAATGAGAACTCCCTTCGGAAAAGTGAGTTGAATAAAATCCCATCAGGTTTTTGGATTCAATCAGTAAACTGCTTGTATTTATAATTTTCAAAATACGTCCCAGCATCTCAGTGATGAATGTGAATGCGTCATTCGGGGTTAGCACTGCTAGGATTTTAATCAGAGAGATGTTTAAGAGATCCACATTGATGAGTTAGCAGTTAACAATTCTGTTTAACATTAGACCACACAGATAAATAAATGATTTGACATATGTAATTGGAATTAATGCTGCTGTTAGAACAGACACGATAATCAATATTCATTAAACCTTCTTCGCTCTCATTTATTTTTATTATTTTTTATTCTTTTGACATTCAGTTTGCATATCTATTTGGGTTTATGGTTGGCTACAAGGTTTTGCTTGAGTTATTTGTCAAAGTGCAAATCAAAAGAGATCTTGAGAATCAAAGAACCTTTTATCTTTAGTTTGTGACAGGTCTGTGTAGTGTCAAACGAGGCATGTTATTGCAATGCTGGGGGGGGGTTCCAGTATCACACTGTTAATTCAGTCTAAAATTGCAGCTGTCAATTGGTGTCTCACGCTGCATTAAATGGCAGTTTCATTGTCTGGGAAGCTAACCTGGGCTTTACAGAATAGATAGCTAAGTGAGATGCAGCTTTGTACCATGTGAACTAATGACATAGGCTGTCATCTATGTATTTCACGACTCTCAGCAGATAAGAGTAGAGAATTAATCTTCTTTAAGTTGTATCCTCCTTTGCTGAAGGGAAAGCCATTTGGGTAATTGTACATCGAATCATTCATTGAGCAACAAAAGTAACAATCACATTTCTTCAAGGTTATATGTGAACAAAAATCATAAGCAAGAAGCACCAAAGTTGTCACATTGGTAGGGTTTACTGTACTTGGGTTGTTCAGAAATTAGCTTTATTTTGTAATAAAATGAGAACCCATTTGCACAGAACTTTCTTTTTTCACCAACTAAATCCCCGTCATCTCAAAGCCCTCCGGTTCTTCCTCGGCCGGAGAACCAACCAATCCCCGTCTACTGATACTATTCTCCGCTGGTCCATACCCTTAATAACTTTTCATTTGACTCCTCCCATTTCCTCCAAATACAAGGCGTAGCTATGGGCACGCGCATGAGCCCCAGCTATGCCTGCCTCTTTGTAGGGTACGTCGAACAATCCTTGTTCAAGCATCAGTGTTCTCGGACCAGGAGAGATCTTCAGAGATGTGCACGCCCAGGAATTTGAAGGTGTTGACCCTTTCCACCGTCAACCCGTTGATATAAACGGGACTGTGGGTCCCCATCCTACCCCTTCCAAAGTCCACAATGAGTTCCTTGGTTTTGCTGGTGTTGAGGGCCAGGTTATTTTGCTGGCACCATTTGGTCAGTCAGTCGATCTCGGTCTACATTAACCAACCTGATCTGGCTGTGGCTCAGCACTTCAACTCCCTCTCCCATTCCGAATCCGACCTTTCGGTCCTGGGCCTCCTCCATGGCCATAGTGAACACCATCGGAAATTGGAAGAGCAGCACCTCATATTCCGCTTGGGCAGTCTGCACCCCAGCGACTTGAACATTGACCTCCAATTTCTGGTTGCCCTTATTGTCTCCTCCTCTTCTCAGCTCTCCCTCAGCCCTCTGGCTCCTCCTCTTCCTTTCTTCTTCCCGCCCCCCCCCACCCTACATCAGTCTGAAGAAGGGTTTCGGCCCGAAACGTTGCCTATTTCCTTTGCTCCATAGATGCTGCCTCACCCGCTGAGTTTTTCCAGCAAAAAAAGAAAAAAACTCCATAGATGCTGCCTCACCCGCTAAGTTTCTCCAGCATTTTTGTCTACCTTCGATTTTCCAGCATCTGCAGTTCCTTCTTAAATATAAGTAATCCATAGCTGATTTTTCAGCAAATATTAATTATTCTGAACATAGGTACAGATTGTTGAAGAATAGACTACAGGGAACGGTGAATGTTTGTGACTAATGGAGAAAAACTATGGATCGTATTAGGTTAAAGGAAAAATATTATGACGTTGTGAAAATAGTAGGAATTATGAGAACTTTAGAAATTGGCAAAGGATGACGAAAACTAAAGTTAGAGAAAATAGTTCATAAGAGTAAATTAGCAAGGAACATAGAAGTTTTTTTTCCAGGGCTTCTACAATTATTTAACAAGATTGAGAGCAGCAAAGGTAAATGTTAGCTCCTTAGAATTAATGATGTGTAGGAAGGAAATGGCAGAGATTTTAAATATGTTGCATTTGGCTTCAAAGAGAGGTACTAAAATATACCAATAATAATAGGACTTGAATGGGAGAAATAATGGAGGAATTTAAATAATCATAATCATGAGAGTAAATGTAACCTCCACCACCTCCAGTTTAAATTCCAATTGGAATATTTTGGAGGACCAAGAAACCAAGAAACCAGATAAATGAATGAGGCTAAAATAAGTGGGGGCAATATTAGTGGATGCATTGATTATGATCTTTCAAAATTCTCTATATTCTGAAAGGATTCTATGGAATGGAAAATTACAAATGTAATATATATTTTAAATAAATAAGGAAAAAAACAGGAACATTTGTCTGGCAACCATTTTTGAGTTCACTGCTGGAGTTCATTGCTCCTCATAATTCCATAATTCTCATTCAGGTCACACCTCAGCCACCTATGTTCCAGTGAGAGTAAACCTAACCTAACCTAACCAATCTCTCCTTATAACTGTAGCTCTCCATTCCGGGCATCATCCTGGTGAATTTCGTCTCCACTCTCTAGTGCTATCACTTCCTTCCTGTAATGTGTGGACCAGAACTACACACAATATTCGACACGCAATCTAACCAATGTTTTGTCATCTGCAACATGGCATTCCAACTCTTGTACAAACAATCTTCTTCACTATCTAAACACGACCAATTATTGTGTTGCCTGCAAACCTACTCATCGTAACCGCTATCTTAGCCCCCTTCGGTCGTGGCTGACCATGGGTGTCTCCAGGGTGCTATTCCCTATATGGAGGACGCATGTGCATGACTTTGTTTAACGTGGGGAGACTGGTGCCCAGACAGCCACCCCACGGTCCTTGACAGATCTGGGTCAGGATCCAGTGGCATGGAGTCCAAGACGACCGGAGACCCTTTCCTGCTGCAGCCTTCATCCGCCTTCCCAGCCGTTGTGATGCTCCACTAAGGTCAGCCATCGTCCTCCGCCTGTTCCACCGTTGAGGTCTTGGTTGAATTTCTCTTTGTCAGAGACCTCCCCCTCGACCTTACCTCCACGGGTGGCCCCACCAGGAGCAAAGCTCCAGACGGCATCGCTCTCAGGATCTCAGGCCCACACAAGCTTCTCCACCACCACAAGGTGACAATCTATGGAGAATTTAACCCCTATATTTTTACACAATATATTTTTATATATATGACAAACAATAAAAGGTCCCTGTACCAATTCCTGCCATACACCATTTGTTATGGACTTCCAGTCAAAAATATTCCTATCCACTACTACTATCTATCTGCCTTCTATAATCTAGCTAAGTTAGGATCGTGTTTCCAAAATGCCAGGATTCCTGTGTGGGACCTTTTCAAAAACCTTACTCTATTCCATCTAACTATGTGCACAGATCTGCTTTCATCATTTTTTTAGGTACCTCCTCAAAATACTTGATTTGTGAGACATGATCTTCCCTGCACAAAACCAAGCTGATCCTTCCTAATCAGTCCCTGCATTTCCACACAAATTGAGTCTCTCACAATGTTCAACAATTTCCCTACTACTGGTGTAATGCTCATCGGACTGTTGCTTCCAAGTTTAGCCCTACTTCCCTCTTTGAACAAGGGGGCAATATTAGTTATCCTTCAGTTACCTCATCTATGGCTAACAAAGGTGCAAAAACAGCCAGAGCCTCAGCAATCTCCTCCCTTGCTTCCTTTAGTAACCTGGGATAGATCCCATCTAGTCCTGGGGATTAACCAGTGCTCCAATATTTACAGCGCTTCCATCATGATGCGGACATGGTCCTTTTTTTTGCCCTCCTATCTTCTTCATTAGGTCCTGAGGCATTGGAGCAGAATAAGGCCATTTGGCCTAATATGTCTGATCTGCCACTCAATCACTCTCAACACCGTTCTCCTGCCTTATCTCCGCAACACTTAGCACCCTTACTAATCAAGAACCTATCGATTTCCACTTTAAAAATAGCCAATGACTTCACCCGCACTGGCGTCTGTGGCAATGAATTCCACAAAATTATTTTGTAGGTTTCCTCCTATATTCCCAATAAACTTCAAGTGACTTGTTCAATACATTTCTGTTACCTGACGTATGCTTCCTTCTTTTTCTGATCAAACCTTAAATATATTTCATTAACCAGGGTTCCCAAACTTACCATCTTTGTCTTGTACTCCTGGAGGGACATGCTGACTCTAAACTCTTACTATCTCATTTTGAAATTCTTCTTCAACTAGGCTAGTGCCATTTATCCACATTTGGGCCATATCCCGCTAAACCTTTCCATTCCATGTATAAGATCATAAGGCCATAAATGGGAGGAGCAGAATTAGGCCATTCAGCCCATCAAATCTACTCCGCCAATCAATCATGGCTGATCTATCTTTCCCTTTTAACCCCATTCTCCTGCCTTCTCCCCATAACTCCTGACACTATTAAACAAGAATCTATCTATCTATGCTTTAAACATATCCATTAACCTAGCCTCTACAGCCTTCCGTGGCCTCTGTGTTATCTGTCCAAGTGTCTTTTAAATGCTGTTATAGTATTTGCCTCAACTACCTCCTCTGGCAGCTCGTTCTATATACCCACCACCCTCTAACTGAGTAAAACTCTTACTGAAAATATTTTTACATTAATATTAGTCTAATTTATTAAATAATTAATGTTTTTTCAGGGAACATTTTAATGGAAATCTGACACCACTGAGTGAGGAACAGGACCATACTCAAAACAATGTTGATAGTTATTTTTATCTTCAAAGGTGATTTGTATGTAAAATTAGCAATGTAAAACGCAGACATTGTTTGATATAAAACTAAAAATCTTTGTTTCTATGTTGTTTCTGTTTAAGCAACCTCAACATTGAGGAAATATGTGGTAAGTGATGTTTTTTCACCATGTGCTGTATTCACTGGAGCAACAAGTAAAATACAATTACAGATAAAATATTGTTTCAAGGCAATGCATGTACTGCGTTTGCCAGCAATGCACTACCTTGAATATTTTAAGCACTTCATTCCCTGCTTGGAATAGTGAAATATATTTTTCCAAACTATTCTTTTAATTCACATTTAAATTCAAAACCAAACTATCCAACTTCTGTGGAAGTGTCCTTGGATTAATACTAGAGAAAGTGATTTGTAAAAGAGTTGTGATAGAACTGGAATTATTAAATATTTGCATGCTTCTTCCTGTATTTTAATGTGGGGATTATTTAATTGATTATCATCATCATCATCGTTGACAACATTAGCGATGCAGTGGTGCTGGTTTCTGATGGAAACGGTGACGGACGCACCACACATCTCCGCCCTGCGGACATCCGCTGCTGGAAGTATAGGATTTTGGTGTGTGTGCTTTATAATCGTTCCTTACAATGCCATGTACGACAGTGATCGCAACTTCTACTGAAGTGTGGATGGCCGTTGGCTCGCTTGAAGCTCATCCGCCCTTTGACAGGTCTTGTTTATTGTCCTGTTGGGGGTCCACAGCCCCCTCCTCACCTGGCAAATCAGGTGGGGGAGACGGTTTAGTCGCCGACTATCCAGCCATGGAGCAGGTAGCACGGGATTACATGGTACCCGTGGCGGGGGGGGGAACTCTCCCCAACCTGACCTGAATTGATCTATAATTAATTTTATGTATCTTTTAAATATTAGGTTTCTGAGCATACTTTTCCAGCACAATTGTATCTATTTCCTGTAATGCCAATTATGAATTATTATTTATTCCTCAGGTCAATCTCTGCATCTGCTTAAAAGGCTTTGAGATAGATCTTTATTTTTGTGGGCAACCTAATTGCTAGGTGGCATGTCGTTGTCCTGCCTGCCTTTGTCCTGTCTCCCAAGAAATACCATTGCATGTTTTTGCAATTGGAAAACAATAATTGTAAGTGTTTAACTCAGTGATGGGATTCTTGTCTCAAGGTCCCTCACACAGATGAGGCCATGTGAGATAAGATACTGCTACAATGCCTTATTGAGGAAGGACTAAATGCTGAAGGTACAGTCTTGTAGGTTAAATACTAAACTGAGCTGAGCCACTTGCACTGGTAGCTGTAAAAACTCTCAAGATTCAACTGAACCTTCCGTCTTCAACCAATACGAACAATACGTTTTAATTTTTGTGTCATTCCTTTTCGTGCAGTCTTTGAATGTGCATATTGCCAGTTGTTTTTTGCCAGAAAAGTGATTGATCTGCTGTGAAATGTTTTGGAGTATTCTGGGCACAGAGGGGGCAGAAATTAAGGACAAGGGAAAGATGCATTATTTTGCACCTTTCAACACACAGGGGCATCTCAGAGAACTCCCTGGCAAAGTAAATAATTTAAGTGTAGTTATGCAGGGAATTTGCTGGTGATGTTTAAATCATAAGATCTCACAAAAAAAAGCAACTCTTAAGAGAGAGGAATGAGAATTAATGAACTGGCAGTGTGAAATAAGTGAAATGTGGAGATATTGGATCACATAAAAGTACATAGAAAGGAAGTGATGAATAGTTTGCCATGATTTGAAGTTTAACCGATCACCTGATCCATATAAAAACAATCTAGATTGGTGAGGGCACATTGGATAGAGATAAGGGAAGGCCTTTCAATCTTGCTTATCGATAGTTCCAGGAGCCTAAAGAACTGCAAATGTCTTACTTCTGTTAAAAAATATGGAGTATGAAAACCCGAGTATGTACAGGCTACTCAGTCCAATACCCATAGTGCCAAAAACATTATCAAATATAATTAAAGACAAAATTGATTCTCACTTGAAGAAGCATGAATTACTAAAAGACAGCCAACATTGGCATTACTGTTTTTCATCTGATGACATTTGTTATAAAGTTATTGAAAAATACTGAGCTAACTGTGTTGGGACAGGTAGTTTAACAGATATAGGGTCTTCCAAAATTAATTAAATAGAATACCAAATAATACAAGATACAAGATACATTTAATTGTCATTTGGACCCCTTGAGGTCCAAACGAAATGTCGTTTCTGCAGCCATACATTACAAACAAATAGACCCAAGACACAACATAATTTACATAAACATCCACCACATCGCTGTGATGGAAGGCCAAATAAACTTATCTCTCCATAAATAATGATCGAATACAGCAAATTATGTTAAGAAGCCTATGCCTACAGATCCAAAATTGAGGAGAGCAGTGGTAAGCAGATGCTTTTCTCAGAGATATCTCTTGTGGACGACCCAGGAATAAGTGTTAGGCCCATTGTTCTTATTATATATAAAAGAGCTGGACTTCATCATATAAAACATGTAGTTTCTTTACCACCTCAACATATTTCAAACCATTTTACAGAATTTTAAAGCATTATCAGTATTGCAAGATATGCACATAACAGTGGCTGATGAATAACAAAATCTAGGACTATGTTTGAATGTGTTGTTATCAAACAGAATGATCTGTAAATTCTAAGATAAGTCAGAGAGCAATGGAAAAGTAAATTGTCGATATAGAAATGATGTACTAACTAGGATGAAAAATCTCCAAGATGTCCCGTGTCTTCCCTAATTTACCATTACATGGGATAAAATATGCAGAAAAGTTTCTCAGGAGTTAAATGAATTCAGATGGTGTCAAGTTGGAGTGGATTTTCTCAGTGAATGCAGAAGGTTTGGTTGGCCAAATGACATGTAATGCTTATAATAACGGAATGGTGCCATTCTGCACCGCCGTTTTGGCGCTGCCGTTTCAGCGCTGCCGTTTCAGCACCGCCGTTTTGCCTTTTCGGGGTGTTAGGGTTAGGGTTTCGGGGTCAAGGTTTCGGGGTGTTAGGGTTAGGGTTTTGGGGTGTTATGGTTAGGGTTAGGGTCAGGGTTAGGGTTAGGGTTGGGGTTATGGTTAGGGTTCTGATGAGTACAGATATAATAAACAGAGGCGCCAAAAAGTACCCGACCCTTATAATAACACTTCCATGTAAACTTCACTATTGTCACCTGAATTTCTGGTCCTCAATTTTTTTTCTGTAGCAGATTGCAAATGATTTACAGGACAAACAATATGGAATGGACCATTTATTTCTGCAAATATAGAAATACAAAAGGTGTAGTTTATTGTCACGTGTGCCTGCAGCGAAACCCAAAAATGATAAGATATTGGATTAAGATAATATTGCCTTCTTATTTTGCTTAGGCACACATATAAATAACTAAAGAAATAGCAAAACAAATTGAATCGTAGATATTTCAAATGTAGATGGCTTCATAAAATCACTGGCAATACTGCATGTTTTCTTTTGAGTTATGAATGTTTTGATGCCTATAAAATTATTTAAATGGGAACAAAAAGAGACAAGTTGATGTTTAAATAGAGGAAGATGAGAAATATGAATATGCTGGCTCAAGTCAAAAGGAACATGTTTCTTTTTCAGAATTCTTTTCTCAACATTTAGGAGAGTTTGAAAATGTCTTGGCAGCTCTAGAAGATCTGAATATTTCTATATTAAAAGCAATGGACAAAACAAAGCAAGTGAGTATTTAGTTTATTAATTAAAACGTTGATGTTACAAGGTTAGACAGACTTTTGAATTCAAATATATAAAATTACAAGACAATTGGGGCAGTACATGTGCTTCACTGTCTCAAATCTCAAGCAACCTGGGTCCAATCCTGCCTGTCCAACTATCTGTGTGGTGTTTGGTTGTTATCCTGTGATGATAGACTTTCCTTCAGTGTTCTAGTTTCCTCCTACATCCCAAAGTTGTGTGGGTTGGTAGATGAATTGGCCAAATGTGTGGGTGAGTTGTAGAATCTGGGGAGAGTTGATAAGAATGTGGGTGGAATAAAATAGGATTGGTATAAATGGTCATATCACCGTTGGCACAGATTCAATGGGCCAAATGGTCATTTTCCGTCCCGTATAACTCTATGATTAAACATTGAATATCGATCACCCATTCGCACTAGTCAATGTCATCCCACGTTTGCATCCACTCCCTACCCACCGGGGGCAATTTACAGAGGCCAATTAATCTACAAACCTGTACGTCGTTGGGATGTGGGTGGAAACCAGAATACCCAGAGGAAACCCAAGTTGTCACAGGGAGATCATGCAAACTCCACATAGACAGCACCCGAGTTCGAGATCGAACCTGGGTCTCACTGCTGTGAGGCAGTAGCACTACCTGATGTGTCGCTGTCCCACCACAAATGACAAATTTTGAATGATATTTTAGCAAACGAGTAAACTCAAGAAGACTATAATTTTAGAGCGCTGATTGGCAGTGTCAGTTGCTTAGTTTCCCCTATCATACAGTATTTTCTGAATCATAACAAAATTGATATTGTTACTTTTCCTCACCATACAGTCACCTTCAAATGGTGATTTGCCAAATAAAGTGATAAACCTATGGAGGTGAAATGCTCTCAGTACCCACCTGTACAAAGATTTATAGCTGCCACAACAACGTATTGGATCACCTACTGAGCCCTCTACTTTGCCACTCTGGTTCCTTGTATCATCCGAACATTCAAAGAATGGCAGCCAGAATATGTACGTGTCCAAATTCTGCTCCGTCTAAGCCTCTTTTGGTATGGAATTTTCCATTAATGTTGGAGAAGTTAAAGCCACTCCCAATGACACCCTGAATGTTTTCAATTTTTCTGTAAAATGTTGCTCTATCGCCTGCTAACTATTGGGCAGCCTAAAGTTAATTATATTAAAGTGACTGCACTTTTCTTATATTTGAGCTCTACACATATTGCCTCAGTGGATGAACTCTCCAGTTTGTCCCGCACCACTTGCCTGCCTATCCTAACTGGCTGAACCTTTGATATGACCACCTCCTACTGTCTATTACCCTCCCTGCATCCTGTTTGCTCCTTGGTGTGTCCAAATGTCAACTCCAATCCATCCATGCAGTCTACGAGGAACTGCAAATGAACACACTTCCTGCAGGCATAGTCATCAGAGACATTTGATTGCTCCCTGATTTTCCCCAGGAAGAGCATACCATTTCACTGACTGCCACTCTAATACACACTTAAAACTGCATCTAGCAGTCATAAGAAGAAGTAAACCTAAAACACCTTACCTCAATTATGTGTGCCAGCCTCTCCAAAGCCCTGTATTTACTAAAGCCTGCACTTTTACCTACCAGCAACGATTCCATCTCAAAGAAGCCCCTCTCAAAGTAGTTACTCTCAAAATGGCCACTCTGTTAGAACCGAACTTCCTTTCACCCATTCACAAACTTTTAAACTGCTGTTGCTCCTCCTCTCTGCTGCCAAGAGCCTGAAACATAACAATGTTTCTCTCCCTTGTTTCCATAATCCATTCAAATAACTAATTGGATGATCATTTTATTTTCTCTATATCAGGTAATGAATTGAATTACATATGTAAAGTTAATTTGAGAAGCCCTGAAATGCATTAAAATGCCGAATGTCTTGGGAACTCGGTGGTGAAGGGTCAATATTCCATTGTTATGCATTAATTTCAAAATGAAAATTATTTAGATATTATCGCTTGCAGAAATTGCATCTATCCCTAGTGTTATATACACATTAATTGCAGACTGATTGAACTTGCAGATATCTCCTTGATATTAGAAAGATAACTCAAAATTCAGCAACTATGAAATAGGTTTAAAAGTAAGCAATTTAGAAAGGCAGAGAACTACACCCAATCTACAATAGCTTCTCTCCTTGCCAAATGTTTATGTTTGCTCGGTGACCACAAGAAATTAGCACATTTGCATTGTTGAAATGAAGCTCATATTACTGATTCCGCCTTGTAAGTACATATATTGTATATGTGTTCTCTGGTACTTCAAAAACATACAAGTGTGTTTTCTTATGTATCGGATAAAAATATGCTGACAGATCTTGCCAAATGATTTTGTCCAAACAACAAAATAAACACAGAATCAATAGTGAAATAAATGAACTGGCACCAAAGTGGAAGGAAAATAAAGTAAGCGTCTCTCCAGCTACAAATCATTATACTGCCAGGCATACGTTTGTGCTGCAGTGGGAACTGTCTACTGGCCTTCCTTTTTAAGCATTGCTAATGGCTAGAAATATGATCAGATTTGCAGAGTAAATCAGTGTCATCAACCAACTTCACACAGCTTGCTAGTGGATCAGGCAACAATTGGTCTCATCTTTTGAAGATACTGATCCATGTAACTTAAGGTGCAGGAATGTGAATAAAGAGAGTGGGTGTTTTGATTAGGCACCGTTTCAATAGAAGATGAAAGGTGGTCGGATGACTCATGTTGCAAAAGAGCCAAACACTCGGTTGAAATTGAATTTTCTTAGAACAAGCTGCTGGGGCTTTAAAAAATGTATTACCTATAAAATTATGCGGTTGTAAAACATGGCAATTTAGTCTATTAATGATTCTAATTGCATAGTTGGTGGAGTTTAAAGATATAATGAACATCCAAGAAAGCTGTATTTTTGATAATTACATGAATTAAGCAAAATGTTGTCTGTATAATGTATCTGACATAGTTTTTCAAGATCATTAATATCAGGTTTTCCATGGCTGCCAACTCAACTTAAAATTAAAGAATGATTTTACCTATACTAAGAATAACCTGCACTAAATAAACAAGTCTCTGGGATTGTAAAAGGTATTTTCCATGCTGGAGATGGGGTGAATTTAGCCCAAATAACACTTTATTTTAAACACACAATTTATTTTCAGAAATAATCATCAATTTCCAATATCATTCACACATTACCTCAGCAGAACTACTTTGGTTGTCAATTTACCGGCTGTAATGTTCAAGTGCCTGGCAGTCTGTTTAAAATTGCTTTAAATACGGTAATCAAAGGCCAAACTTCTGTTTTGAAACTCCAAAGCCAAATCACCAAAAGCAGAACTGCTTATTAATGTGAAGTAATTAATGAAACAAAGCAATTTGAATTAAATAAATTATGACATACATCACAAGGGTAAAGGAGTGTTGATGGCATTATTCAATGTTTTTGTTGGACTGTATTCAAGTATTGTGTGCAGTTTTGGCCATCTCATTTCAGAAAGGAGATCATAGAAACATAGAAAATAGGTGCAGGAGTAGGCCATTCGGCCCTTTGAGCCTGCACCGCCATTCAATATGATCATGGCTGATCATCCAACTTAGTATCCTGTACCTGCCTTTTCTCCATACCCCCTGATCCCTTTAGCCACAAGGGCCACATCTAACTACCTCTTAAATATAGCCAATGAACTGGCCTCAACTACCTTCTGTGGCAGAGAATTCCACAGATTCACCATTCTCTGTGTGAAAAATGTTTTTCTCATCTCGGTCCTAAAAGACTTCCCCCTTATCCTTAAACTGTGACCCCTTGTTCTGGACTTCCCCAACATCAGGAACAATCTTCCTGCATCTAGCCTGTCCAATCCCTTAAGTCATAAAGTGTGCACAGTGTAGATCAAGCAGGATAATATGAATAGGAAATGTTATGGGGAAAGGCTTTGGATATTGTGACTACTTCCATCAGAATAGAGAAAACTATTGTAAATGATGTTTCAACAAAATTATTAGGTCATTTAATATCATTTCAAAAACTTAATACCACACTCTTATATTACAAAACCGTGCCAACATCTTTGCAACACCGTGATTCAATGGGAACATCCTAGAACAGGTCCAAGCCTAGTGTTGGCAATCCAACCAGAGGATGTCCATGTTAATATTTTAAATATGCCTTTATTCCTTGTCTTTTCAATGTCCTCCTCCACTCCCAACGTATTGGTGACTTCCCTTTGTTCTCTCCCCACCCCCCAACTCCTTCAACTCCATCCTTGTCCCCATTCTGGCCCAGAACATCCCAACAATGGTCTCCAGCCATGATCTTTAGATCCTGGACCAATTTTGCAGGCATCATTCATAGTTGGAATCATTCACCTGTTGGAATCAGTGAATAAATTGTAAGTCTCTTGCCGATGACCCAGTTTTTGTAGTCACAGTTATTATGTGCCTGGTTTTTAATAACACGGTTATTATCTGTTAGTAATTATCTTACTGATCCTTTGTGCCACCTAACATATTGATGGTGAGGGATGTGATAATGTTAACAGTATAGAGTGTCAAGGAGAGGTCTTTAGACTCGACTTGTTGGAGATAGTTACTGCACTTCACACTAATTTCACAGAACTTGCAGTTTAGTGGCCCAACTCTAGATGTTGTCATAGCATCATTGAATCTTGGATGAGTTTGGCTGAAGGTCCTGTTTCCATGCTGTATGACTCTAATCATAGAGCCATACAGATTGAAACAGGCCCTTCACCCCAACTTGCCCGTGCCGACCCAATCTGGCATACTGGGCTAGTCCCATATGCTGGCATTTGGCCTATAGCCCGTTTAGCCTTTCCTCTCCATATATCTGCCCAAATGCCTTTTCCACGCTTGAACTCTTCTTCTGGGCAGAGCAAGGAGAGCTCCTGCTTCTCACCTTCCTCTCCGCCAGCCTTCACATTCAGAAAATATGTTGTTGCAGTTGCTACCATCTTCATTGAGATTCCACTACCAGTCACATCTTTTTCCCTGCCATTTCAGCCTCCTTCTTATGGTAATTTCCTATACAATCACAGGAGAAGCAACACTTGTCCTTTCACCTTTTCCAGGGATCCGAGCAGTCTTTTCACATAAAGCAATGATTCACTTGCACTTCTCCTAATCACATGTATTGCATTTGATGTTCACAATGTGGTGTTCTGCACTATGGAGAAACCAAACTCAAAATGTATGTGTATTCAGTAAACTGGAGCAACAATCAGCTCCCTGTTGCTCACCACTTTAATTCTCCATGCCTCTCCCACCTTTACCTGGTCTCCTGCAAGATGGGCTTCAGGAGTAGCATCTGTACAACCAACCTGCTGGACTCAATTTTATAGCTTTCTGCATCAGAATGGGCCCGGCCATCCATGTGCAACATTGGCTGTGCCTGATCTGTTGAGCAAGTACTCTGTTGAGTTGCTCTGCGTTTAGCAATTCTTACATTCTTAAAAGGGTCTCGACCCGAAACGTTACCCATTCCTTCTGTCCACAGATGCTGCCTGTCCAACTTTTTGTGCCTATCTTTGGTTTAAACCAGCATCTGCAGTTTCTTCTTACACATTCTGTCTTACATTCCTTTGTCTGTTTCCGCTCTCTTTAGTTGCCTTGGTTTGTATCTTTTATGAAGAAAGGACCATTTTGTCACTTCCTTAATTTATCGATGATTATTTAAAATATTAGAGAGGCCATTGATAAGCCTTTATTATTTTCAAAGCAGCAATCTTTCTGAAATGTTGCTGAAACCACTGTGTTTCTGGCTCACAGCTAAAGGGTAAATGATGGCATCTTCTTAAAGTTCAGGCATGTATAATTTATCAGTCCAAATCCAGACCAAGTTAATGCTGCAATTTTCTTCAACTTAGCCACTCAGTTTAGGCTTACCGAAAGATTGGAATTTCTCAAGAATATTCTGTAAATATTTCCACTTCTATCAACTTAGCCCGTATCTTGTTGCTTAATTTACATATTCATTGGCAGCAAACAATCCATGAATCATGTGAAACCCTGATGTACCAGCATTGCTGATAATATTCAGTGAGAGGATAATATCTCATCACAGGCTGTAGAACATACTACTAGAGAGGCTGAAAGGTGTCAGTGTTCAGAACGGGCTGGATGTCTTTGTAAACAACTCACTGAAGGTGAAGATGCAGCTGTAGCTTGCAGTCGGGAAGGCAAACTATATGATGGCATTGATTGCAGGGGAATTTGAGTACATGAAAAGAATCATCCTGTTCCAATAATCTCTGGTCCTCCTGAGACCTCACCGAGTCATAGAGCCACATGGCATGAAAACAGGACCTTTGGCCCAACTTGTACAACTTGCCCCATCTAAGTTAGTCCCATTTGCCTGCATTTGGTCCATATCCCTCTAAACCTTTCCTATCCGTGTCTTTAAAAAGCTGTTATAATTCCTGCCTCAACTAGCTCCTCTGGCAGTTCTTTCCATATATCCACTGCCCTCTGAATGAAAAAGTGACTCCTATTAGGTTCCTATTAAATCTTCCCCCTCTCACCTTACCTTTTTTGCCTCAAGGATCTATTCGTGAAAAAAAAGGGAGCACCACAAAGGTTCATCAAAATGGTTTTTTGGGATGATACTTTTGTCAAATAAGGACAAATAAAGCAGACAATGCCTTTTCTCTCTTGAATATAGAACTAGAGAGAATTTCATTGAAGCATAAAATGTAGGGGTGCAATGAAAAGAAATGTCTTCATCATGATTCTAGTAAATATTTGGACGTGGGATTTGGAGGCTCAGTTGCTGAATATATTCAAGGTAGGATTTTTAGATATTAAAGGAATCACGGGACAAGAGTTTAGTATGGGAGAAATGCATGAAGGCAATAATCTTATTGGATGGCAGAGAAAATGCAATGGGCCCACTGCTTTTATTTCTAATGTGAAGTAATTTTTCTTGGTTTTTACTTAATTGCACATTCATCTTTGGATGGCATAGTAATGCAGCTGCTACAGCTGCTGCCTCACAGAGCCACAGACCTGTGTTTGATTTTGCCCTTTGGTGCTGTCTGTGCGGAGTTTGCATCTTCTCCCTCTGCCACGTGGGTTTCCTTTGGGTGCTCCGGTTTCCTCCCACATCCCAAAGACGAGCAAGTTTGTCATTTAATTAGCCTCCGTAAAACTCCCCTAATGTGTGGATGAGAAAGTTGTATAACATAGAACTAATGTGAAAGAATGATCAATAGTCGCCATAGACTTGGTGGGCCTAAAGGCATATTTCCACGCTGCATCTCTAAACTAAACAAAACTATTTCATTATAGTCAATGAAATGATGTAGTGCAGCCTTGGTTATGGTAGACATCATTTGCAAATCATTAAGCTGACTTTTTAAAATGTATTTAGCTGCTTACTTTACAATGATAATAGGATATTTTGGGGCAGATTATAGGGTTACTGGACTTCATGTGTTTATTTATTTGCGTAGAGAAGTACGTGTAATCTAACCGATCTATAGCTCCATATTTATTGATAAAGACGTAGAAATTATTAACTCTAAGATATATGCCAAAACTTCTCAATAATGTATGCTGCATCCATATCAAATCAGCACTTTTAGCCTTTTGAATATTGATATGGAGGAATGTCAACAGAAATAACAATCAAATTTTAGATGAAATATCGCAGTGCAAAGGCAACATTATAGTCATGATCAGATCAATATTCTACTATTGGCATGGCATTGTAAGGCAAATTACTGGGTACACCCAAGCCTATCCATAGAAATTGACAGAAGTTCCTTTTTTGAAATATCATCTATGTTAGCTATTTTGTTGTGGTACACTGAGGAAAATAAGACAAGGTTATTCACTGCAGAATTCAGTCCCCTGTATCTGGCCTCTGAACTTTGCCCATCCTTGACAACTTCCATCCCTTATACATGAATATCATTCTGCAGGGGGAAAATAACTGCTAATGTGAAAATAACAAGTAAAAAATAACACATTTGTGTCAAATTAATTTGAGATCTAGAAAGGTGAAGTCACATTGGTTGTAAATGGTATAGTGGCCTCTTGTAATGGGTGCCAAATGTCTGAAGTATTCAATGCTGGCTGCTAATTACATCTCAGAGAGATATCTAACATAGTAAAATAGCTGTCATTTGCCCCCTTATTATAATGGAAATATGCTCAGGATTTTTATGCCCAACCATGGTTGCATTACCATATCAAACATGGAAAAGATATAACTAAAAAAAAGGTTAGATCATTCTTTTTTCCTTTGATAACATTCCAGATTTGCCCTCCAAGCACTTACTTTGTTCCCTGTTGCACCAAAGGATGAGGCAGGTGATTGCTATACAGGAGGCAATCTGCACATTTGAAGGAAATACAATAAGTAAAATTGCTTTGAAGTAAGCTTTGTCCGATGCATCACTACCACAGAAAAAGTAACGTTCAGCTATCCTTGAGGAGTGAATTCAGTATTTAAAACGAATGTGTTAAAGAATAAATCGAAAATGTTTACAAATTTTGAGACATCACTATTAACTCCAAATGCTCAATCAATATCGGAGCACCAATACATGTTCTTCAAGATTTATCCCCCTCAATATGATAGGTTTAAGCTGAATGATAAGTAAGTTTCTGAATGCAAGAATTAGGCTGACATCAATGATTGTCAGTTTTATGAATATTCATCTAGTTTTTGTTGATGATTGAATATCTTTATAACACATTTTTTTTTTTTTTTAATATTTTATTTTATTAGAAGTAAGTCTAATCATATGGCACCAAAGTGCCTAATATATATTTTCATAATACATTTTATGTAAAGCTTCTTATTTTATTTTTTTGTTATAATAAAGAAAAATAAGAATAAGAAAAAGAAATTAGATAGTAAAGGATAGAAGACGTGAGATATATAGTGTGTTGTGGCGGCTCCTAAGGGTCGTGCCATTATACTGCCGAACCCCTCGGCACAGGAGTGGCGCAGTCCGGAGGCGGTCCTTAGCCGGAGGGTATAAAAGACAGGGTTTGGGTGCCATCTTTCCCTGGTTTCGTCTTCCCCTGAACCGGGAGGAATTAAAGTAAAGTGCTTCTCAAACTTCAGACTACTTGCCTCATTTTGAGACCCACGCACTACAGTGTGAAGAAAAAGAAAAACGATGAATGAATGAAGAAAGTTGAAGAAAAGAAGATAAATGAATGTATTTCTTAGGAGATACAAGGAACTGCAGATGCTGGTTTATTAAAAAAAAAAGCACAAAGTGCTGAATTAACTTGGAGGATCAGACAGCATCTCTGAAGAATATGAATTGGTGACATTTCAGGTCGAGTCCGTCTGAAGAAGGTCCAGACCCGAAACATCACCTATCCTTGTTCTCCAGACGTGCTGCCTAACTCAAGGAGTTACTCCAGCATTTTGAGTCTTTTAGTGTATTTCTTATTTGGACTTCAAAGACTAAATTCATAGCCAAAACAAATCCTGAGTTAAGCATGGACTGGGCCTGGAAGCATTACAAAGACGGTGCTTACAACATGAAAGGAAAAACACAATATTAGATTTAGCGTGCGAGTCAAAGGGCACATCGCAGGAGAGAACACCCTGAGCAGGGGGGAGAATAGTAGAATAAGCAATCTTGCTTCATTCTAAGTGAGTGTATAGTTCCACAGCTGATGAGTATCTCGGTCTTAGTAGTCTTGCTTTAAAGGAAGTGTCTGTGAGCATGGAGTACCTGTGCTGACACTGGAATTCGATCAGGTGCTGCAGTACGTGACAGGCCAGGTGGTGGTGTTCACTAATGGCACATGCACTAATTGCAAGACTAGACTACTATGAATATGCAATTGTTCCATGAAATTATGCAAGGCTACCACATCATACAAGGGTTTATACATACCCAAGCTGGTCAGAACTAATAGGCTGAATTGGAGAGGGTCGTCTTAAATGTACATTTTGAGAGGTCATGAAAAGTCAAAGTTTGACATTAATCCAAAAACAAAAATACAATAGATGCTGGAAATCAGCCCCGTGTTTCTGGTCAAGCACCTGCAGTGGAAAATGAACTCACAAGTTTCTTCCTCGGAGGTAACCCACAGCTGTATACAATGAGTATCAGGTCATCTGACTTTACTGTACATGGTCAAACTCAGACAGCCCATACGTCTGAAGGTGTATAGTCAATAGCTTGCCTATCATGTGTTTCAAACTGCTGTGAAACAAAAGTGATTAATTTTGAAAGAGACTCCTCTAATATCATAAAAGTGAACCACAATGCATTCATAAAGAAGCTCGAGCAGACAATCCGCACACGTATCAAACAGTTAATGATGTGGTTACCGAAAATGTGTTATTTGTATAGGTAGTGATATCAAACATTCCCATGGTGTCTCAAGGTGTAACATCAATGAGGAGGAAGTCAATGAAAAAATACTAATTCTCCAGGGCTTCTATATTTTGCTCCCAGATTTTGGTGGGCATTGGGAGAAATGCAACAATATTGTTATTTAGAAAGTTTGGAAGTTGTTTCCTTCTGGTTGAATGACTGGCAGCAAAGTAAATTACACTGGAGTGCACTGTGGATGTTCTGCAGATAATTATAAATTTGCGCCGGGAACAAAGCAGAGGGGATAATTCATAAAAGTACATCTCTTCCTTAATTTACAATGGAAATGTGGTCATGTTCATAAGTTCTAGGAGCAGAATTCAATAATGGCTGATCTATCTATCAACCCCATTCTCCTGCCTTAACCGTTGACACACCTGGTCCCGCCATATGTTTTTTTTAAGTAGAAATGTTATAGGTTCTACTTGGGTTTGTAGTATAAAGAGCTTCAGTAAATTGCCTCTAGTGTGTAGAGAGTGGAACATAGAACTAGTGTAAACGGGTAATGGATTGTCGGCATGGATATGGTAATCCAAAGGTCCCGTTTCTATGCTGCATCTTTCAATCAATCAATTCAATTAATTAATAAATGTGGGAGAGATGCATTACGGGCATTTGGTACTGTGTATTTCTATGCATGTGGGGTGACACACTGATTGTTACAACAGTCTGAAGAAGGGTCTCGACCCGAAACGTCACCCATTACTTCTCTCCAGAGATGCTGCCTGTCCCGCTGAGTTACTCCAGCTTTTTGTGTCTATCTTCGGTTTATACCAGCATCTGCAGTTCAAGGACAGAGGGACAAGATTTAATGTGAACCCGAGGGGCAACTTTTTCACTTAGAGAGTGGTGGATGTATGGAATGAGCTGCCAGAGGTGGTAGTTGAGGCTGGTACTGTAACAACATTTGAAAGACACTTGGACAAATACACGGATATGAAAGATAGGAGAGATATGGGCCAAAAGCAGGCAAATAGGACCCAAAGAGTCGATGTGATTATACTGGTAATTCATCAATTCGATTGCCATTAATCAAGGGATACCTGTAGAGAAGATTAATTCGCTATCTAACCCTTTGCTGACTATCATGGGGAATGGGGAGGATGAGGAAAGAATGCAATGAATAATGACAAGAGTCAAGAGTGTTTTATTGTCATATGACCCAAAGAGAACAATAAAATCCTTAGAATTAGGGCCCGAGGTAACTATTGCAAGAAAATCTACAGCACATTCAAAGTGCACAGGAGTTGGGCTTGCAATGCTGAGTTGTTGGTCTTTAGTTGTCAGAGAAATTAATGTATGATTTAAACTTGGGAATGTTACCAAAATAAGCTTTGGAAAACCTTTTGAAAGAGAGATTTGTCTCAAAGGAATGTTTCTAAATTTACTTGGGCAGACTCACAGAATAATCAGTCAAAAATATGTCACCTAACTTGACATAAGCTTCACGCATCTCCAACACCATATCTCCAGGAAATAGAAATGATATTATTCATTTGGATAGGAAAACCAATTGACAATAATGATAAGTGACTTCTCAGTCCAGTGGAACAATTATGTTGTCATAGCTTCTAGTATTTCTGATAAAAGTAATATATAATCACAATAATATTATAAATCAAATTAAATGAAATTGAAAATGCTTAGCATTTCACCAAAATTCAAGAGCAATAAATTTACTTGTAACAGCAGTTATACTTAATGCATTTATCAGAAATTGTTTACTGTTACCATAACAATGGTAGTTGTCCACTGAAAACTAAAATAAGAGGATTAGCATGATAAGGAAGACAAGTGTAAATGAATTAAATGTTTAGAAAGGAACTGCAGATGCTGTTTTAAGCTGAAGATAGACATAAGTGCTGGAGTAACTCAGCGGGCCAGGCAGCATCTCTGGAGAAAATAAATGGTTGACAATTCAGGTCTGAAGAGGGGTTCCGACCTGAAACATCACGAATTTCCATTTGCTCCAGCATTTTGTGTCTACCTTCTAAATGAAATGTTCATTGGGTTAACAAGCTGGAGAAGGTAAATCCAAATGCATTTAATATTCATCTGATTAAGGCGGCGGAGGGGATAAGTCCAAATGCATTAAGCACCCATTTGCTAATATCCCACGGTAAACACATAGAGCTGGAGCAATTCAGCAGGACAGGCAGCATCTCTGGAGAGAAGGAATGGGTGACATTTCGGGTTGAGACCCAAGTCGAGACTGATCAGTCTGAAGAAGGGTCTCGACCCAAAACGTCACCCATTCCTCTCCAGAGTTGCTGCCTATCCCGCTGAGTTGCTCCAGCTTTTTGTGTCTACCTTTGATTTACACCAGCAACTGCAGTTCCTTCCTACTGCTAATATCCCGCATTCAGCCAATATTGAATGACACTGAATTATGTAACATAACAATAGTGATCACAGACCTCTTTTGATCAATATGAATCTAAAAGTGAGTTGAAGACTGCATGGATTTTTTAACTCAAAATGTGAACTCAACTATTGCAATAGCAATGTAATAATGCATGAAATCTTAATAACATATGATATAGTTGTGAATAGTACGTGATTTCTTTTGTTTGGGGGGGAAATATATGAGTCATGCAGTTGTGCTTAAGTACTGGTATTTACATAGCCTTATGCGAGATGCAGAACTGTAAATGGTAAATTAATGTACATTCAGTAAGAGTAGGTCCACAATATATTACATGATCCTGATGCATATAGCCTCGTGGAATAACTAAGGCAGCATGAGAACTAAGCAACCGAGACTGGCAAATCTCCGATAAACAGTCCATTTTTACCTTAAATCTATGCCCTCTAGTATGTGACATCTCCACCCTGGGAAAATGATCGGCTATCTACCCTATCTATGCCTCTCATAATTCTGCCTCTGTGGCTCCAGAGAAAACATCTTTGTCCATCCTCTCCTTATAGTTAATATTCTCTAATCTAAGCAACTAGATGTTGAACCTGTCTTGCACCATCTCCAAAGCATTAATTTTCCTCCTGTTACGCGATGACCAGAACAGTTTAGCACAGGAACAGGCCCTCCCGCCCCCAATGTCCCTGTCTACTGCAATAGGGATGTCACTGAAGCTTTCCTACTTATCTCAGTATCTCAGTTTCTGTTCATTTGGGAGATGGTTAGAATGGGGGAGAGAATTATGAGGGCTGGTTGGGGTTATGTCAAAAAGCATTGATAGATTATATATGTATTAGTCTTGGTTCTTCTTGGTTTCTTGGTCCTCCAAAATATTCCAAATGGAATTTAAACTGGAGGTGGATTGTCATTGTCTGAAGTTTTATTTTGCTGAGGTGCTCTTCCAAGTATCAGTTCTCAGTGCTTATCCAGTCAGATACTGGAATTTCTGCAAAGTCTGCTTCTGAAAAACTCACTATTAGAGGATGATTTATTGTCCATACCCATCTTCATAATGGCCTCCTGGACCTTTGGTACTAAATATTTCACTGCATTCTTCCTTCCACTTCCTCTGCAATAATTTGTAGGTCACAGTTTGAGAAATGAGAGACAAGTTCTCACCTCTCCCTCGACAACAAAATCGCAGGCTATAGCACCTACATCATTGCTGTGATTTACTGCAGTACCCTCTAAGGACTGAAGCATGATGTTGTTTAGGGCTGTAGAATACTAGAAGCTGCACTGCATTCATTCATTATTGTCAGGTTCTGCTTTGTCTGACAAATCCAGTAGTATTAGTCAGCAACAATGCCACTGACTTTATACAAAAAAGATCAGTGTCTCCATTTCCTCAGCTTGCATCAGTAGGTGAACCAGCCAACAATGGATTAATGGTCAACATCAGAGTGAAAGAATTTGTCAGCTTACATTTTTAAAAATGACCTTGCAATTCCTGACTGCGTATTGTGTGATGAATCCGTGTTTCTATGTTAGATTGTTTCATAAGCTGATCTTTGTACACTTCGACAGGAACTAAAGTATGACCTGTTGTGATCATTTAAAATTCGTGATAATCGCAATCATTATCATACTTTATTAGCCAAGTATGTTTTGCAACATACGAGGAAGTTGATTTGCCATACAGTCATACCAATAAAAAGCAACAAAACACACAAAATACATTTGAACATAAACATCCACCACAGCAGCTCCACCACATTCCTCACTGTGATGGAAGGCGAAAAAAAAAATCTATCTCTTCCCTTCTTTGTTCTCCCGTGGTCGGGGGCCACGAGCCTTCCGTTGACGGTGTGAGATTCAAAAATCACAAATGCTCTTGAGACAAATTCAGACAAAGAAGTGTTTTTATTAATTTCATATTCTGCAGAATAGGTGCCTCTCCTCTGATGTCCCCTAGAGGCACAAAGAAGATGGAGATGCTTTCTATCTTTATACCTTTCTTCACTATGGTCACTACCTCATGTCTCCCCATCGAGTTTCGTCCAATCATAACATAAAGCCCACATTCCCACGAGAATGTCCAGGAATGTCTCGGACCATCTCCTGACGTCAAGGCTTCTGCTGGAGTTTTTATCTTTGTTACTTTCTTTATCTAGAATTTCTCTCTGTTCTGTATATTGTTACTTTATTCTACCAGCAGTCTGGCTTCTGCTGATAAGCTCATTTCTTTGTAAGTTATATTTTTCAGAGTTCTAGTATAAATCAACCATCCCTATTAACCCCTTTCTCACAAGGGGACGATCTTGGCTCCCGTAGCCGGCGGTGGGGCCCTCCGCACCGGGCAATCAAGCACTCGCTTCGGGGGAATCTCAGCTCCCCCAAGCCGGGTGATCGGACCCCGTGTCGGGGCTGTTGAAGCTTCTGTGACTGGAGGTTCCCGACATCAGCCTCTACCCAAGACTGCGAGCTCCTTGATGGTGAAATCCACAGGTTGCGGTTGGAGCGTCGACCCCGCCCACACACCATCCTCCCCCACACACGCCCTCAGCCCACACACAACCATCCCCCCACAAGCCCCCCCCAACACCCCCCCCCCACAACCCTTCCCCCCCCACCCACACACCCTTCCCCCCCGCCCACACACCCTTCCCCCCACCCACACACCCCTTCCCCCCGCCCACACACCCCTTCCCCCCGCCCACACACACCCCTTCCCCCCACCCACACACACCCTTCCCCCACCCCACACACACCCCTTCCCCCCCCCCCACACACACCCTTCCCCCCACCCACACACACCCTTCCCCCCCCCCACACACACCCTTCCCCCCCACCCACACACACCCTTCCCCCCCACCCACACACACCCTTCCCCCCACCCACACACACCCTTCCCCCCGCCCACACAACCCTTCCCCCCACCACCCTTCACACCCCCCCCCCCCAACCACACCCCTTCCCCCCCCCCACACACAACCCTTCCCCCCACCCCCACACACACACCCCCACCCACACACCCCTTCCCCCCCACCCTTCACACACACCCCTCCCCCCCACCCACACACACCCCTTCCCCCCACCCACACACACCCTTCCCCCCGCCCACACACCCCTTCCCCCACCCCACACACACCCTTCCCCCCCCCACCCACCCTTCCCCCCCCCACCCCCCCCCCCACACACACCCCTTCCCCCCGCCCACACCCTTCCCCCCACCCACACCACCACACCCCCCCCCCACCCCCCCGCCCACACAACCCTTCCCCCCGCCACACAACCCTTCCCCCACCCACACACCCCTCCCCCCACCCACACACCCCTCCCCCCACCCACACACCCTTCCCCCCACCACACACACCCTCCCCCCCACCCACACACCATCCTCCCCCACACACGCCCTCAGCCCACAACCATCCCCCCACGAGCCCCCCCGCCCACACCTCCTTCCCCCCACCCACACACACCCCTCCCCCCGCCCACACACACCACTCGCCCACACACCCTTCCCCCCGCCCACACACACCCCTCCCCCCGCCCACACACACCACTCGCCCACATGCACACCTCCCCTCCCACCCCACATCCTCCTGCCACACACACACCCCTCCTCTCCCACCCCACACCCCTCCGCCACACCCCCCACTTCCCTTCCCCCCTCCCACACATGAAGAGGAGGGGGAGGGAGTGCTGGGGGATGAGGGGGAATGCAGTTAGGAGCAATGGGTGAGTGGTTGAATATTGGGGGAACGGGTTGGTGTTGGGGGAACGAGTTGCGTTGGGGGAACGGGTGAGTGGTGGAATATTGTGTTGCGGAATGGTTATCGTTGGGGGACCAGGCCTCCTGTATGACTGGGACCCAACGGGTCCCACTTAGTCTAGTGTGACCTATATCCCTCCATTCCCCTAAAAGCCTCTTAAACAACACTGTCATATCTGCCTCCACCACCACCGCTAGTAATGAGTTCAGGTACTCACCACTCTCTATGTAAAAAACTTGCCCTGCACAAAATTCATTGCATGTAAACCCCATCTTACAAATGACCGATTTACTGTATGTACATCCGCTACATACGAGCGAGTATTTAAGGAACTGGCAGGATGAATTTGCCTGCTGCTACAGGGCTAAATACATTTTCTGCCTTGTGGGAACTAGGTTCGTGACTGCATTTCCAACTTGTGAACTGTTTGTGTTTGAACAATGCTCTGGAACGGAACCATGCCATAACCTGGGAACAACCTGTACTTTGAAACTGGTAAATGTATCCATAAAGCCTTTTAAAATCACATAAATTATTTAAAATCAGTTTACTGGGTTATGGGAGAAACAGTTAAAAATCCAGTTTCAGTCGCATTAATAAAATTCGTTGCCACCCTCGCAAAATCTGGTCATGCAATGAAAATCAAAATACTGATACAGGAACCGCAGAAGCTGGAATCTTGAGCAAAATACAAATTGCAGAATCAGCATCTGTGAAATAGATAGATGATGATGTTTCAGTTCGGGACGCTGTACAGGGGTTTTCACAGAGTCTGAAGAAGGGTCCTGACTTAAAACATTGCCTGTCTATTCCCTCCACAGATGCTGCGTTCCTCCAGCACATTGTCTATTACATATTAAAAATACTACCTGATTGAACTAGTTTGTAGAACAGTTCATATTTTCTGATATGCAAATTAATTTGAGCAACATTTTGAGCAACAATGTTTAATTTAGTCAATGTGTGCCACTATGAGTATAGTTTGCATATTAATCCACGGACAAAACCTGATATTCCAGAATTCTCTCCCTCAATGTTTACATTGTGAAATCAATTTCTCCACCTTCAAAATCGTCCACCAAACTTTCCCCTTTAACAATGGGGCAGCACGGTGGCGCAGCAGTAAAATTGCTGCCTTCCAGGGCCAGACACCCGGGTTTGATCCCGACTACAGGCGCAATCTTTATGTGGTTTGTAGGTTCTCCCCGTGACCTGCGTGGGTTTTCTCCGGCTGCTCCAGATTCCTCCCACACCTACAAGCTTGTAGGAATTGCTTTGGTAAAAAAAAAGTCCCCAGTGTGTAGGATAGTGCTTGTGTATGGGAATCGCTGGCCGGCATGGACTCGGCTGTTTCCACGCTGTATCTTTAAACTAAATGAATTTAAAAATGCTTTAATTTGCCTGCCCAACAATTTTTCATTGCACTTCATGTTGCCCGACATACATCTGACATTTGTTTTGAAAGTGCAGTGTAAATCCAAGTTATTTTTTGAGTCATAAGAGTCATAGAGTGATACAGTGTGGAAACAGGCCCTTCGGCCCAACTTGCCCACACTGACCAACATGTCCCAGCTAGACCAGTCCTACCTGCCTGCCTTTGGTCCATATCCTTCCAAACCTGTCCTAACTGTTTCTAAATGTTGGAATAGTCCCTGCCTGAACCACCCTTTGTGCGAAAAGGTTACCCCTCATTTTCCAATTAAATCTTTTCCCCTTCACCTTAAACCTATGTTCTCTGGTCATCGATTCACCAACTCTGGGCAAGAGACACTGTGCATCTACCCGATCTATACCTCTCATAATTTTATACACCTCTATAAGATCACCCCTCATCCTTCTGTGCTCCAAGGAATAGAATCTCAACCTACTCAATCTCTCGCTATTGCTCATACCCTTTAGTCCTCGCAACATCCTCGTAAATCTTCTCTGTACCCTTTCCTGCAGAAAAAAAGTACTTCAATATTATAATACCTTCCATAAAAATATCAGTGTCTATTAATTGCACATATATTCTCTTTTATTCTATTCCACAAACATCAAAAATATTTCAACTACATAGATTTAAATTTATTAGAACTGAAATTTAGGAGGCAACAGGGTGGTAGTTCTGTGGCCCCCTTCATTGAACCTGTGGCCCCCCTAAATCCCAATTTTGTTCTGTGGCCCCCCTGAAATTTGCCATGGCCCCAGGTTGGGAATCACTGATATAGATGACCAACAGTAGCGGGCTGAAGGACAGAACCCTGCGAACACACCACTAGTCACAGGCCTCCAGTCCAAGAAGCAACCTTCCACCATCACCGTCTGCTTCCTTCCATGATGCCAATTTCCTATCCATTCAGCTATCTCTCCTTGGATTCCATTCGATGTTACCTTCCACAGCAGCGGAACCTTGTTGAATTCGTTGCTGAAGTCCATGTACACAACATCTACAGCTCTGCCCTCATTGACCTTTTCAAATAAAGGTCACATCTTTAAAAAAACCTCAGATCTGTGTGACATGACCTCCCACGCACTATATCTGATCAGGCCCAGGAGATATTTCTATCTTCATACATGATAGTACCTTCAGCATCTCTTTGACCGTAACATCCAAGATGGCGGCGCACACAGCTGCAGCGGCCCGGTGTCCTCCTGGTCAGTGCTTCATGTTTTTCGTGTACATGTACGTGTTGTTTTGTGTTTTATGTACTTACTGTCGGGCGACCAACACCTACGGCCGGCAGGACCTTCTCAGGATCGGGGTCGGTAGCGAACGGGAGATTACCGCCGAGTTTGTCCGCTGCAACGAGATCCCGGCGGACATAGCGAGGAGCCCCGACTCCCCGTGGATCACCATCCCCGCGGGGAGGAGGCGAAGACGGCGCAGAGAAAGGAAGCAAAGGCGAGGCTGCAGGGCCGGCGCGCTAGCGAGGCTACGGAGGCAGCCACTGAAACCACCGCTCCCCAGCCTGTTCCTAACGAACGCCAGATCCCTCGTGAACAAGATGGATGAGCTGAGGCTACAGACTGCAGCTAAAAATGGCGTGAAGGACAGCTGTATCCTGTTGATCACGGAGACCTGGCTTCATTCTTTCATTCCAGACTCTGCTATCGAGCTAGCAGGCTACACAGCACAGCGTCATGATAGGACAAGAGACTCTGGTAAGAGCAGAGGTGGAGGGCTCTGTGTGTACGTGAATAACACCTGGTGTACAAACACAGTGATTGTGGACAGTCACTGCTCCCCAAATCTGGAGTATGTGACTGTTAAGTGCAGGCCCATTTACCTCCCTAGAGAGTTTACTGTTGTCATGATAACTGCTGTGTACATACCACCAGATGCCAATGCTAACTCGGCTATCGGTCATTTGTATGGTAGCATTAGCAGTCAACAGAGCACATATCCTGACGGTGTTCACATCATAGCAGGGGACTTTAACCACGCGGACTTGAAGAAAATGCTGCCCAAATTCTACCAGCATGTTAAATGTGCTACAAGAGGAGCAAACACCCTGGACAAGGTCTACTCCAGCATCAAGCTGGGCTATAGGGCTAGACCACTACCACACCTGGGCCAGTCTGACCATATGTCCCTGCTCTTAATTCCTGCATATGCCCCCCTCAGGAAAACCGCTCCTACCATTACAAAGACCATCACAACCTGGCCTGATGGTGCTTCTCAGCAGCTGCAGGACTGTTTCGACAGGACCAACTGGGAGGTGTTTGAACACCGGGACCTGGAGGTGTTCACAGACAGTGTACTGTGCTACATAAAAAACTGCATGGACACGGTCACAGTGGACAAACAGATCCGGGTCTACCCCAACCAGAAGCCCTGGATGACCCGGGAGGTCCAGCGGCTGTTGAAAGAGAGGAACACCGCTTTTAGGTCTGGCGATAGGGCTTTATACAGCACGGCCCGAGCTAACCTGAAGAGAGGCATCAGAGAGGCCAAATCAAATTACAGGAGGAAGATAGAGGACCACCTGGACAGTAATAACAGCAGGCAGGTGTGGCAGGGGATCCAGTATCTCACCAACTATAAGACCAACCTTGGAGCTGTTGAAGGTGACGCCTCGCTGGCAGAGGAGCTGAACCACTTCTTTGCTCGCTTTGAAGTGGAGCCACCCGAGACAGCCACATCACAGCACATGGTCCACAGCAGCCTACCCCTCAAGATAGAGGAGCATGAGGTGAGGCGCACTCTGCGGGCCATCAATCCAAGGAAGGCCACTGGTCCGGACGGCGTATCTGGACGCGTGTTGAAGGACTGCGCAGACCAGCTGGCTGGAGTCCTTACAAGGATTTTTAACCAGTCTCTGGCCCAGTCCACTGTCCCACCCTGTCTGAAGTCCTCCACCATAGTCCCCTTGCCCAAAAAAACCAACATCTCCAGCCTCAACGACTACCGGCCAGTCGCACTCACACCAGTGGTGATGAAGTGTTTTGAAAAACTGGTCCGGGGTCATATCACATCACTTCTGCCCCGAAGCTTTGACCCCCACCAGTTTGCATACAGAGCGAATAGATCCACAGAGGACGCTGTAGCCACAGCTCTCCATGCTGCACTGTCTCACCTGGAGCAGCGGGGGAGCTACGTGCGGATGCTCTTTGTGGACTACAGCTCTGCTTTTAATACTATCCTTCCCCACAAACTGGTGGACAAACTGGGGGACTTGGGACTTCCACACTCCACCTGTACGTGGATAAACAGCTTCCTGTCGGGTCGAAGCCAGAGAGTCAGAGTGGGCCATCACACATCCACGGCCCTCAGCCTCAGTACCGGCTCTCCACAGGGCTGCGTACTGAGCCCCCTGCTCTACACCATCTACACACATGACTGCACCCCCGCCCACCACAGCAACACCATTGTCAAATTTGCGGATGACACTACAGTGGTGGGACTCATCTCCGGGGGGGACGAGTACGCCTACCGGGATGAGGTGGAGCAGCTGACAGTGTGGTGCGAAGAAAATAACCTGCTCCTCAACACCTCAAAGACGAAGGAGGTAATAATAGACTTCAGGAAAAACAAAACGGACATGGTACCACTGACCATCAGAGGGGACTGTGTAGAGAGGGTGGCGGATTTCCGCTTCCTGGGAATCCACATTGAGGAGGACCTGACGTGGAGCGTGAAAACCACTGCGCTGCTGAAAAAGGTCCAGCAGAGACTGCACTTCCTGAGGGTGCTCAGGAAGAACAACATCACTCAGAGGCTGCTGCTGTCCTTTTATCGGTGCTCCATTGAGAGCATACTAACATACTGTGTATGCGTGTGGTACACCAGCTGCACAGCGGCTCAGAGGAAAGCGCTCCAGAGGGCCATTGACAACGCCCAGAGGATTGTCGGCTGCCCTCTCCTTACCTTGGAGGACCTACACAGTTCCCGCTGCACCAAAAAAACCCAGAATATAATAAAGGACATCTCCCACCCCGGACACTCCCTGTTTGAACTGTTGCCGTCAGGCAGACGGTACAGATCTACAAGGACAAGGACAAATAGACTAAAAAACAGTTTTTACCCCACTGCTATAAAAGCACTAAATGTAGCCGCCAAGGAACGCAGGGGCGATACAGACTAAGGGACTGTGGTAACGGTGAAATCGACAGAAGGATGGAGGGTTGGGTGTGTATGCGTGCTTTGTCTGTGATATTTATTTATTTGCTTATCTTTATTATTTTACCGTGGATGTTTCGTTAACTTTAGAAATGTTTGAATGCTGCACTGACTGGCTGACATTTTAAATTTCGTTGTACATGGCCCATGTTACAATGACAATAAAGAAACTATTCTATTCTATTCTAACATTGACAGCTCTCAAGATACTTCCATTGACTGCCCCAAGTTCCTCTGTCCTCCTGTCTTTCTCCTCGGTAAATACAGAGGAAAAATACTCATGGAGGATCTTGCCCACCTCCTGTGGCTTCACACAGAGTTGACCATTTTGATTCCTGAGGAAACCCACTCTCTCTTTAGTTACCCTTTTCTCCCTTATGTATTTATAAAATCTCTTGTGATTGTCCTTAATGCTATCTGCCATAACTATATCCTGGCCTCTTTTTGCCCTTTTTTACTTTGCTCCTTAGTTCCCCAAAACTCCTCCAGGGATATACTTGATCCCAGCTGCCTTTACCTGTCCCATGTGTCCTTATTATTCTTGGCCAATGCCCAGTGGCGGACTTACATTGTTGGGGCCCTGAAGCTTGAACTGTTATGGGGGCCCCATTGGCAACCAGCAACGAGGTCTGGGTAACCACTGTAATCTTCTTCAATGGGGTTGTTCCACGACAGATCGCCACAAGTTTTAATTCTGTCATAAATGTTCATAGTGTTTTAAATTATAATTCTTTTATATTAAATATATTTAGAATGAAACATCCTTAATTTGAAAGTTTTTTTCGTTTACGGCTAGCTTACATCATACTTTAATAACCTTTAAATTTTTATTTTAACTATTATTTTGTATTGAATTACACTATATTATTAATATTATTATTTTTTTTTTAAACCTTCTCATACAGTAGACCCCAGATTTTTGAGCAATGTGGACTGAGCATGATATTCACCTCCAGAAAAAAAGTATTGGCCAGGGGTCCAGGAGGCTGGCTAGGCCCCAGTGGGGGTTCAGGGGGCAACGCTCCGGTGGGGGTTCAGGGGTCAACGCTCCAGTGGGGGTTCAGGGGGCAACGAGGTTTAGGTGTGAGGAGAAGTTTGGTAGTGAGGTATCGTCGAGGCCGGAGGTTTAGTGAGGCGAGGGGATTAGTCGAGGTGAAGATGTGTAGGTGAGGAGAAGTGAGTGTAGGTGACCAGAGGAGAAGTGGGTGTCTGAGCTCAGGAAGGGAGATCGAGTTGCTGCTGAAGGAGACAATAAATTGAAAGTGACTCAATCTTTCTGTTGGAGGTGGAGCACCTCATATTTCGCTTGGGCAATTTACACCCCAGCGGTATGAACATTGACTTCCCCAATTTCAGGTAGTCTTTGCTTTAGAAACAGAGAATAATAGAAACATAGAAAACAGGTGTAGGAAGAAGCCATTCGGCACTTCAAGCCAGCACTGTAATTCACTGTGTTCATGGCTGATCGCCCCCTATCAATAACCCGTGCCTGCCTTCTCCCCATATACCTTGACTCCACTAGCCCCTAGAGCTCTATCTAACCCTCTCTTAAATCCATCCAGTGACTTGGCCTCCACTGCCCTCTGTGGCAGGGAATTCCATAACTTCTCAACTCTCTGGGTGAAAGAGTTTATCTCACCTCAGTCTTAAATGACCTCAGCTTTATTCTAAGACTGTGGTCCCTGGTTCTGGACTCGCCCAACATTGGGAACATTTTGCTGCATCTAGCTTGTCTAGTCCTTTTATAATTGTATATGTTTCTATAAGATTCACCCTCATCCTTCTAAACTCCAGTGAATACAAGCCTAGTCTTTTCAATCTTTCCTCATATGACAGTCCCGCCATCCCAGGGATCAATCTCCTGAACCTACGTTGCACTGCCTCAATCACAAGGATGTCCTTCCTCAAATTAGGAGACCAAAACTGTACACAATACTCCAGATGTGGTCTCACCAGAGCCCTATACAACTGCAGAAGAACCTCTTTATTCCTATACTGAAATCCTCTTGTTATGAAGGCCAACACTCCATTAGCTTTCTTCACTGCCTGCTGTACCTGCACGCAAACTTTCAGTGACCGGTGTACAAGGACGCCCAGGTCTCGCTGCACCTCCCCCTTACCTAACCTAACCCCATTGAGATAATAATCTGCCCCCTTGTTTTTGTCGCCAAATTGGATAACCTCACATTTATCTATATTATACTGCATCTGCCACGCATCTGCCCACTCACTCAACCTGACCAGGTCACCCTGCAACCTCCTAACATCCTCTTCAAGGTTCACACTGCCACCCAGCTTTGTGTCATCTGCAAACTTGCTAGTGTTGCTCCTAATTCCCTCTTCCAAATCATTAATATATATGGTAAACAGTTGCGGCCCCAACACCGAGCTGTGCGGTACTCCACTCGCCACTGCCTGCCATTCTGAAAAGGATCCGTTCACTCCTACTCTTTGCTTCCGATCTGCCAACCAATTTTCTATCCATGTCAGCACCCTATCCCCAATATCATGTGCTCTAATTTTAGTCACCATTCTCCCGTGCAGGACCTTATCAAAGGCTTTCTGAAAGTCTAGATACACTACATCCACTGGCACCCCTTCATCCATTTTACTTGTCACATCCTCAAATAATTCCAGAAGATTAGTCAAGCATGATTTCCCTTTCATAAATCCATGCGGACTAGGACTAATCTTTTACTGCTATCCAAATGCCCCATTATTACCTCTTTAATAATTGACTCCAGCATCTTTCCCATCACTGAAGTCGGGCTAACTGGTCTGTAATTCCCTGTTTTCTCTCTCGCTCCTTTCTTGAAAAGTGGGATAACGTTAGTTATCCTCCAATCCACAGGAACTGATCCTGAATCTATTGAACATTGGAAAATGATCACCAATGCGTCCACTATTTCTAGAGCCACCTCCCTTAGGACCCTGTGAAGCAGACCATCAGGCCCCGGGGATTTATCATCCTTCAGTCCCATTAGCCTACCCAATACTATTTCTCGCCTAATGAAAATTTATTTCAGTTCCTCCCTACTTTCTCCCTACTTCCCCTCGCCTTCCCAGCTCTCCCACAGCCTACTGTCTCCGCCTCTTCCTTTCTTCTTTCCGCCCCCCCACCTCTGTCTGAAGGAGGGTCTCGACCCAAAATGTCACCTATTCCTTCGCTCCATAGATGCTGCCTTACCCGCTGAGTTTCTCCAGCATTTTTGTCTACCCTCAAGCTTTCTGCTGGTAGTTTACATAACAGAAGCTTACAATTTTTCTAACACATAAGCAGTAAAATAACAGCCAAGAGATATACATTTCATGAAATAGACAATAGACAATAGGTGCAGGAGTAGGCCATTCGGCCCTTCGAGCCTGCACCACCATTCAATGTGATCATGGCTGATCATCCACAATCAGTACCTTGTTCTCCCCATATCACTTGACCACTATCTTTAAGAGCTCTATCTAACTCTTTCTTGAAAGCTTCCAGAGAACCGGCCTCCACCGCCCTCTGAGGCAGAGAATTCCACAGACACAACTCTCTGTGTGGAAAAAGTGTTTCCTCATCTCTGTTCTAAATGGCTTACCCCTTATTCTTAAACTGTGGCCCCTGCTTCTGGACTCCCCCAACATCGGGAACATGTTTCTTGCCTCAAGCGTGTCCAAACCCTTAACAATCTTAAATGTTTCAATAAATGAGGCCTCATTCAGCTGAAAACATCTTTACAAAAAATATGTTACCTGAAATGTCTCTTTGCCTAGCACTGAGATGAGAAAAAACGTTTTCACGCAGCAGTGAATTTGTGAAATTCTCTGCCACAGAAGGCTGTGATCTTGTCTCCTTCAGCAGCACCTTGGTTTCCCTTCCTGTGCTCAGACACCCACTTCTCCTCACCTCACCTACGCTCACTTCTCCTCACCTACACCTCAACTAATCCCCTTGCCTCACTAAACCCCCCGCCTCGATGATACCTCACTACCAAACTTCTCCTTACACCTAAACCTCGCCTCGAATAAACCGTACCTCACTAAACCTCGCGCCTCAAATAAACCTCACACCTTAACCCCACCTCAACTTAACTAAACCTCCCACCTCACGACTAAACTCCACCTCACACCTAATCCTCGCCTCAACTAATCGCCGCCTCTCTCCTGCTCCCGTTATTTATAGCCCCCCCTCCCCACCGCCGTTGGCGGCGCCTCACGTGAGCGGAACAGCTCCAACCAGGGGGAGCGGGGTCGAGCAAGGAGAGCGGCGCAGGTGCACTGCCCGAGAGAGTCGGTGGGAGGGGAGGGGAGGGGAGGGGCGCACGTGCGCTGACATTGATGCGGCGTTGATGATTATTTGTGAAATGCAAACAAACTTAAGTTTAACTACCAAATCAATTAAAGAATAGATTTAATACATTATCAATTTCCAGCTTAAAAAAAACCTAATTCAGAATGGGAAACACAAGTGCGCATTGATTGACCATGTCACCCCAAATGGCAGAAATGAGAGGCCAGGTGTCTAAGCTGAGGATGTTCTTCTGTTCCGACGTCGGAGTTCCATCGTCCCGGCGAGAGGGCCTGAACATCGGGCCGCCCATAGCGGCGACTGCAGGGAGCTCAGGAGGCCCAGACCACGGGTGAACATCGGAGAACATCAACGAGGAGGTTGACTGAACTTTGGTGCCTTCCCTCACAGTGGGAAACGTTGGTACCGCTGTGGGGATGTTTGTGTTATGGATTATTGTGTTCTGTGCTTTTATTTTTTTTAATTCGTATGGCTGTATGGGGAAAAAGCATTTTGTTGTCTAAGTACTTGTACTATGGACAATGATAATAAAGTTGAATCAATTCAAATCAAATCAAATCAAAGCTACTGAATAACCCCATTTCCTCCAGTGCTTTAAATTGCACTGGCTTGCTCAAAAAACAGTTCAATTGCATTAATTTCACTCTGTAGCACGATACCAACTGAATTATTATTATTTATGGAGCGATAGAGTCATACAGCATGGAAACAGGCCATTCGGCCAAACCTGAACATGCTGACCAAGATGCAACATACATCTAAGCTAGTCCCATTTGCCCTTCTTTAGCCCATATCCCTCTATATATTTCCTACCCATGCCCTGTCGAAATGTCTTTTACATGTTAAAGTACCTGCCCGACTACCTCCTCTGGAAGCTCTTTCCACCACCCTCTGGTTCCTATTAAATCTCGCCCCACTCACCTTATTTAGGATTGTTTCAGTAAAATGTGGTTTGATCTTGCTAGTTTAGTCTCTGCATTATTTATTTTTTTTACAGGATTACGAGAATTCAAGTAATTTGGAACAGTTTGTGACACGTCTTCTGCTGAAAGAAACTGTAAACCAGTTTCAGTCTTTGCAGAATTCCTTGGAATGTGCGATGGAAACTACAGAGGAGCAAACGCGCCAGGAAAGGTGAGCCTAGAATCAGCATTGCCACGGTTTTATTGCTACCATTTATTCCATATCTATGTATTTCCACACATTTGTACTCACACATTGTTCTTCTTTAAAGCATATATTCTTTCACTTTCTCGCGGTGTGGAAACAGGCCTTTGGGCACAACTCATCCAAACCGGCCAACGTGTCCCATCTACACTAGTCCCACCTGCCTGCGTTTGACCCACATCCCTCGAAACCTGTCCTGTCCATGTATCTGTCTAATTGTTTCATAAACATTGTGATTGTCAAAGTCTCAGCCTCAATTACCTCCTCTTGCAGCTAGTCCCGTACACCTATCACCCTTTGAGTGAAAAAGTTACCTCTCAGATTCCTATTAAATCTTTTCCTCTTCACCTTAAACCTATGTCCTCTGGTCCTCTGGGCAAGAGACTTTGTGCGTCTACTCGATCTATTCCTCTCATGATATTATTCCTGATTCTATTTGATGGTCTTAAGATCATACATTCACATCAGAGAAAACAAAAGTCAACAGATGTGTTTAAAGGCCTTTGCCAATATCTTTCAAAAACAGGCATTTAAGAGTGCAAGCACATTGGGAAGATTCTTCAGTTCAACTGCTAGGTTGCAAACATGGTGTCATGGGGACAGAATCAGCCCTCCCCATTGTCATGTCAGCTTCATCCCATTTCTCTACACCACAGCTTTTCTCTGTGAAATCAATATTGGATAAGCAAATAATAATTTGTGGGCAATTTAAAGAGAAAAGGCAGGGGAATATGCTCCATCTTCATGTATACCGTTGTAGCTCAAGTCAGGCAATGCATTACTTTTACAAACATTAGTCATCAATTTTGTTTTGCAAGTGCTGCCAATAATGTTAATTACCAAATGTACCAAAATAATTTTACAGAAAAGATGTGAAAGTGATTACATTCAAACAAGCATAATCCTGAAATACATGCAGAAATGCTAAAAATAGAGAGAGTGCCAGCCAGAATCCAAAAAGGGAAAAGATAGGTTAGCACTTCAGAAATATACCAGAAGTAGTATATACTGTATTAAGGCCTCTTTTCTCTATTTATATAAGTGAGTTAGTTTGCTTTAGTTTTCCAGCCCTTTATGAATTTTATCAAAGTCTCAGTGAAACTGCACAAGAGAAGATTCAAAGGGTTTCAAAGAAGTGCATTGAGAAATGCAGCGTTTATTGGGGGGTTGTGCTGATGGGGCATGGCTCCGTCTGCCCGTCTCCCCATGAACCATGATACAATTTATTTGTTGTCATTTGAACCCTTTGAGATTCAAACAAAATTTGGTTTCTGCAGTCATACACACAAGAAAAAGAACCAAGACACAACACAATTTACACAAACATCCATCACAGTGAATCTCCTCCTCACTGTGATGGAAGGCAAAGTCTTATCTCTCCCCTGCACTCCTCATTCTCCTCCCGATGTCAGAGTCAAAGCTGTTGGGAGGAAGGGATGGAGACTGGATTCATCATGATTACATCTTGTTCACAACTGCAAGGGTGCAAATGAGAAGACTAGCATATCCGCAGGGCCCACAGCTTGAAGCAGCGTGGAATTGACAGCAGTAATGTTGACAGCAGTTTCATTGCTGTTTGTACAGGGTAGAGGTTCGATACCTTTGGTGGGGTTTGCAATGGCTCAACAGTACAGTTTTACCTTCTCCTTTTCTCCAGTTTGCAACCAAGTTAATCTCATGAATCTGTAGACCTGAGCTGAACATATTTACAGGATATGTGTGGAGGCTTTAAAGAGAGCGCAAAATAGGTTTTCAAGGATGTTGCCTGGATTAGAGAGCACTAACAATGAGGTGAGGTTGGACTAAGTTGGATTGATTTCTGTTAGGGTAGATGTGCAGTCTTTTTCCCCCAAGGTGAAAATGTTGAGGAATCCCTGTTAACTTACTTTCTCACCCACTCCCTGGGATCTATTTACAGAGGCCAACTTTTGGGAGTGAAGCTGACGAAAGGTTAAAGCAGATTTGTAAAACAAGTTTTATTTTATATAGAGAGTGGTACAGGCCTGGAATGCACTGTTTGGGGAGGTGGTAGACGCAGATGCAATAATAACATTTAAGGGGCATTTAGATGGGCATGTGAACAAACAGGGGATGAGGGATATAGACAATGTGCAGGTGGATGAGATCAATTTAAATTTGCATCATGGTCAACATGGACACTGTGGGCTATTCTATGTTCTATGTAAATCAGCAAGCCCATCCCTGACTCCAGTCTTCCCAGTAGGATCAAGCAGAGCTTAATTGGCGAGGCAGTTTTCCATCCCTGTGGTAACATGCCTGAAGAATTTTTGCAGTGTATTAGATGTCACCAATTTATATTTGACCATAATTTTTTTAGACTAATTTTGAATTAATACATTAGTTCCATTTATACTTAACACAAAACATTGTCAGTGGTTGCAGTTATTGTTTGCGATATTGTTACCTGGTCTAATGATCAATTCAGAACTGAGGTGGCTCATGCTGACATTTTAGAGAACTTGGATCACTTAGATTTTGCTGCAATCCCAAGCTGCATAGATCATTAAAATGTCTGGCTGCAATATGAGATCTGTGAACCTGCCAAAATAGGGAACAAACCTGCCCCGGTAAAACAAAATTAGATGCAGTACCACTGGCACCCGTCCACAGCTCCATTAAAATACTGCACTCAAAAATACAATGCAGGAAGTATTAGGATAGTGTGAATGACAGAGAAGAGCTAGCCGGCAAGGAAATATCAGAATATGCAAGAACTATAACGGTAATGGTGAACTTTTTCCCTCTTGTAAAAGCATTCAAGATCCACGCCATTTGTGAAGCTTATGTTCTTGCCATTTTTTCAACAGCAATGTCACTCCTATATTGCACACCAATTGTCGTCACTGCTTTACACTGGGCCTCCATATATGTGCGTAGAGCTGCTGATTTGTATGTCAGAGACCAGGGCGGAATCCAGACCTCTGGTGCTGTTTATGGAGTTTGCATGTTCTCACTGTGACAGCAAAGGTTTCCTCCAGATGCTTCAGTTTCCTTCCACATCCCAAAGACGTGGAGGTTAGTAGGTTAATTGGTCTCTACAAATTTCTCCTGGTGTGATGAAAAAAATGGGATAACATAAAACTAGTGTGATGATGGATGGCTGGCATGGACTTGTTGGACCAGAGGGCCTGTATCCATGCTGTATCTCTAAACTAATTGCCAATCACATTTAATGATCAGTTTTCAGTTTGGGAAAAAAAAGGTGATGTTCTTTCAAAAGTTGGCTACATATTAGAATAAGACTATCTGAATATACTGTATGGTGGGTCAGTGAAAGAACTGGGAACCAGGCTGTTATGCAGAGAGGAAATGAAATAAGGAGTAAAAAGACAAACAAGTCAAACAAATCCTTAATGAGAGTAGAGTGACAGCTGACATATAACATAATCCAAAGTTTTCTACTGTGTAAAAGGATAATAAGTAGGATATGGAGCTGATTCAGGGCAAACAAGGAGTTACTCAGGAACTCAAATTGGTTATCAGAAAGCAAAGAATGGGAATAAACAGATGATTTTCAGGTTCGTAGACACAAAATGCTGGAGTAACTCAGCGGGACAGGCAGCATCTCTGGAGAGAAGGAATTGGTGAAGTTTCGGGTCGAGACCCTTCTTCACACTGTTGTCTGACTAAAATAAACTATGCTTATTAGTACCATTATACCAGTAAGAAATTTAAGACACACTGCCTCAAGTTATCCCTACATTAAAAAGTGTTTCCTCGTCTCCGTTCTAAATGGCTTACCCCTTTAAGAATAAGGGGTAAGCCATTAAGAATGGAGACGAGGAAACACTTTTTCTCACAGAGAGTGGTGAATCTGTGGAATTCCCTGCCTCGGAGGGCGGTGCAGGCCGGTTCTCTGGATACTTTCAAGAGAGAGCTAGATAGGGCTCTTAAAGATAGCGGAGTCAGGGGATATGGGGAGAAGGCAGGAACGGGGTACTGATTGGGGATGATCAGCCATGATCACATTGAATGGCGGTGCTGGCTCAAAGGGCGGAATGGCCTACTCCTGCACCTAGTGTCTATTATTGTGTGCTGTAATAAATTTATAATTCTTATACAATCTGTTCACATTCTGATCTTTCAAGAAAAGGCAGATGTATACAGACGAGCAATTATCAATGAGATTGCACTTCAAAGAGAGAACTTAATTGATTTGATTTCCACACCATAATATAACATTTAATCTTATAATATATACTTAATTTTGGGGGGTTTGTCGGCTTCCATCTGCAATTTTGGTGGGAAGTCTCCACAGGATGCACACAACCACCTGAAATTGCTCAGTATTTGTCTCAGATGTTAACCATTCTCAACCAAAGATGTCACAAAATTAGTAGGTATAGCACCAAAAACTGAAGTGATGAAACTTAAGCCATTACGGTGGGCAAAAAAGTGTTAATACCAGAATACCCCACAGTGAAGGAAAAAAGGAGTACTGCTAAAGGAAATCAGATCAGACACTGACCCGTAGAGTTCCTACAACAGCGCTTCCTTTTTTGACACTAATTCCAGCATCTGCAGTCATTGAAAAGGATGAGATTGTGCGAAAAGTCTTTTAAATGTTATTATATTTGCGGCCCTATCTACTCGTTCCATATACCCACCCTCTGTGTGGAAAAAGTTGCCTCTCAGGTTCCTATTAAGTCTTTTCCCTTTCACCTTGCACCTAAGGCCTTCAAATAAGTTTGGAAAGTTATTTGTTTACAGAGTGAAAGCAGTTTCAACATTTCTTTGGTGCAGCAGAATAAAAATTGCAATTCTCCCCCTTTCCAAGCCACAACATTAATAACTGGAACAGAAAATGCTGGAAGCATTTCACAGGTCAGGCAGCAATTTTGTAGAGAAACGGGGATAACATTTGAGTCTGGAGGCCTTTTATCAATTTAACTGTTTTTTTAATTATGAACACTCAATATTATAACGAGTGACCTAATTAGCTGGACAATCTGAAAGAGCAAATGGTTGGGTGCTGGGGTGTGTTGTAGAACAGAGACCTAGGGGTTCAGGCACCTGTTCCATGAATGTGGCCACTCTGGTGGACAAGTGTTTGCCGTGCTTGACAAAATTGGTCAAGGTACTGAGTACAGGAATTGGGACCAGTCTTACTGTCTCTGGCTACTTTCTATCTCTGTCCCACCCACTCCCCTGACATCAGTCTGAAGAAGGGTCTCGACACATTCCTTCCTTCCAGAGATGCTGCCTGTCCCGCTGAGTTACTCCAGCATTTTGTGTCTACCTTCAATCTGAAAGAGATCTTTTCCAACAAAAATATATTTGTAACTTCAAAGAAAACATATAATTAACTGATCTATTCGAGTCAACATGCAAGTATTTAGAGCTGGGAAGTGGGAGTACGGGGAATTATTATCACTGAGCAGTTTATTCTTGTAAATTTACATGCAAAAATTAAATACATTTTTGAATTTGTTTTATATCGTTCAATTCCCCAAATACTTTTTGCCACTGAAACATCAAAACACTTACAAGAATTTCAATGATGGGTAGGCCAATTGTATCTTTTTTTTAATCTTCTAGGTATACAAGATTAAGTAAAACACTAAGTGCTTAAGGGGTTGGACAGGCTAGATGCAGGAAGATTGTTCCCGATGTTGGGGAAGTCCAGGACAAGGGGTCACAGCTTAAGGATAAGGGGGAAATCCTTTAAAACCGAGATGAGAAGAATTTTTTTCACACAGAGAGTGGTGAATCTCTGGAACTCTCTGCCACAGAGCGTAGTTGAGGCCAGTTCATTGGCTATATTTAAGAGGGAGTTAGATGTGGCCCTTGTGACTAAGGGGATCAGGGGGTATGGAGAGAAGGCAGGCACGGGATACTGAGTTGGATGATCAGCCATGATCATATTGAATGGCGGTGCAGGCTCGAAGGGCCGAATGGCCTACTCCTGCACCTAATTTCTATGTTTCTATGTTTCTATGCTGTAGGAACACAGCGAGTCAGGCAGCATCTGTGGAGGGAATGGACAGGCAATCTTTCGGGTCAGGATCCTTCTTCAAACTAAAGAAGAGTCCCGACCCGCATCGTCGCCTGGTCATGGAGTCCTTTCCCTCCACATGTGCTGCCTGACCTGCGGAGTCACTCCAGCACCGTGTTTTGCTGAAGATGTCAGCATCCGCAGTTCCTTGTGTCTCTCGAGGATTAAGCAATGAAGTTTCACTTTCAGGAAATCCTGAATGCTTGGTCAATGCTACCAGATAGAGGCGTATTTAAAACATTGTATATTGTGTCTTTATAACTGACCTGTGAAACATTCATCTCCCTGGTTTTAAGGTTGTATAAACTTCCAGGTTGCAGCTATGACCAAGGTCAAGCCATTTCCTGTTGTGCTTCTTGTGCTATTCTGGGCACAATGATGCATGCTTAGCATGGAAGCATCTAATGTCTTAGACCTCATTGTTGTAACAACACTTAACCGCAATTTCTCTGATGTAAGGATATTTCCAGATGTTTCTGAAGTCATTTCTAAAATTAGCCAATCAAATAGGTACATCAAGCAAGCATTTAAAAGATCTGATGGAATGATTTATTATATGTATCCCCCAATAGCAATTGTCTCACAATATTCATAGAGAAATCTATACAGTAAATTATCCCAATAATTTTGACAAAATTCCCCCAAATTCAAGATATCATTGAATGCCATCAGTTATCTTACCATTATAAATGTTCCCGATGTTGGGGGGAGTCCAGAACCAGGGGTCACAGTTTAAGAATAAGGGGTAGGCCATTTAGGACTGAGATGAGGGAAAAACCTTTTCAACCAGAGAGTTGTGAATCTGGAATTCTCTGCCACCAAAAGGCAGTGGAGGCCAATTTATTGGATGTTTTCAAGAGAAAGTTAGATATAGTCTTATGGCAAACGGAATCAAGGGATATGGGGAGGAAGCAGGAACGAGATATTGATTTAGATTGATCAGCCATGATCATATTGAATGGCGGTGCTGGCTCGTAGGGCCAAATGGCCTACTCCTGAACCTATTTTCTATGTTTCTATCTTTAAATGATCATCTCCTGGAAAATGTTTAAGTATTTTTATATCTGTTTATGCTCTTCCCATTACAAGAGGGTATGTCCCTTTTGTTGAGAAGATGATGTCCCTGCATTGGGGCCAACCCAGTCCAGATTGTTTGAACAGATTTTGTATTTTTAAGTGAGAAGAACTTCTTACACAAAACTTCAATGTACACTGCAATGGAGAAATCCACCATAAGCAGTGAAAGGCAAACTTAGAGCTTCTGCAGGTAGACACAAAATGCTGGAGTAACTCAGTGGGACAGGCAGCATCTCTGGAGAGAAGGAATGGGTGATGTTTCGGGTCGAGACCCTTGTTCAGTCTGAAGAAGGGTCTCGACCCGAAACGTCACTTCAGAGATGCTGCCTGTCCTGCTGAGTTACCCCAGCATTTTGAGTCTACCTCTGATTTAAACCAGCATCTGCAGTTCTTTCCTCCACTTTTAGAGCTTCTGCATGTAACTGAAGAACCCGTTAACAATGACATCAGAAGAGGGTACCTGGATTAGAGGTTTTTAGCTACTAGGAGAGGTTGGACAAATTTGCATTTGGCCAGAGACTGAGGAACAAATTGATAGAATTGTATCAATTTATGAGAGGTATTGATAGGGTAGACAATCAGAATCTTTTTCTCAGGGTGGAAATCTCAAAGACAGCTTTAAATGCATGTTCAAGGAGCAGAATTAGGCCATTCAGCCCATCAAGTCTTCTCCGCCATTCAATCATGGCTGATCTACCCCATTTCTTCCCTCTCAACCCCATTCTTACTCCCTTTCTCCCATAACCCCTGACATCCTTACTAATAACCATATAACCATATAACCATATAACAATTACAGCACGGAAACAGGCCATCTCGGCCCTACAAGTCCATGCCGAACAAATTTTTTCCCCTTAGTCCCACCTGCCTGCACTCGTACCATAACCCTCCATTCCCTTCTCATCCATATGCCTATCCAATTTATTTTTAAATGATACCAATGAACCTGCCTCCACCACTTCCACTGGGAGCTCATTCCACACCGCCACCACTCTCTGCGTAAAGAAGTTCCCCCTCATATTACCCCTAAACTTCTGTCCCTTAATTCTGAAGTCATGTCCTCTTGTTTGAATCTTCCCTATTCTCAAAGGGAAAAGCTTGTCCACATCAACTCTGTCTATCCCTCTCATCATTTTAAAGACCTGTATCAGGTCCCCCCTTAACCTTCTGCGCTCCAAAGAATAAAGAATAAAGCCCTAACTTGTTCAACCTTTCTCTGTAACTTAGTTGCTGAAACCCAGGCAACATTCTAGTAAATCTCCTCTGTACTCTCTCTATTTTGTTGACATCCTTCCTATAATTTGGCGACCAAAATTGTACACCATACTCCAGATTTGGCCTCACCAATGCCTTGTACAATTTTAACATTACATACACATATTCACTAATCAAGAATATGTGAATCTCTGTCTTAAAATACCCATTGAGTTGGCCTCCACCGCCATATGGGGCAATGAGTTTGACAGATTCATAACCTTCTGACCAAAGAAATTCCTCCTCATCTCCTTTCTAAAGGTACATCCTTTTATTCTGATGCTGTGCCCTCTGGTCCAAGACTCTCCCACTAGTGGGCAAATGTTTAAAGGAGTTGTGTTTTTTTAACTCCTGGGTGGGTGACTGGAGCTTGGTGCCAGGATGATGGTGGAGGCAAATAGGATTGTGGCATTTAAGAGGCTTCTAAATAGGCACATGGATATGCTGGCAATGGAAGAATAACGGATTAGTTCAATTTGGCATCATGTTTGCCACAGACATCATGGGCAAAGGTCTGTTTCTATGCTGTGCTGTTCCATG